>NW_005353629.1:3020217-3064022 GCF_000412655.1 Myotis brandtii
GGGCATGGAGAATGGAGTGGGGCTTTCAGACAAGGTGATGCCCGTGGGTGTGGGCCACAGTGAGGCGGGAAATGACCGAGAAATCTGTCTGACTGGGCAGAACATGTTTTAGAATATGTTGCAAGTTAAACCAAAGAGACCAAGGGCACAGTAATTGAGAGAGCGTTGCATACTGGGTAAAGGGTTTACTTACAGTGATACAGAGGGTAAGCGGGCGGGAGGAACTCATGGAGTGGCCGGCAGTGGCCTGGAGCAGGGAGGAGCCCACCCAGGGTGCAGACCCCTCACCCAGGTGCGAGTTGGGGAGGATTCATGCCCGAGTGGGAAAGTGCAGGAGAATGGGTCATATTTCTGCCACAGATTACATGTTCTTCGGTATCGTGAATACCGCGTGTGATATGAAAGGTACTTTTTATACAAAGAGATGATAAAAGTTTTTCATTTTGATGGCTCAGCAGGGTCCTCCCAAACAATACTTCTTTTCATTGTGTCGTCGGACATAAAAAATAAGCAGTAGATGGCATTGTTCTAGAGAAAGGAATCCTATTTTTCACTTTCAAATCGCAGGTCATGTGGGTTGGGTAATGAAGTATCTTCGGGGACACTTCTATTCCAAAGACAAATAACGTTGGTTTAACATAATTTAGTGTGAGGTATAATAGCTTAGTGTGAGATACAACTTTTTATTTTGAATTGTTTGAAAGATGAAATATATGGGATTATGTGGAAAATAATATATCCAGTGAAGTATTTTATTACTGTTAGCAAGGACTTTATGGTTATGGAGGTGAATAAACAGGCTTGTTATATGTGCTCTTGAGCACATCTCATTGAATTTATATTAATAGAAACAAAAGAACTGTCATCAGTTCGTATGTGGGATGGGAATATTCATAAATTTCCTTAGATCCTTGAAAGAGGCAAATGGTGTATATGATTCTGTCTTGTAATGTGTGCCTGTTGGTGCCCTCCAAAATGTATCCTGTGGAATTATGGTCAGGACATAATCTCACATGTTTACAGAACTGAAATAAAATTGCTTTTTCATTGATCCCTCATGCTATTCCCGTGTAATTTTTCTTCAGAGAGAATGATTAATGATTTCAAACAAATGATGTTTATTAAAGAATACTTTTATTATTTTATAATTTTATTCTGACTTACACATGTCTAGTTCTACATTTGTAAGTACACCGTTTAACTTTTGTTATCTGATGAGACATAAATGATAGAGATTGTTTTTAAGAAAACACTTCTTTAACTTTAAATCATCACATGTAAGAGAGAGATAATGAAGATACTGAAGGCTTTTTTGTTGTTCCCCTCTTAAGACATAGATATTTCTAGTTAACATTTATTTTGAAATACACTTTTATTTTCATTTGTTTGAAAATGTGTAAAATTCATCCTGCTTTAAGGAACTATGACAAGTGCCATGAAGACTAGAAATTGCAAATTATTCACCTTTTAATTATCACAGGTTTTGTCATTCTAGAGTAGAGTGGGCATTCACCTTTAATAAATGCTATCGCTTTCTTCCTTGTAGCATTCATTCAGAAATTAGGTATTAATCCTACCAGACCTGAGGCCCTGAACCTAACTGTCCCCTATACCTGGGCTCCTGAGCATTAAAGAGAAAAAACCAACATGATATAGAAAAACGTTAGTTACATGCAAACAAGTGGTTAGAATAAGATGGAACTTGGAGACATTGTAGAAAATAGGTCTACCTTTCATCTACCTTTCATCCAGCGCCAATATTCCACCTTGGTGTGGAAATTACCGAAAAATCGGTACAGCGGTCTGGTAGGGTTAATTCCTGAGTTCCAGGAGATATGTAGGGAATTCAAGATAGCTGAGAAAATGTACTCACAAGTACCTCTCCCAGGGAGTGTCAGGCTAGGAGACTGTGGTAGTGGAGTTCAGATGGCTGCATGGACACGGAGCGCAAGGGGTTGGTTCTGCCAGGTTCTGAAGGATGTGTAGGAGTTTGCTGGGAAGTGGTAGGCAATGTCAGCAAGGGGCATGGGGAAAGCCGGTGGGTCTGCAGGCCCAGGGGCCCAGGGGAGGGGGAGGAGAGGCAAAGGCTGTGCTACAAGGAGACGCTGGGGAACGACTCAGAGCCACAGTCTGATGTTCTCTACTGTGACGATTCCTGGCAGGAGGTAAAAACGCACCTTTTGTCTTCCGTGTGAACTGCATTGTACCCTTTAGCCTGCGCAGTACGCAGATTTTGGTGCTGGTTGTTTCTGCTTTTGGAGTATAACGTGCGCGTTCTCTTTTACAGTGAAGTTCAGCAGCTGCGATGGGAAGAGAAAAGTGCAGTATGAAAGCAGCGAGCCGGCGGACTTCAAGGTGGACGAGGATGGCGTGGTGTACGCGGTCAGGAGCTTCCCCCTGTCCTCCGAGCGCGCCCGGTTCCTGGTCTACGCCCACGACCAGGACACGCAGGAGAAGTGGCAGGTGGCCGTGAGCCTGAGCCTCCAGCCCGCCTCGCCGGGGGCTGCCGCGCAGGTAGGGCACCCACAGCTCCTCAATGCACCTGGAACCGCAGGCCCCCTTTGCCTCACACCCGTGAATGGATGCCCGGTGTTTGAATCTTCATCAACTTCAGTCCCTCCAATAGTATTTTGTTGTGTTTTCAATCTTATAAGATATGTGGGCAAAATGTGTTTTGAGCAACCAGAACTCATATTGGAAAGGTTTGTTCACACTTTGAGATTTATAACTGATATTAGAAGTAGCCGTTTGTTTTAAATTTATTAGAAGCTTTACACGCTCTTAAATATGAACCCCAAAAGAAACAATCCCTTGCAAGATTTCACCAGCCGAATGTCTGAGGTGTGAGGTCCGGATTTACGGTAGTGACGGGAAAGCGCTTCTGGCAGGTCGATGGGGTTTGTCTTGTCCCCTGATCATCGAATTGGGAGTGGGAGTTATGTACCCACCAACATGGCCCTTAGGAATTATGTGATTCCCTCTGGCGGAAGCTGCTATAAGCCAGGATAAAATAAGTAAGATTCATTTCCAACAGAGGACAGTCCGATTCAATTCGACAAAAATGTATCGAGCACTTACATTGGGTAAGTCCCCATGTTAAGAAATGTAAATAAGATACAATAATTTTCTCAGTACAGTTATGATTCCATTCTTCATTCGAATATTCTACTTCTTTGAGTTAATTGGAGACCAATCTGAGGGGATTCCACACTCATATATTCTGGTTTATGATTTTGTAAACTGTGACTCTTACATTTTCTGTATTTATGGTATCGAGAAAGATAAGAGGACACACATTCATTTCTGGTATTTAATGGTAAGTACGATATGCACACCAGTAATCAAATATGAATAAATATATCAGAGGGAAAATATGTATCATTTTTCTTTGAGGCCAGCGTCCGGCTTTCATTATGTGGAGCGTCATCAGTGAAACGATTAACTGTTGAAGGGGAACCATGCCATTAGGGTAATAGAAAGTGAGCAACTGGTAACGAATCGAGTGAAAAGTTGCTTTTAGTGTTGGTGGTGCGAAGTGTCCCAGCAAACCAGCTTGGATATTTCCACTGGAGCCGCAAGGGCTAATGGGCACAGTGGCCACAGATACACGGAGAAATAGAGGAAAACGCTGGCACCCGCAGAGATGAATGCCCTGTGTGCAAAGTGGGCCAGTTGCAGCATCCATCCCGGCTGACATAGGTTTAGAATAATTACAGCATTAATCCTGTGCGATTTAATAGGGTCATAAATATCTGAGACATTCCTTAGCAGGACGAATTAAAATTCTCTCGGAATTCAAATTATATTGTCGCACATCAAGATCTAAATTTAATGTACAGCAGCGCATTACCTGAGCTGCGGTTTAAACTAATGAGAAATATATAAAAGGATCTGTTACATTTGCCTCCATATTAACTGCTATCTAAGGTGGTTTGTAGAAATGGCAGATAGTTTACACAGCTGGGCCACATAATAAATTGTTTGGAATTCAGTTTTCCAATGAACAGTTTAGCCTGAAAATTTTACAGTGCTCTTTATTATTACTTTTTAAAGATTTTAAAATTGAGTTAGAGAGAGAGAGAGAGAAACATCGATGTGAGAGTGAGACATTGAACGGCTGCCTCCTGCACGCCCCCTGCTGGGGATGGAGCCCGCAGCCAGGACATGTGCTCCTCCGGGAATCGAACCAGCAACCCCTTGGTGCACAGAATGACCCCCAACTAGCGGAGCCACGGGACCAGGGCTGCTTATGTTCATAGGGGGGCGAGGAAAGGGCCTCTCCGGACTTCTATTCTTTTTTTTTTTTTTAATATATTTTATTGATTTTTTTTACAGAGAGGAAGGGAGAGGGATAGAGAGTCAGAAACATTGATCAGCTGCCTCCTGCACACTCCCTACTGGGGATGTGCCCGCAACCAAGGTACATGCCCTTGACCGGAATTAAACCTGGGACCCTTCAGTCCGCAGGCCGACGCTCTATCCACTGAGCCAAACCGGTTAGGGCCGGACTTCTATTCTTGTTGGTAATGAACTGTGATGCCTACGCTTCCAGGTACCCCCTGACACTGATGAACTTTCAGAAAGTGTTTCTCCTGGTGCTCAGGAATGTCTTCTTGTGTTTCAACGCAAAGGGGCCCCAAGAAATTGAAGAAATAGTGTTCCCACGACCGCCGGCCCGGAGCGATGGGCGCCTGCAGAGGCAGAAGAGAGACTGGGTCATCCCTCCGATCAACCTGCCCGAGAACTCGAGAGGCCCGTTCCCGCAGGAGCTCGTCCGGGTGGGTGGCGCGGTTCTCGCTGTCTTGGTGCTGCTTTTCACCAGGCGGAGTTTCGGGCGCACATCTGCTAAAAATATTTTCTATAGATGTGATGTCTTACGTTGTCCGGAGCCTCTTCTCATTTTGGCTGTCACCTCGGAGGGTGGTCTGTAGGTGGAGCTCCCTGTAGCTCCTGAGCTCCGTGGAGGGAAAAGTTTGTTCAATGTGTGCAGACAGAAGCCCCGACTGACTCCAACGCCATTCGCACCATCACCCCCTCTGCCGTGAAGCACACGCACCTCAGCTCCCCTGACCGAGCTGCCCTCCCCACCATGGTCTTTGCCCCCTACAGAGAGCGTTGGGGCCAAAGGAAAAAATAAAGGGGCGATGGTTGCTAAAAATGCCAGCACTGAGTGCATTGGAGGGTTTTTAAAAGGAAAAAAAATGACCTCTGATACCATTAACAGAATCCCAGGGGCGTGCAAAAATACAGGCTTTCACCTCTGAGGGGTCCGTTTTGTTAGTTCCTCTAAATGTACACCATCAGATGTGTGGGGGGGCGGGGCGGGGTGGAAATTACAGACAGTTCTGTGTGTTCAGCCAAATTAGCAACCTGTTGTTTATCACAAAAGGAAAATAAGAGAAAATCATTGTGTTTTCATTTTTGAGAAAATAAGTGTTTCTGTAGATGATTGATTTAGCATTCCAGTACATACCAACTGAGAGCTGTGTTTTTTAATAAGTCATTTTCTGGGTTGTATGTGCTATTTTATTGCACGTTACAATTCAGTTGAACAGCGAATGACATAACCCTAAGTAATGGTGTTCCTTATTTTTCTACTTTAATGGAGAAGGAGAAAAAAAAATTGTGCCTTACCTTTAAAAAGGTAAACTAGATTCTGTTTTTGGGTCAAGCGTATGTACCTAATGCCCGCGTGTCTCTTACTGTCACCGCCAGCAGGCCTGCGCTCCTGCCCTTTCTCCGCACGCTCCCTCCTCCCTTTCTGTAGCCTCAGCCATGGTGACTCAGATATAAACTTCCTTTTCCTGGGAGTCGTGGTCTTTGGAGGAGAAGGAAGTGAGCCCATGAGTATAATTCTGGAGAGTATGGAAATATATTTTAAAATCACGTGTATGATTTGTTGTCAATAGGAGTTTGCGTGTGTAAGTGCCACCTGAGAAGGATATGGAAATCTCATTGCTAGGCTCCACCATAATCCTGGTGCTCCCCAGCGAGGCTTTTCACGCTCTAAACGATGGCTTCTTACCCTAACTGAGGCCAGAAGTAAACCGTGTTTTCCCATGAAGCTGTCATTTGGGTGATATTCTAACCTGCAGATTCCCAGGGTAGAGTCCGATGCTGCTTAAAAGCCGACGCTCCTTCGTGTTGACGTTTGGCTCTGCTTCCGGGGAGTGTGCTGTTAGATGTTAACATCGTCCCCGTCTTTGGGGTGATAGGGGGAGGGCATCTCTTTTTGAAGTCTGTTGCCAAGAAAGCAGGACGAGGGACAGGCCTGGGAGCAGTGCCCTGGTTTTCCGGGAGGCGATGGTGTAGGTTTGTAACTGCAAAAGGGCATGAGGTGTGGCAGCCGTGTCTCAGGTAATGAGCTCACTTGGTCTCACCTCTAATGTGATTGTCTTCTTGACCCTCAGATCCGGTCCGATAGAGATAAAAACCTCTCCCTGCGGTACAGCGTCACTGGGCCCGGCGCTGACCAGCCTCCGACTGGCATCTTCATTATCAACCCCATCTCCGGGCAGCTGTCCGTGACCAAGCCCCTGGATCGAGAGCAGATAGCCCGCTTTCACGTAAGATTTCTGCTGATGTCCTATGTATGAAGTCTTCTCTGTGTGCGCCGAGGGTGACCTGCGCCTGTCATATCATTTAAAAATCCTCCTACATAATAAAAGGCTAATATGCAAATTGACCAAACAGCAAAACAACTGGTTGCTATGTCATGTGCTGACCACCAGGGGGCAGACGCTCAATGCAGGAGCTGCCCCCTGGTGGTCAGTGCACTCCCACAAGGGGAGCGCCGCTCAGCTAGAAGCCAGGCTCACAGCTGGTGAGCGTAGCAGTGGTGGCTTAGGCAGGGAGTGGGCCTAAGTGAGGGGGTGCAGGCTGGGCTGAAGGGCCCCCCCCCCCCAAGTGCACGAATTTCATGCACCGGGGCCTCTGGTATGTATATATTTGTGTTGACTTCAGTGAGGAAGGTAGAGGGAGAGAGAGATAGAAACATCAATGATGAGAGAGAATCACTGATCGGCTGACTCCTGCATGCCCCACGCTAGGGATTGAGCCCACAACCCGGGCATGTGCCCTGCCTGGGAATCGAACCGTGACCTCCTGGTTCATAGGTCCACACTCAGCCACTGAGCCACGCCGGCCAGGCTCATACCCATCTTAAAGCTTTGCTTCCGAGAGTTCTAAGATGGGAAATGTGCTTGGAGCCTTTTCCATGTCCTTTCATCATGGTGTTATTTTCATGGAATGGATGAATACTCCTGGTTAAAGAGCAAGAGGTATGGAAGAAGGGAGTGGAATCGCCCCAAATTGCGTGACCCTGTACTCGCGGATGCCTGCTTCCAGAACCGTGGCCAAGGCCTTCTGAGAACAGGTGTGCCCACGGGGTCAACACCGTGCGTGGGAATGTGGAGAGACCACAACTTTTTTAATAGCTGGACAGGATGCCTTGAACGTACAGCCTGCAGTTTTAAAACAGGTTCTTACTGATAGACATCTGCGCTTGGCGCTTGCACTGTGTCTGTTCCTCTGGCGTCGTTATTACCACCAAACAGAGACCTAGAACGTGGATCGCGCGCTTTTGTTCTGTCGTCTGTTGGCAGTGCTCCCTCCAGGGAGGTGGCCGTGTTGGTCCTCCTGGGAATGGAGATCTCTCCTTTCCTCATAGCCGTGCTAACACTGGGTTTCACCAGTCGGCCAGGATGAGCAATCTTTTCTTAGATATCGTAACTAATTATGTTTCTTATGTTAATTCTTGTTCTTTATTGTTCTGTGCTTTTATTTTCTTACTGAGTTATAACCACCTTTTGCATATGGTGATATGTTCATATTTTTGAATACATGCAGGGTGGGGCAAAAGAAGGCGTACAGTCGTGAGTACGCACAACACGGAATTCATTCTTGTATTATCCTATCTAATAAAAGAGTAATATGCAAATTGATCATCACTCCAACACACAAGATGGCCGCCACATGATGGCTGGCAGGGGAGGGCAGTTGGGAGGGACCAGGCCTGCAAGAAGGGCAGTTGGGGGTGATCAGGCCTGCAGGGGAGGGCAGTTTGGGGCAATCAGAGAGGCAGGCAGGTGAGCGGTTGGGAGCCAGCAGTCCTGGATTGTGAGAGGGATCCCAGATTGGAGAGGGTGCAGGCTGGGCTGAGGGACACCCCCCCTCCCCACCCCCGTGCACAAATTTCATGCACCGGGCCTCTAGTTATTTATTAATTGTTGAGTTCTTTTCCATCCAAACAATTGTAAACCTACTTTTGCCCCATCCTGTATATATTTGAAACTGATTTTCCCAACTTAGAAATAATGCTGGGTTGAGTGTTTTAAGATGCAAGAATTACCTAATATGAAAATGTGAGTTCCAGGAACTTGCTTCTGTTTTCTGTTTTTTTCTGGTCATACTTGTACATTTTCCTGGAACAGGATTTCAGCAATTTTTTCATGAGTTTAAATATAGAAGTCTAAATTGATCTTTGTTACTTCTTTAATTTCTACATGAACAACTAAAACTTTTAATGAAATTACTATTTTTTAGAGGAATACGTGGATGTTGCAAAAACTTTTCAAATAAGATAGAAATAAAACTTTTCAAATAATACAGTATTAATAAGAAAGTGAAAATAATTTGTAATCCTAGTTTGTAAAACTAACTTATTTTAAACACATTGATGCTGTCCTATCAGATGTTTTGCTGTGGATAAATTCATAAATGTTTTCTTTCGAAATTAGAACCATTCTCGGAAACTAGCCTTTGCCACTTCGCTATCATAAGATTTAACATCTTTTCATCTCAGTAAAAATTATTTATTTGCCCTAGCTGGTTTTGCTCAGTGGATAGAGCGTCAGCCTGTGGACTGAAGGGTCCCAGGTTCAATTCCATTCCAGTCAAGGGCACATGCTTGGGTTGCGGGCTCGATCCCCAGTAGGGGCTGTGCAAGAGGCAGCTGATCAATGATTCTCTGTCATCGTTGATGTTTCTCTCTCTCTCTCTCCCGTCCTCTCTGAAATCAATAAAAATATATATTTTAAAAAAATTACTTACTTAAATCAAGCATGTCAAACTTGCGCCGGGCCCGCCAGCCGTGAGTTTGACATGCGTGATTTAAATAATAAATTTTGATTGCTCCAAATTATGTTGTTGAATGAGTGTAACATAAATTTAACACCCATTGGTGGATATTTGTTTCATGTATTAAGTAACCTCTAATCAGAAAGGGTGTGCTGCTGCTTCTTTAACTTGGTAAAGCATATCCCAGAGAAAGCAGCTGCCAGCATCATCCTTAATGGTAGAATCATGAAAGCATTCCCGTTAAAAATAAACAATTCCATCGAATGCTACAGGGCTGGTGCAAAGAAGGAAATGGGTCTCTGTGTGCCAGGTGAAAAGATTTTGAAGATATTCTTCCAAGAGTAGCTGAGTGATTATATTTGTTTAAAAAGAAAAAAAGAAAAGAAAAAATTTCTAGAACACCAACAAAACGAAGGACTTGAGCTTGAGAGAAGAACAACTGTTATGTATTCATGTACTTCAAGGTTTCTGAGTGCCTTTTGCAGTTATAAAAACCAAACCTAGTGTGAAAATTCCCTCTGCACACAATTCTTCCTGGGTTCCCTCCTGTCCCCTTGGTCTCTGTGAGTGCTCTGTGCCAGGAGCAGCTTTTTAATTCCCCTGAATCATCAGGATGATTTAGCAAAGGGATTTGGGCTCGGAATGTTACTGGCCTTGAACGCGGGCTCTGCCAGTGCACACAGCGGCGTGACTCGGGCTTTTTGGGGCTCGATTTTTCTCTTCCAAATGCTGGTCCCTTCTGCTTCCGTCTTTTGTATTTGGATTAAATGAGTCAAATCCATAAAACTGGGAGCACAGTGCCTGGCGGGGCGTCACTGTGGGCCTGGGGCCGCTGCATCGATGCTGACTGGGTGGAGCTCCGCTGACAGATGTTGCTGGAAGAGTCACTTCTGTTCTCCTGCTGCTCGGTGCCTGGGTGCTGGTGGGTAGCCTGGTGAGGGTGGATTTTATCTTCTCACTTGAGACATAAACCTGCCCACTAGTCCCGTGTTCTGATGGCTTTTGCAGCTGCGGGCCCACGCGGTGGACATCAACGGCAACCAAGTGGAGAACCCCATCGACATCGTCATCAACGTCATCGACATGAACGACAACCGCCCCGAGTTCCTGCACCAGGTCTGGAACGGGACGGTGCCCGAGGGCTCGAAGCCGGGTGAGTGCGCGCGGGTCCCTGGGAGGTCGCTGCGGGGAAGCTGCAGAGCCGGCACCGTGGAGAGGCCAGGGAAGGGGGCGCCCGGGGGCCTTGGAGTGGCATTTTCTTTCCTCCCTAATGCTTTTGGGGGGAAAGGAAGATAGCTTCGGGGAAAGCTGATAGGAGAGAGAAAACGGGAAAATGTCATTCTACTTTGCACTATGATTTTCCCACCTTTGATAAAGTAGACCATGTGTCTGAGTCTATAGCGTCGAATCCATAGGGGGATCCTTCATGCTTGGGCCAGGGCAGCTAGAAAGTGGGCACCAGCACCCAGGGCCTCTGCCCAGGAAGTACAGAATGTATCGTATTAGTCACAGCAGCAGCCAAGGGGCAGTTGGAGAGTCCAAAAGGGACTTGGGCCTGGTCGGCGTGGCTTGGTGGTTGAGCATCGACCTAGGAACCAGGAGGTCACAGCTTGATTGCCAGTCAGGGCACATGCCCGGGTTGTGGGCTCGATCCCCAGTGTGGGGCATGCAAGAGGCAGCCGATCCATGATTCTCTCTCATCATTGATGTTTCTCTCTCTCTCTCTCCCTCTCCTTTCCTCTCTGAAATCAATAAAAATATATTAAAATAATAATAATAATAAAATGTACTTGGTGTTCCTGGGACCAGCTGATGTGGTAAGCCCAAACGCGGAGAGGGGCTGGGTGACGCTGCCACCCTCGATCATGTCCTTTTGGGAGCCTCCCAAGTCTCCCGCTGCTCTCTCTGCTTATCCATTACCGTTCCTCCAGCTGGTTTGGACTTATTTGATCCCAGTGCTTTGTAGATTTCCCTTCGAAATGTCTAATATTTGACATTTCAAAGTCCCTTGAGGTTGTTGCAATGTTCCTTTAATCTCCAAGGAAATAATGAGCTGCAATGCCAACCCCTGTGCAATGTACCAAAACAGTAACGCATGGAGGGGTCCCTGATGACCCGGCCAATGGAGCGTTTGTCATTAGGCACCAGCTCACTTTCCCAAGTGACCGAGGCCATGGGAGGCTCGCGCTCAGCATCTCATTCCCGATGCGACTGCATGACAAGAAAATGGGTCAGAGGGAAGGAACCAGTGGCCACAATACATGTCGCTAATGGCATCCATCTCACGTGTTAGCTGCCTTCTTTATAAATGAAGGTCTGAAGTGATCATTTACTTAATCTACAGTGAATTTGTCTTCAAAGTTATGGGAAAATTGATTCTTTATAAATGTATAAATGTTTTATAATTTTCCTTTCAAGTAATGAAACCATGGTTTATATTTTTTAAAGTGAGTACTCTTGTGGCCTGGCTGGCGTGACTCGGTGGTTGAGCATCAACCTATGAACCAGGAGGTCACGGTTGGATTCCTGGTCAGGGCACACGCCCGGGTTGCGGCTCGATCCCCAGTTGGGGGTGTGTAGGAGGCAGCCAATCGATGATTCCCTCTCATCATTGATGTCTCTATCTCTCTCTGCTTCTCCCTCCCTTCCTCTCTGGAATCAATAAAACTATTTAAAATAATAATAATGAAATAAAGTGAGTACTCTTCTTAGTAGTAGTGTTTTTAATCAAGTCTTTGTGATGAAATGCCTGCTTTGGGAAAGTGGAATTGAGGTTGAACGCAGGGGCAAGCAGGCCTGCTGCTTGGGAGGCGCTGAAGTGAAGGCCGGCCGTTCACTTTCCGTGTGTGCTGTGTCCAGGAACGTATGTGATGACAGTCACGGCCATCGACGCGGATGATCCCAACACCCAGAATGGGATGCTGAGGTACAGAATCCTGTCGCAGGCCCCCAGCACCCCCTCGCCCAACATGTTCACCATCAACAATGAGACCGGGGACATCATCACCGTGGCAGCCGGACTCGATCGTGAGGTAAGCCAACCACAGCTGTCTTTCCGTTCGTTTTTAACCTTACAGGTGCCCAGTGTGACACGCAGTTCATCTCCGGGTAACAACACACCCACAGTGTTACTCATGGTTTATTTCCGCTCAGAAAGCTCTTGGAGTGGCATTTTCTTCCATCCCTAATGCTTTTGGGGGGAAAGGAGGGTAGCTTCGGGGAAACCTGATAGGAGAGAGAAAAACGGGAAAATGTCATTCTACTTTGCACCATGATGTCCCACCTTTGATAAAGTAGAGCACGTGTCTGAGTCTATAGCGTCGAATCCATAGGGGGATCCTTCATGCTCGGGCCAGGGCAGCTAGAAAGTGGGGATGCTTTTCTTCTGCACAACTTCCAGTTGGTTAAATGATACATGTCCACAGGAGGAACCCTTGCTAGTTGGACATGGTTAGTCTGTGTAATACTCAGTGTGGTAATTGACTAAGTTAATGAGATGCCTCTGGTGGTTAAACGTTTTGAACAAGTGGAATTGGACACCTCTGGCACCTAATTTTTAAAATCGTCGGCATTTTCTTGGTCTGGCCTTGTAGTTGGTTTTTGTGAGGAATTAAACTAAAAACCACGCCCAGATCACGTGCGTGGACAGTTAAGAGAAGGATGAGCATCCACACATTCAAGAAGCTACAGATGACATGCGTGTGGTCAGGCTTTGGCTGCCTCTGTGGAGAGCCTGGTGCAGGACAGGGGATAGTATCTCCCGTGTTAGCACTGGCCCCTGGGCTCCGAGGGTACTTTATGTAACAGGTCTGAACACGGGTAGCTGCCTTCATTCTACTGACCAGCCTTTCAAGTTATAAACGGAGGGAAGCACTGTTGTGCCTCGTATTTTGTTGAAGAGGCAGAGCAGTTGGTGGTTTTGGAATATCGTGGAGGGATGGCTATTTGGGTTCATTGCAGATGGTCGCTCACTGCGACAGACCCCGACCCACCGCGCTCCACACACCTCTGTGTTTCTCTTCATGGGCTTCCTTCCACCAGGAATGCCTTTACCTTCTCGACCTTGACCACTCTTTCTTCATGTTCCAGTCTAAGCCCTACTTCTCTTCTTTTCTGAAATCTCCAGCCCTAATGAACCTTTTACACCTTTTCTCTATTCTGTTAAGAAATTCTCAAGGTCATTCCTGACCATCAGTAATCAGCGTATGAGTGAACTATCCAAGTGCCGACTTAGGATCCATGTTTTGTAGATTTCTGGCTGAGCCAGTGTTTATAATGATGAGACCTCATGTTCTGTACATCAGAAGGAAACATCACAGCTACCATAGTAAATATCATGGACCAGGATTTTAGGAGTTGGTTTTTATGGTACTTTATTTGCCTTAGCAGCATTCGTCTGAATTGGACCAAAGAAAACTTGACTATTGCAATTAATTGTATATGAAAGATAGTGCTAGAAGCATTTTAATAAAGTAATATGAGCCAATCAAGATTGCTTTATTCACAAGTGCGCTCAGAGTCTTACTTAGGAGTTAGGTGTATGTTTTTATTTCATTGTACATCTTGACATCCTGGTTTCAATCATTCTTTCTGTTCTAGGAATGTTTTATCTTAGAGATTGTTGAAATGTAGTTTTTGCAATAGTCCTTTTAGTTTAGTGATATGCCCAACATGGATGTCTTCTCACCTTTTCCATTATTATATTAAATACTCTGTTTTTTAAAAATATATTTTTCTTGATTTCAGAGAGAAAGGGAGAGGGAGAGAGAGATAGAAACATCAAAGATGAGTGAGAATCACTGATCGGCTGCCTCCTTCACCTCCCACACTGGGGATGGAGCCCGAAACCTGGACATGTGCCCTGACGGGGAATCGAACCAGGACCTCCTAGTTCATAGGTAGACGCTCAACCACTGAGCCATACCAGCTGGGCATGAAATACTATTCTTAAATTCACAAATGCTGTATTTTTATATGAGAATATGGTATATTTTTATATTCTCTCGTGAGGGCCAGTTGGTTCACATACTAAGTATGTGTAACTCGTCTCCCAGTCCCAGTATTTCTCCTTCATTCACACGTCCCTGGTGCGGCACAGACACGGCTTCCTCCTGTCTCCATACAACAGTGTCCCTGTCACCCAGAGCCTGGCTGTGTTGAGGCAAGAAAGAGGGAGGCGTAGAGAAGTGAGCTTAGTCTTGCTGAAGCGGACCAGCCGCCTTTAAAGAGCAGAGCGACTGAGTTCAGTTTAGAGGAAGAAGCTCTGAAGTCAGACCGTGATGGGGGTGAGTCTGCCTCCAGCGGACAGACACAGCCGTGCCCGACCCCCTGAAACGCAGGCGGAAATGGACGGGGACCGTGGTACCCTGGGTTAGACGGTATGAGCAATAGCTTCTTGACAGCAAGGTTATCAAACACAACAACGACTTAGTAAGGAAAATTATGGAAAGCCTTCATTTTCCAAAAGCCGTTTAACGGAGAAAAAATGTCTCTCTCTCGGCAGTTCTTCATGGCAGTTCTGCCTGAAGCCGGGAAGGAATTGCTCTGCGGGCCTCGCTCCTCTTTTATTTCGATGAGAACTCGCGGTTCCCTTTTCATTAGAAGTAATTTCAGTGATCATTCTCCCAGGAGATGATGACACCTTGAAGCGATGGAACTTCTGGCCATTAAATAGGAAGGGTCCGCTTTCCATTTCCCTTGAATCTCCAGGTTTAAAGGCACGAAGTCTTCAGGTTTTGCCGACCTAAGGCTCTGCCCCCCACACCCCAGGGCTGGGGGCTTCATCTCCACCTGACTCCCCGCATCCCTTGGGGTGCTGATTCTGGCATTTCCTCCTCTCCTCCACCCCCCTCCTTGTGCCTGTCTCCCGACCACTGAGGACTCCCCCTCCGCTTCCCTTGAATCCTGACTCAGCCTGTGTCAGGCTGTTTGACCTTGAATGTCTTAACCCGAACCCTCCGCTCCCACGTCTGTACGTGGGGATAATGACCAGCCTCTGCCTGGGAGGGCTGCGAGGGTTATGCCACGCAAAGCAGGCAGCCTTCAGGGTGTGCCCAGTGAGTACTGGGGGGTCCCCCGGCCGCCTGCATCGCCCCAGCATCTGCTGGCCGAGCCCTGTTACTCTCCTCCTCACACATTTCTCTCCTGGCAAAGAGGGAATTCTACTTCCTGTATTCCCAGCCTCGTCCTCCTTTTCCAAGGAATGTCTTCAGTCTGCTGTGGGCTCAGTTTCCTGCTCTACAGGCTCCTTCCTGCAAACCCCGTTCCCTCCTGATCTGCACCCGTGGATCGATCGTCCCTGATGGTGAAATGTGGCTCCACAACCACATTTGGGGGGCCCGAGGCATGTTGGGGTCACGTGAGAGGAACCTGGGGACTGAATATGGAGGTGCATTGAGGGCCCAGCATTATCTTGGAGGCAGAAGAGAAGGCACATTTGGGGGGTCGGGAATGCCGCTCTTGAACCTGGTGGTCCAGACCCTCTGACCTTGACACTGGAGCTCCCGTTAGCCGACCTGCCGACGGTCTTGCCTCCTGCATATGAGCAAATGATTGAGGCCCAGGCGCTCCTGCAACCACAGGCCATTGCTTCCTTCCCACTGACCCCTCTGCCTGAGAGTCCCTTCCCGTCTCTCCAGCAGGCTGGTCCTCGCTCTCTGCCCCCCAGCCCTCACCCCTGCGCTGGGCTCCGCAGGGGCCTGTGCACCCTCCAGAAATGCGAGGACTGTGTTACCCAGACACCGCATCTGCGTTCTCCCTCCCAGGATGGGGAACCCAGTGTGTGCCTCCTCTTCCACCCAAGCAGGAGCCCGAGGCACTGTCTGTGCTGCGAGATTTCCTCCTGCCTTTCAGCCCAGACTCCTCAGGGCAGCTCCTCACCGCTCGCCTCCACTCCTGCCTCACCTCCTGGGAATCGGGCGCTGCCTGCTTGCCCCCAAGGTGCACGCGTGCCACACGTCTGCTGTGGCTTTCCTGGAAGGCGCGGGCGGGGGGTGGGAGTGGGGGGGGACGGTCCAGACCCTGGACTCCGACAGGCCTGGATTTAATCTCATCTCTGCTGCTTATGGCGGGCGTCAGTGGGCAAGCCTCTGGCCTCCCCAAGCCTTGGTTTTCTCATCTGTGAAATGCAGATTAAAAAAAAAAATCACCTGCCTTATGGATTATTGTGAGGGCTAAAGTAGGAGGTGCATCGTGCTTAGCTCTTGCCTGGCATACAGTGAGTGCTCAACCTCAAACACTAATTATTTTTGTATTATTATTAAGGCCCTTAGAACAGTGTCAACATACAGTTAGCCTTCAAAACCATTTTAGGCTGCGAACTGATAAGGTAGGTAGTACTGTCAGCCCCATCTTCCAAAGGAGGGAACTGGGGGCTTAGCGTTTTAAGAATTTGACAGGTTTGTGAACCTGTACCTCCCTTGTATGTTCTCATGACATTATTACTCTCAGTGCAACCCCAGTCCAATGCATAGAAAAGCAAACCTATTGTTCCCCTAAATCAGTGATTCCGGATGATTTTCTGGTTTCACATGAACCTTCCAGTGCCACCTTCTCTTCTGCCTCCAAGATAATGGTCTCCTTGCCTTTACATGCTGGGCCGTCAATGCACCTCCGTATTCAGTCACCAGGTTCCTCTCACGTTACCCCAACATGCCTCGGGCCTCCATGCCTCCCCCAGGCTTTGAGGACTGGCTCCGGGGCCCCGTGAAAGGTTCTCGAATCACTTCTTCCTGTTCTCACTGCAGTTGCATCTGCGGAGTTGGTTCCGTGATGCAGTCATATCCGTCCCCATCACTATGGACAGCAAGGCCACCTCTGGGTTCGTTCATCATTGTATTCAAGTCAACGCTACGCTGCCTGACGTCTAGTAGATGCTCACTAAGTGTTTGCCAAACGAGTGGCTGGCACGTCTGTCTCTCGAGCTCAGTGTGTGAAAGTGTGGAACACGAGTATCATCACTTTAATTGCTGCACAAGGAGCCTCTAGAGAAAACCAGAGACTGCACGTCTTCCAGGCGCTACTCGGTTGAGTAGAGGCTGCAGGAGGATGAGGATTGTATTGCGTTTATTTTTACAGTTAGAGATCCGACTACTTTTTTATTTATGGAACTTCTACAATAAATTAAGGTCTTTTTAAAGGGGGGAATGTCAACATGAGTATGAAGTGACTCATGGCACAGAAACTTGAGGGGTGGCAGAGTTGGGAAGATGGTATGTGAGTCACCATAGTTTGGGAAACAGTGAGCTGGTTTATGCTCCCAGCATGTGTTTTAATGAATAAATGATAGGCAACCATGAAGGAGAAGGTGGCTTGTCTGAGACCGGAAATGATTTTTATTATATCACACAAGGCCCAAGGTTTCTCCTCTGTTCATCCAACCACACATTCGAAAGCAGCAGGTCAGCGAGTGACAGGCGTCGGTGAGGATGTGGGAAGAGGGAAGCCTGGGTGTGAACTGGTGCAGCCCCTCTAAAACACAGGTCGGGGGTTCTCAGAATATCAAAAACAGGACCATGCATGACCTGGAAACCCCACTTCCGGGTTCTGACCTGAAGAAATCCAGTACACGAATTTGAAAAGGTAGATACGAATCTCATTATAGCATTATTTACAACAGCCAAGACAGGGAAGCAGCCTAAGTTTCCATCAGTAGATGAATGGGGAAAGAGGATGTGTTATAGGCAGCGTGGGGCAAAAGTAGGTTTACGTGAGAGTATGCGAACTAGAGGTTATCGTATTATCATTTATTAATTATTGTATCATTTTCCATATGAACAACTAAAAGCCTACTTTTGTCCCATTCTGTGTGTGTGTGTGTATAACATGAAATATTAGTCATATAAAAGACTTAAATCTTGTCATTTGTGATAACATGAACGGACCTCGATGCTATTATGCTAAGTGAAATAGAGATAGACAAACACCGCATGATTTCACTTACATGTGGAATCTGAAAAAAACAACAAATCAAATGACGAAACAAAACAAAAGTGAAACAGACTCAAAGATACAGAGAACAAACTGATGGTTGCCGGCGGGGAGGCGGACAGGGTAGTGGACAAAACAGGTGATGAGGAATGAGACGTACACACTTCCAGGTATGAACTAAGGAAGTCACAGGAAGGTGATGTACAGTATACGGAACGTATAGCCAATCATATTGTAACAACTCCGTACGGTTACTAGACTTACCATGGTGATCACTTGGTAAAGTATACAGACGTCAAATCACTTAGTTGTACACCTAAAACTAATGTAATATTGTGTATCAACTGTACTGTAATTTGAAAAAAAAAAAAGCATATGCATCGCTTGGCTTGCTCTGTGGGGCATGGTGTAAGCCAAGGACATACACTGACAAAACGAGGGCCTGGGAAGGAGTGAGTGTATGTGCATAGCAGGAGGGCAGGCCTGTGGTGCTAACAGCCAGATAAACGGAAATAACGATAGAGGTGTGTCCGAGTAGCCAAGGACTTCAGACGTCATCCCTGAGGTGAATTAAGCTTCCTTTTGGTCAGGCTCAGCGTGAAGGCCAGGCTGTGCTAGGCCAGGGTTTCTCACCCTTGGCCCTGTTGACATACGGGCTGGCTAGATCTTTGTTAGGGGCCCGGGATGTTTAGCAGCCTCTCTAGACCAGTGATGGCGAACTTAAGACAATGCGTGTCAGAGGTGACACGCGAACTCATTTTTTTGGTTGATTTTTCTTTGTTAAATGGCATTTAACTATATAAAATAAATATCAAAAATATAAATCTTTGTTTTACTATGGTTGCAAATATCAAAAATTTCTATATGTGACACGCCGAGCTCAAAAGGTTCGCCATCACTGCTCTAGACTGTCTATCCATTAGATGTCAGTAACACCCCGTAGTTTTGATCATCAGAAATGTCCCAGGAGGTCCCCTGGGCAGGGGTGGGGAGGGCAGAATCGCCTCAGCTGAGATCCACCGGTTTAGGCAGAAGGAAACGCAGAATGCAGTGGCCTACATGCAGTGGCATGGAATCACGATAAGCATTTGAAAATAAACGCGAAAAGCTCAAGGTGTGGGGTCAGCAGGTGAGAGGTGCTAGCCTTGGCGAGGTAGGTAAGACAGGGAAAGAAGGATGGTCGGCAGGCGCATGAGTTCATCCCTTCTAGAATGGGGAGGGAGGAAATGTGTGTGTTTTTTTAAATTTATCTTTATTGTTAAAAGTGTTCCAGATGCCCCCCTTTTCCCTCACCACTGAGCCCCTTCTCCCCACTCCCGCTCCCTCCCAGGCCTTCATCATAGCACTCTTGCCCGTGTCCATGGGTTATGCATCTCTGCATACTAGAGGCCCGGTGCACGAAATCCGTGCAAGAGTAGGCCTTCCTTCCCCCGGCTGCCGACCGGCTTCCCTCTGGATCCCGGGACCCGGGCTTCCCTCACAGCCCCGGCTTTGGATTCGTCCGAAAGGTCGTTTGGTCTAATTAGCATATTACGCTTTTATTATTATGGATAAGTTCTTCGGTTAATCTTGTCTCACTCACCCCCTCTGAGATTTGACAGTCTGTTCCAAGCTTCCCTGTCTCTGGATCTGTTTTGCTTGTCAGTTTATTTTGTTCATTAGATCCCACATATGTGAGATCCTGTGATAGTTGTCTTTCTCTGGCTGGCTGATTTCACTCAGCACACAGGAAGTGTTTCTAAGCAGTCCCCTCGGTCAGAGGGGGACTCAGAGTGGGAAGTCAGACCCTTAGGGCATCGAAACGTCAGTCATACAGGGCCAGACGCCCAGTGACCGAGTCAGGCCGGGTGCTCTGAACAGCGTGGGTGTTGGAACACACCCAGTAGCGCCTTCCTTGCCGAATGAAAGAGCATTTTACCGGCCAGGCGTCTGAAAATGGGGGTGACATTGTTTTCCAAGCCATTTCTTGGTTTGAAGAGACACTGTGTTTTAGAAATAACAGTGTCCTTTTATAACTCAGATTTCAAGACTCACTTGAAGCAATAGGAAATTCCAAGTCTTAGCTCCTGATCCCATTGTTTCAGCTACATGGGTAATTGCATATAACATGCGTATGTAATTTTAAAGATCTTTGTAGAGTAGACAGTGACAAAGAACTGTGTCTCCATATAATATCTGTGTCGGTTTTTTATCTTTTTTTAAAAAAATAAAAGCTCCATTTAAAATTTTTTTTTAAATGTTCATCAGTTTCTGCAAACAGAGCTAACAAATGGAATTTCTATTTTCACTATGTCCAGCGGGGAGGCTGACCTGAGCACCTACAAACGTCTCTCCTAACCGTGAGGCATCATGCTGGAAGGGTGCTCTTGATTGGGAAAGGGAGTCATTAAGAATCCTCGCTTGCATCAGCATTATGGGAGGTGTTATGAGTTAAAACTTAAAATGGCTCAACCAGCACTATCCCTTTCTTTTATTAATTTTAGAAAGTACGATTTTTATTTTTTAGGAAGACAAAATAAAGAAACTGAAATAACTGTTAGCGATTGGCATTTAGGTAGACGGAGACTTAGAGGCACATGTGTGGGGTTGGCCTGCCCTCCTGCTCTTCGCTATTCCCCGCCCTTCCCACCACAGCTGAATCGGAAGCTGCAGTGTGTGCTGTCCTGGCCCCGCTCCAGACACCCCCAAGTGTGGCCATTCATAATGTGGGTTATATTTAGAATCAGGGAGAGCTGCACTTTGCAGTGGCGGTTTATTTGGGTTTGAAGGAGTGAGTTCTGTTGTGCAGAATGTCTTAACATTTATGAAAACAGCCTATATTTTTATCTGCGCCAATTTCCACAGAGATTTCCCACGATTTGAGATACTCGTTTGGGTTAGATTTTCCGAATATGAATTTGCCAGCTAGTGCTACAGACTTCTCAGACAAGCTCCGCATTTTCTCTCCGGTCAACACAGCTGAGCTGGGCGGCCCTCTACAAATTCCAGCAGAATTGGAAAGCAGCGATGCCCATTTGATAATAATCGCCTGTGTGTAAATGTAGTCATATCCGCTGTAGGTCTCTGGGCACAATGAGTATTATGTCCAAAGAGCAACATGTCAAGTATACATAGATGAGATACCTACTGTGTTCCAGGACTAAGAATATAAACATAAATCCTTTAATTAGGTTTTGCCTTCATTTAAGAATGTAATCATTCTATATACAAAGTATTCCCAAGAAATGTCTGCACACTTTAATAACTGATAGCTCAGTTTTGAAAATGAAATTTATTGTAATCATTGTTAATTATTAAAATACATTCAGTTAATAATTATTAAATATTGAGAAATATCTTAGCTTGCATAAGCATTATAGTGAGGTATTATCGATTAAGTAAACTTAACACCTCACCAATTACATGACTGCCTTTATAATTATTCAAAGTGTGTGTATACATTTTTTGGGGGACACCCTATAGTTGAGAATAACAAGTATGAATTGGAATTGGAGAAAATATTATATCAACCATGTTATAATAGAATGAATATATATAAGAAAACATGCCCACAAACATGTAAGCATATGTAATGATTGTGAATGTACATAGGATCAACTTGCTCAATAAAATGAGGTACCGTTGTTGATTCATCAGATTGGCAAACATTAAAGATGGAAAATATCCTAGTTTGGCAAGGGATTGAGGAGTTGGTTTGAACACAGTTGATGAGGGTAATATTTCAGTGGCCAGTTTGTAAGTATGTGTCAAATTTGTTGGTATGCCTACTTTTTGACTCAGAAATCCCACCTAAATAAAAAAATCTATACTAATAAAAGGGTAATATGCTAATTAGACCGGATAGACTGGATGTCTTCCGGACGTCCTTCTGGACAAAGCCACGGTGGCGAGGCTGAGGCAGAGGCGGTTAGGGGCGATCAGGCTGGCAGGGGAGTGCGGTTAGGGGCAATCAGGCCAGCAAGGGAGCAGTTAGGGGCGATCAGGCAGGCAGGCAGAGGGGTTGGGGCAATCAGGCAGGTAGGCAGGGGTAGTTAGGGGTGATCAGGCTGGCAGGCAAGCGGTTAGGAGCCAGCGTTTCCGGATTGCGAGAGGGATGTCCCCCAAGGGGTCCCAGATTGGAGAGAGTGCAGGCCCGGCTGAGGGACACCCCCCCTCCTGTGCGTGAATTTCGTGCACCGGGCCTCTAGTAATATATAAAAGGAAAACATATATACTTTGTGAATTACATATGCTTTCTTCTCCCTCTCAAGATTCTTTATTGTCTCTAGTCCCCTAAACTGGGTAGAAATTAACATGTGATAAAATAAATGAGACCCGTGGACTTGAGGGCCCGATCACAGTGCACTTGGACGTTGAGAAGTCCCGAGGAGAAGGGAAGGCAGAGCCCGGCTGGCAGTGTCTGCTTAGCTGTGAGTTCAATACACCTTCCCATGAGCAGAGATGAAAGGCACGGTTCAGTCTCCAGACAGAGACCAGACCCGCACTTGGCCAGTTAAAGCGACTCCATCGGGGAATCTCGGTGTGTTACTCGGGATGAATGATGCTGTGCTAGTCGTGCGGTGTGAAGAGCCATTTACAGAACAGCTGTCACGTCTTCTTGAGGAGCTGGTTTTATTTATGTGAACTCTGTCTCCTTTTAGAAAGTGCACCAGTACACGTTAATCATCCAGGCCACCGACACGGAAGGCAGCCCCACCTACGGCCTCTCCAACACGGCCACGGCCGTCATCACAGTGACCGACGTCAACGACAACCCCCCCGAGTTCACTGCCATGTCCGTAAGTGCCGAGGCCACGCAGACCCTGGGCCCCGCGGGCGCCCCTGGGAGGCGGCGTCCTGAGTGACACATGTGTTAGTAGAGGTGGGACTTGCTCAGCCTCATTGTAGACTGACTGACTCCAACATTTCCTGCCCCTTGAACCAGGTTTCCAGTGCGGCACCAAAGGGACTTTTTCTCTTTTGGTCGCCAAGTCCGCTGATTAGGTCAGTGGTCGGCAAACCCATTAGTCAACAGAGCCAAATATCAACAGTACAACAATTGAAATTTCTTTTGAGAGCCAAATTTTTTAAACGTAAACTATATAGGTAGGTCCATTGTTATTAACATAATTAGGGTACTCCTAAGCTGGCCTTTGCTAAAAATGTCCTCAATCTGATTGAGGCACATTCGCTGAGGTCAACCTCTTCCAACTCTCCCATCCACACTCATCTTGTATACTTGTTTCGTCTCTCTCCTTTCGTTCATCCTCTCTATATGTCCAAACATCTCAACATACCTTTCTCAATCCTTGATACTACATCTTCTTTCACTCCACAACGTTCCCTAAAATTAACTTAATAAACTTTCCTTAAAATTTTAAGTCAACTTCGCACTGTACGTGCGCACCCGCACGTGGTATTTTGTGGAAGAGCCACACTCAAGGGGCCAAAGAGCCGCATGTGGCTCGTGAGCCGCTGTTTGCCGACCAGGGGATTAGGTTGTTAAAATATGCTGCCTCGGAGGCACGCTCCCCCCAAAACTGTGCTGTTAGAGCAAAACACGCACGTGTTCAGGCACACGGATGACATGACCGATGTTTACGACTTCATCCGCATAGTGGTCATCTCTAGTGAAAAAGTGGGTCCCTCAGACTCATCCTGTCCTCCCACCTCCCGTCCATCACCCTGACACCCAATGGGTGCTCATTTTAATATTCATGAAACTGTGACGTCCCTCGGAAAATACACTGACTGCTGGCGAACATCCTGTTATTTTTAAAGTCGGACGGAGCTGCTGTGATTGCCTGTGTCGCGCTGAGTGGGGATGATAGAGGTCGATGGGCCCGTCGGTCAGGGTGGTGGTCCCCGTAGCCAGTCTGACTGTGGTCCCGGAGACACGCTGTCCGGCCTGGCCCCTTCGCTCCTCTCACTGAGCCTTTCTTCCTGGCAGTTCTATGGCGAGGTCCCCGAGAACAGGGTGGACGTCATCGTCGCCAACCTGACCGTGACCGACAAGGACCAGCCGCACACGCCGTCCTGGAACGCCGTGTACAGAATCAGCGGCGGGGACCCCACCGGCCGCTTCGCCATTCAGACCGACCCCAACAGCAACGACGGCCTGGTCACCGTGGTGAAGGTGAGCGAGGGGAGCGAGGGCCGCGGACCCCATGGCCTCTCTGGCGGCCAGGATCCCCCTGTGTTTGTTACTCAGTCTTGTGACTTCCCGTCAAGCGTCGCGAACTCTGGGACGAATGCATTTGGAGGGGCCGCATGTTGTTTTGTAGTTGTTGTTGAGGCCAACGTAGGTTTTGCCTCATCATCTCTGGAGCCTGGTTGTTCTTAAATGAGTTTGGACGGTGTTCATCCGGAGGCAGGACCGCCCTTGGCCGTGTTGCCGGGAGTGTGGCTGCGAGAGTGACGTGTGGCGGCCCGAAGTTTGGGTCCCGTGGGTGCCGATGAGGAACATGGTCCCACACCCTGTTCTTATGCCTCCAGGTCGCTGCTAGGTCCAGGCTCAGGGGACAAGCCAGGAAATGCCACAGAAGTAAAGTGGGGTGAGCAGGCAAGAAGAGAGAGGGTCCACGCTTTCGAAAGGTTTTGAAGTTGCATTGCCGTTTTTAAATGCTGTTTTCAAGGCTCGAAGAAATTGGTTCTTCTGATCTATAATTGCCCCCCCTAAAAAAAAATCCCAAGTGCTGGAGGTAAAGGGATATTAACTCCAAGTGTAATAACCAGGCAGCGCTAATCAATGCAAAAGCTCTTAAAGTGGAACATCTTCCGTGTGCCCACCCGGAGAAGAGATCTGCTCCCGGCCTCCTATCCCACGACTCCTGACATGTAAGGAAAACCCCAGCGTTGGCCATCCGGTGGCGTGTCAGCCGCCAGGGATTTCCCGTGTGCGAGTAGAACGGGCGTTTCCCCCAGGAGCTGGGGTTGGACATCTGTGATCACACGGTAGTGATCCCCAGCACGGGCCCAGAATGTGACTGTCTGCGTTCTAGCCCCAGTTCTGCCCTGGGTGGGGTGTGACCATGGCGAGTTCTTCCCTGTAAGCCTCAGACTCCAAGCAGAAAGTGGGAATGGTGACAGCACCCACCTGGGTCCCAGCGCCGTTCTGAGGGTAAGGAAGCGTCACGCCCGGGAGCGCTCACACTGTGCGTGCCGGAGCCTCAGGGGCGTCAGGCCAGGGGTGTGCCACGTGTCTCAGGAAATCGCTCAGACGAATTCTGTCTGTCTCGCTGGCTTCTCTGCCATCTTGTTTACCGTCGTTGAGAAAGGGAAGTTGAATGGGGAGTTCAGAAAAGCTGTGTGTTTGTGAAGAGTTGGAGGTGGTCCACCTTGAGAAGTGGATGTGGTTCGTGCTAATACGCTGGTCTTCACTCCAGCTTTGCTCTGGATCATTCGTAGAGGAGCACAAAGCTCCCTAAGCTCTGTCCATGTTGCCCCCCCAGCAGGGCGAGAGAGATGTCTGACTGCCTGCGCCCCCACTGGCAGGTGGTAAGTACAAGTTGGAATCGAAGTCCAGGCTGGTCCCTGGACTCCTGGCGACTTTCCTGTTGACAGGAGGGTTCACGGAGCTTCGGAAGTTAATGTTTACACGGAGGGTTACGTGGGCATTGCCTCTCTCTAGAGTGCTGTTCTGAGATTTGGGTTTTCACAGATCAGGAAAATACCCACAATTCTTCTGGAAAACAACCAGAGTTTTTGTTTGCTAAGCAAGAAAAAGAAAACCAAAAAACACTTTTCTGCTTATAAGCACTATTGTTTTTTAAGTGTAAATGTGCATATCCTTTAAAATGTACATATCAGAGTACAATTGAACTTCCCAATGGGGCGAGTTTAGCTTCATGAAAAATGAAAATTTTCTGGGTGTGGTTGATTTTTCTTTATCGCAAACCGGACAAAGCTCTCTACAGAGGGACAGACAGCCTTCCCACCAGAGTTTGAGGACAACCCGGACCACCTCAGGTGATCTGTGTACGGAGTATTTTTTGAGCAACCTTACTGTTTTTAAAAATAATCAAGTCTTTAGATGTAGCTGAGTAATTCAGTCATTACACTAGTAATGTGTGTTATTTTGTGACCATCAATCTTTGAAGGACCCAAGGTTTATAAACATCTCAGCTAAATTGTGAACGCTGTTTCCATCACTGGCCATGCGGAATGCATGTTTTCCAGAAATCTGAGAAACAGCTGTGGCAGAGCGAATGAAAAAGGAAGGTTTTGGGAAAGGCGTTGATAGAAGGATACACTGCAGAATGAATTTATTATTTCCCACCAAACTATGGTTTCCCTTTTCCCCCTCCAGCCAATCGACTTTGAGACAAACAGGATGTTTGTCCTTACTGTTGCTGCGGAAAATCAAGTGCCATTAGCCAAGGGCATTCAGCACCCACCTCAGTCGACGGCAACCGTGTCTGTGACCGTCATTGATGTGAATGAAAACCCTTATTTTGTCCCAAATCCCAAGATCATTCGCCAAGAAGAAGGCCTTCATGCCGGGACCATGCTGACAACGTTTACCGCTCAGGACCCGGATCGGTACATGCAGCAGAGTATTAGGTACCCGATGCCATTGATGCTGTTCTTACCATTTCCAGTATGTTCTGGGCTGTGCGTAAAAGGGATCACTTGAGTCAGAGATTTCCCCTGGAAGCAAAACGACTTATTACAAGAGTATTTTTACTTCTGTGATGAAGTTTTCTCAGTAGATCGGTGAAAATAGCCCATTGGAAACGTGAGAATGGATCAATTCCAGTCTTATTAGAAGAAAATGTTCTCTGGCTCCTTTCCTTTTTAAAATATCTAGACCAGTGATGGCGAACCTTTTGAGCTCGGTGTGTCAGCATTTTGAAAAACCCTAACTTAACTCTGGTGCCGTATCACATATAGAAATTTTTTGATCTTTGCAACCATAGTAAAACAAAGACTTACATTTTTGATATTTATTTTATATATTTAAATGCCATTTAACGAAGAAAAATCAACCAAAAAAATGAGTTTGCGTGTCACCTCTGACACACGTGTCATAGGTTCACCATCACTGATCTATACTAATAAAAGGGTAATATGCTAATTAGACCAGACATCTTCCGGACATCTTTTAGACATCCTTCCGGACAAAGCCATGGTGGCGGGGGCGGGGCTGAGGCAGAGGCGGTTAGGAGTGATCAGGCTGGCAGGGGAGGGCAGTTAGGAGGCGACCAGGCCGGCAGGGGAGTGGTTAGGGGGCGATCAGGCCGGCAGGGGAGTAATTGGGAGATGAGGCCGGCAGGCAGAGGAGGTTAGGGGCGATCAGGTTGGCAGGCAGAGGCAGTTAGGGGCTATCAGGCCGGCAGGGGAGCAGTTAGGGGCATCAAGCTGGCAGGCAGAGGTGGTTAGGGGTGATCAGGCAGGCAGCCAGGCGAGTGGTTACGAGCCAGCGGTCCCGGATTGCGAGAGAGATATCCGACTGCCGGTTTAGGCCCGATCCCTGTGGGCAGTCGGACATCCCCCGAGGAGTCCCAGATTGGAGAGGGTGCAGGCTGGGCTGAGGAACCACTCCCGTGCATGAATTTAATGCACCGGGCCTCTAGTCTATAATAATAAAAGCATAGTATGCTAATTAGACCGGGCAGCCGAACGACCTTCCAGATGTCCTTCTGGATGAGCTTCTGCATGAAGCTGGGGCTGCGAAGGCCGAGCCCCTTGCATGAATTTTGTGCCTCGGGCCTCTAGTTTACTGATAGTTTAGCTGGTACTTTCATTCCAAAATCACAGAAAGCTGCCACTGTAAGCAAACGGGTGACACTCGGAAGCTCATGACAATTGTCTCTCCTCCATACATCAGGGAGGAAACTCATGCGAAACCAGGAGGAGAAAGCTCATTATTTCCATCCTTCACCTGGAGAGTATGTGTAGGACTTACACCATGTATCTGTAGAGCAGTGGTTCTCAACCTTGGCTGCACATTAGAATCACCTGGGAATCCTTTTAAAATCCTGATTTCTGGGCCTCATCCTCCGGAAATTCTGTTTCTTCGTTATGGGGTGGGGCCACAACATTAGTAACAAAGACACAGAATTTCCGGAGGACGAGGCCCAGAAATCAGGATTTTAAACAGATTCCCAGGTGACTCTAATGTGCAGCCGAGGCTGAGAACCACGGCTGTAGAGATTCCCAGCTTCAGCAGCATCAGGTGTGCCCTCCTGGTGAGGCCAGTGATGGTGGGCCGAGCACACCCACGCGGCCATTCGTTGCTGGCGACGATAATTTTTAAAATCAGCTCCTATTTTACTTAACTTCTTGTAGAACTGCTGCTCACAGATAACTGCGTATGGTCTCCATCTCGCTATACATTAAAAATCAGCATACATAACTAAGCCATTGCTGTATTGAATCCTACAACTTTTTATATCTCGAAATGTGTAGGATATTTTTTGCAATCTGTATATTGGTCCTCTGAGCTTAGGAAACTCCTCCCCCCCCACACTCCCCCTAAAAAAGAAGGAATTTAAGATGGTCCGGTACTGATGGAGATAGTCTGCTTCCTACAGACTCAGGCTGCGGCACTTCCGTTGAGGAGTGTAGTTCTGAGGCCTCGTTGTGGGAGATCCCACTAGGGTTGGGATTATGCCCCCCCCACGATGACCTCATCCATCTCCCCCATGATGGTAAACATTTAAGAAGTATTCTGTGATACAAAATTCAACTTCTGATTTCTCTTAAGTCCTGTCCATTAGGGCCGCCGCTTTTTTAGCAGGTGTATTTGAGCTAGTGTGTCTACACCATCGCTATCCACTGAACTAGGAGGTTAAAATGAGATCATCAGACCCACCAGAGCCCACAGTAGAGAGACCGAGCTCCTCTACTTTCCGCTCGGACGCCTACACCTGCTGTTTCCTGCCTGCCTGCCCAGAGACAGCCTTTCCGGGCCTCCCGAGCCACTGTCCTGGAAACACTTCCCATGTTAACCATGGCTTTCCAGCCATCGCCTGCAAAATGCAAGCTGATTAGCTGGTTGCATTTGGAACTAACCCAGTCAAATATGCTTCCCCCCCCCTAAGTTTCATGTACAAAAAAAAAATTGAATGCATTGCCCTTTCCTTTTGTAGATACACAAAATTATCCGATCCTGCCAACTGGCTAAGGATAGATCCTGTGAACGGGCAGATAACGACAATTGCCGTGTTGGACAGAGAATCCCCCCACGTGAAGAACAACATATACAACGCCACCTTCCTTGCTTCCGACAACGGTACGTACTTAAGTCCAGTCACTGTGTCGTCCTGCATGTCATCAAAGAGAGGAGAGCGCATCGTGAATGTGTCCTCAGGACATGAGGTTTTCTACGAAACCCAGTTGTCTAGAAAACTCTCAGGCCCCACCTCCTGTGTTCCATTTCCACGGGGGTATCTGTGACATTCCCCGTGTGCTTCCTGATGTCCACACCCTCCCTGGTGGCCTCGTGTGGTGATGACAGGCCTGTGGGGTTTCTGTCCTGCTGCCCGTCGACGCCTTGTCACTGCAGGTGGAGTCTGCCCTCCGTGGCCCGGACACCGTGGTTTCTGGGGTGGTCTCTGTATGTTTCTGCTGCCGTCCGTCTGTCTGTCTGTCTCTGGCATTTTTCCTCTTTCTAATTCTCTGCCTCTAGTCTGCCATGAGCGAGGAAACTCTTAATTGGGTGCATCCATTGGGCTAATTGAGTAGGTGAGCTTTAGTGTATTGGTTTTAGAACCTTTTGTATAGTCTTTCTTTCTGGGTCTTTGCTAGATTCTAAATAGTTGAGATGAACAGATAGCGCGTTTTTAATGCATAAGATGAAAGGGACTTCTGTGAACCTGGTGTTGACGGAACTGTTCACCGTCGGTGTGTGCGTTTCTTCTTTAAAGTTCACCGTCGGTGTGTGCGTTTCTTCTTTAAGGAATCCCGCCGATGAGCGGGACGGGCACGCTGCAGATCTACCTGCTGGACATCAACGACAACGCCCCGCAGGTGCTGCCTCAGGAGGCGGAGACGTGCGAGACGCCGGCCCCCAACGCCATCAACATCACGGCCCTGGACTATGACATTGACCCCAACGCCGGGCCCTTTGCTTTTGACCTGCCTCTGTCTCCCGTGAACATTAAGAGGAACTGGACCATCACGCGGCTTAATGGTAAGAACCGGTTAATTGTTTGACTACACGTGCACTGGAGAGAGTTGGAAACCTGGTACAATGAGGTCATATTAGGTGCTTTATAATCTTCTCATTAAATATTATAAATATTTAAAGTGACTGCAAGCTTAAGTCAGCAAAGCCCTTCAAGCCAGCAAGCCTTCCCCGTGCAGCATGCTATGATCAGCTTCCTCTGTACCAGTGGTTCTCAACCTTCCTAATGCCGCGACCCTTTCATACAGCTCCTCATGTTGTGGTGTCCCCCAATTTCATTGTTACAAATTGAACATAATTAAAGAAGAGTGATTAATCACAAAACAATATGTAATTATAGATGTGTTTTCCGATGGTCTTAGGCGACCCCTGTGAGAAAGGGTCGTTCGACCCCCAAAGGGGTCGCGACCCACAGGTTGAGAACCGCTGCTCTAACCATCAGGGAGGACAGACCTTCTGGAAGATGTTAGGCGTCTCTCATTGTCTCAGGTACTCACTCTCCCTCGGCATTTTTTTAACGCAGGAGATTTCGCTCAGCTTAATTTGAAGTTAAAATTCCTCGAGGCGGGGATCTACGACGTCCCCATCATCATCACCGACTCGGGGAACCCCCCCAAGTCGAACAGCTCCGTGCTCCGCGTGAAGGTGTGCCAGTGCGACTCCAACGGGGACTGCACGGACGTGGACCGCATCGTGGGCGCCGGGCTGGGCACCGGGGCCATCGTCGCCATCCTGCTCTGCATCATCATCCTGCTCAGTGAGGACTCGCTTGGCTCCTAGATTTTCATTTTAGTTCTTTTGGCTTTTAGGATGTTGAGCAAAGTAACATGTTGATGTTGTCTTTCCAAGGAGAGGAGCCTCACAGCTCCCGCCCACCCCGAGCATCTTCTCCGCAGTCACAGCGCGGACAGCCAGTCCTCTTTGCAATGAGAGGCACCCTGGCTCCGTCCGGCTCTGACGTGTTGGCAGCCAGCCCAGCCAGGGCGCCTCTTCCAGGCCCGGCTGCCGGTTTCTTTCTTTTTTTTAAAAAAAATATATTTGTATTGATTTCAGAGAGGAAGGGAGAGGATGAGAGAGAGAGAGAAGCATCAGTGATGAGAGAGCTTCATGGCTCGGCTGCCTCCTGCACGCCCCCTACTGGGGATCGAGCCCACAACCCGGGCCTGTGCCCTGACCAGGAATTGAACCGGGCCATCCTGGTTCATAGGTCAACGCTCAACCACTGAGCCACGCCGGCCAGGCTGTTGCCGTTTTCTGATGCCAATGCTTGAGAGCTGTGGCAAACTTTTTTTTTTTTTTAATAGAAAAATGTTAGTCCTTAGTTCGAGCACTTACCTTATGATTTGAGTGTGAATTTATGGCAGGCACTTGGTGGTTTAGGGAAGTAAGTATATTGCTTTCCTTTCCTTCCTTTCCTTGGTATGACGCGCAGTCAGCAGCCTGCTCCGGCCCTGCGGGGATAAAGGGCTTTCTTTCTGAAGGGCCTCGTAAAATAGTGAGAAATCGTACTTCGTGTGGCACATTTGATAACAGACGTAATGACACAGCTCAGTAAGTTCTCTGTCTTTAGAGCACGTCCAGGTTAAGTGATATAGCTCCTTTTAAGGTACTTCCCAATCCTTGGTTCAGTGGAGCGCAAGGAATGAACCCCTGGAAAGGACTTTCGGAACCACCTCTGAGCTTGCAGGTTAAAGGGAGGGATGACGTGCCTGGGCCGCGCATTATTGTCGCGTGGCAGCAGGACATCGTGGATTGTGGGACCATGTTGTGCACCAATCGCTTTCTTGAAAATGTTGGCCGTTTCTTTACGTTTCGCCATCTGCAAGGTCCCGGTCGTTTAGAACCCTGTCCCTGTATTCTGTGCAATTACTGGAGGAGCCTGAGCAGTTCTCAACTCCAGCATGGAGGCTCCTTTGCCTACAATTGGGAACCTGCGTGCTCTCCTCGCCACCCACTCGCTGGACTCAGCCCTGGACCAATGGCAGAGGCGGTCATGTGTCTGGCTTTAGAGGGAGGCTATTCACCTTTATGGCCAATAGTAAAAATGTGCTCAGATAGGGCCATTAAATCTCCCGCTTGGGTGTGAGCCGATCTCCCAATTTGAGATAGAGAACGCGTTCCTACCTGTCACTGAGGGGTGCGTGGCGATTTCGGCCGCAGCGTGGGGTATACGCCAGCCTCGTCGAGAAAGACTTAGCTGTGCTGGATCGTGGCAGGAAGAGACGAGAGCATGGGGAGGAAATGAGTCGGTGCTGATTTTAACACCAGCCCCTGGCAAATGGGTGCGACTAAGCCTGGCCCAGAGTGTGACGCGGGAAAGCCTAAGGTTATTTCCGTGCCAGGCCGATGCCCTCGCCTTCCTTGCTGAGACCTGCGGCCCAGTGAGAAAGCACCAGCCTTCGGAGGTCAGACCCCCTCGAGGTTCCACTGCTGGCCCAGTTCCCCCCCGGCCCCCGGGTCCACGTGGCAAGCACTTCTCTGGGGCCTAGGGAGTGTAATGACTGGCACCTTGAATGATTAAATAACAAGTGACAGTCTAACTTACTGCTCTGCACTGTTTTTGAGTTTGCAAACCACTTTATTTTTTATTTTAAAATATATTTTTATTGATTTCAGAGAAAAAGGGAGAGGGAGAGAGAGAGATAGAAACATCAATGATGAGAGAGAATTATTGATCTGCCTCCTGCACATCCCACACTGGGGATGGAGCCCGCAACCTGGGCATGTGCCCTGACTAGGAATCGAACTGTGACCTCCTGGTTCATAGGTTGATGCTCAACCACTGAGCCACGCCGGCCGGGCACACATCATTTTATTAAGATCAGTGTCCTCCAGGAAGACAAAGTAAAAGATGGCAATGATCATCGGCCCAGGCCTAGGCCATGGGACCGAGCACAGGCATTCGCCCAGTGAGCTCACGGGGCACCGGGTGTGGGACCCAGGTCTTCACACTCTGAACCCAGAGGCAGGGTCCTTCTTGCTTTGATCTCGTCTCCTAATGCGAGGCCAGAAAAAGGCCGTAAAGAAGAAGGCGCATTGCAAGCTTTCCAGCCACAGAAGGGTACATCGCCGGTGTGGCCGACTGTGGCTGGTGGACGGGGTGTCAGACATGACTGTTCGCCTTTCCCTCTTCTCCCCACACTAGTCCTCGTCCTGATGTTCGTGGTGTGGATGAAGCGCCGGGACAAGGAACGCCAGGCCAAGCAGCTCCTGATCGACCCAGAGGATGACGTCAGAGATAACATCCTGAAGTACGACGAGGAGGGCGGAGGCGAAGAAGACCAGGTAAGCCACGTTCTAAATCTTTGAAATGAAAGTCGATGATCGTGTGCTCTAAATCAGTGGTTCTCAACCTTCCCGATGCCGCGACCCTTTCATACAGTTCCTCATGCTGTGGCGACCCCCAACCATAAAATTATTTTCGTGGCTACGTCATCACTGTAATGTTGCTACTGTTATGAATCGTCGTGTAAATATCTGATGTGCAGGATGTATTTTCATTGTTACAAATTGAACATAATGAAAGCATAGTGATTAATCACAAAAACAGTATGTAATTATATATGTGTTTTCCGATGGTCTTAGGCGACCCCTGTGAAAGGGTCGTTCGACCCCCAAAGGGGTCTCGACCCAGAGGTTGAGAACCGCTGCTCTAAATGATAGGACAAATGGTAAGGCATGCGGTGAGATAAGGGCACCAGATGTTGTTTCTGTTGTCACATTATTAACCACTTGGTGAACTTTCCCTACACGTGCTGCATACACGCTTCTGGAGTTCTTCTTCAGAGTGTCCAGTGTCATATTTATTTCGCAAGAAAATCATTAACATTGTTTTAAGAAGCCTAGGTTGCAACCCAATTCTAGTTATATTTGTACTAATAAAGTAATTTTATTTATAGTTTTTCTTCAATTGGATATTCAAAATATTAAGTAAAAGTAGTTTCTTATTTTTGGGTTTAGATATTTATAGGGTGTCCCAAAAGTGTATACATACACTGTGAATCATTATAAAGGCAGTGTTTATTAAAATACATTTCATTTTCAGAATTGAGCTATTGGCTGTTAAAGTGTGTATACATTTCTGGGGGACACCCTCTGTGTGTGTGTGTGTGTGTGTGTGTGTGTGTGTGTGTAGAAAAGAGAAAGCACTAGACTGTTCATTTTACGCATGTTTTCCAAGCAAATTCGACATTCCAGGTGCCATTACAATCATTGGGGATACAGAGGGGGGCAGAGCCCACAGATATCTGCCCTCAAGAGCCTTATATTCTTGAGAATATTTGAAGTTGGAGATGAAGTGTAGTTCATCTTTATGTCCATGTTGTCCATGTTGAATGGTACCTAGCTTACTGTTGCTCAATAAAGGTTGACCCACAGATATCTGCCCTCCAGAGCCTTATATTCTTGAGAAATATTTGAAGTTGGAGACGAAGTGTAGTTCATCTTTATGTCCATGTTGTCTGAATGGTACCTAGCTTACTGTTGCTCAATAAAGGTTGAAGTTCCCATCTGGCTGTAACGTAACGTGAGCGCCTGCAGCGCTGTGCACACAAGGAAGAGTGTTCTTCTTGAAGGAGGAGAGTGACCAGCAGGCAGAACACAGAACTTCATCTGCTTGGAGGCAGCACTGTAGATATCCTACTAGCTAACGTTTCCGAGGTCTGTTCTACATGCCAGGCATCCCGCTGCGTGCGTTAAATGTTATCCCCTAAATCTTGTGCTATTTTGAAACCTGTGATGTTGCGTGTGGGTCCCCATTCCCGTGGTAGAGAACAGAGCCGAAGGGTGTTTGAGTTCTGGGAACTCACACAGCCGGGAAGTGGAAGATGCAGGCCTCCACCCCAGGCCTGTCCTGTGTGACAGCGGAAACTGACTGCTCGGAGGCAGTGCTTCTAAAAGTGACTTGGGTGACAGGAATGCAGTCCGCGAGAATTCACGCATAGCAGATGCGTCTGATAGCTATGTCCTGCTTACTTACTAATGCGTCTGTCAAGGGCATCGTCGGAAACAAGAGCCCAGAATTCTTGGTCCTGGATTATCGGTAAATTGAGATGTGCTCTGACTTAGGCGCACATGTAGGCATTCGAGATAGGACCGTGAGCTTGAACAAAAGCAAATTTCCATGGACATATTGTCTCTTCCCTTCTGTACTTCTCTGAGGAAATAAATAATCACTCTCTGTTTCATGAAGCACGTGCACTCCCACCGCCGCGTTTAATCGTTGGGCCTCCGGTGGCCGTGCTCCGTGGTGCGTGTGTGGCCGGTTGCAGGGAGGGGTGGTCAGGGTGTGGCCTGGCCCCGCCAGCCCCGGCTCATGTCCCGCTGCCCTGCCCGGCCCACGCTCCGTGCCTCTCTCGTTTAGAAGAGGGTTTAGGGTCTGTCGGAAGCCTGGCCTGTGTGTAAAGCTGCTGTGGATACTGACTAATCAAAGTGTCTCTGTGACTGTATCCCGGAGTTTCTTGCTTAGAACTGCCTTTGGATATTCAAATTCATGTTTGGCGTCCTCCTTAATTAATCTAGCCTTTCACTTTGCTGAGCCATGTTCAAGGTTAGCAAAAACTGTTGATCGCATTATTTCATAGATCTTCTACTGGTATTTTATGTCACGTGTTATTCTTCGTAATTTTCTCGGCATAAACTTATACCCAACTCAATGAAGCTTCTGTAAAAATAGTAATAAGTGCCCAGTCAGCGTGGCTCAGTGGTTGAGGGTTGACCTATGAACCAGGAGGTCAACAATTCCATTCCTGGTCAGAGCGCATGCCTGGGTTGAGGACTCGGTCTCCAGTAGGGGGCGTGCAGGAGGCAGCCTGATCAATCAATCTCTCATCATTGATGTTTCTGTCTCTCCCTTTCCCTTCCTCTCTGAAATCAGTAAAAATATATTTTTAAAAAATAGTACTAAGTGGAAGGGCCCCGGTCATAACTGGGTGCTGCGTAGAAGTGGAGGCTGGGAGGCAAGAACACGAGGTTTCTCAGCATCCGCTCATCTGGACCAGGGCACCTGATGTCACCTGATCTTGGTCCTTCCCTCCCCCCTCCATCCCTTTAGGAAATTGTTTAATGAAGGTTGATGGTTGCAGTTATTTTAGGAAAGACTTCCTTCCTTCATTGACTTTATGCACTTAGATTGATGCTTGAGATCAGATGGTAAAGCGTATCTGTGGCAACGATTTAGTCAAGTTATCATCATAAACCCTCAGCCTCTTCTCTTCCTGACCTCTGAGGTTTTCTTCGCTCCAAGATAAACTCTTGGGCGTGAATAGGCTGCTTTCTACCCACTTTCCTGATAGTTTGACGATTTTTCTGGAATGTTTCTTTATATTGTTCACTGTGGCTAATTTATTTAGTACTCGTCTTCCTATGGTGTCCTCTTGTAGCTTCTTGGTTCTTTAATGGCATTTTAGTCTCGATTAAAGATCTATTTCTGATCCTCTGTTAGGATTTCTACTTGCAGTTCTCGTGATAGGAAATGGAGACAATTACATAAAGGGTTTTTTATGCATTCTAATGTTTGCCCCACAATCACAGGAGGAAATATGCAGGGTAGTAATGCTACTCCACGGTTTCTGTCTCTCCGGCCTTTACACTGGCTCATGAAATCCACTCTCTCACCTCCATCTCCATGGCCACTTCCTGAACTTACATCAGAACCAGCACCGCCCGCAGCAGCATCTACTGAGCGTCCTGGGCCTGGTTCTGATCCGATGCAGGCTTCCTCCTTCCCACGGCAGACCGTGGGCCCTGCCCCTGAGCTCGGGATTCCTTTCTCCTTCCTCTCACCATCCTTCCAGGCAGCAAAGCATTATGGGTCTTCTTTCTCCTGGAAAAGGCTTGCCAGTTTCTTTGTTTTTATTCACGTAAACCTCCTTATGTTCTCAGCTTTACCTTGTCTTCTCGGAGCCCTGTGTCCCTGCAACAGCTGTGCTCCTGCTGTAAAGGAGGACTCGCTGGGCAGGAGGCGGGACCAGGGTTCTTTTTCGTTTCCTTCCTCCCTGGTGCCCAGCGTTTACCAAGAAGATGCCCCCTCTCCACGGCCTGGCGGCGGCATCGGCCTAAAGCCGGCGGCTGTGTGTGTGTGAGGCTGTGGGTGGGCTTCCCGACTCCCTGTGCTACTCGGCCTGTTGTCTGTCCTGGGCCCGTTCCGTGCTGTTTTTCCTACTAGAATTTTCCAATATATCTCTTGGGATAAATTCACCAACTGAATGCGTCAAGAGTTTTTTCAAAGTTTCGTAGATTTTATTATTTATCATTTTTCCCAAAGGAAACACACACACACACACACACACACACGTTTACTTAATATTCTTACTTTCTTTTTTTTTTAAAGGTTTTACTATCTTATACATTCTTTTTTTAAAAATATACTTTATTGGTTTTTTACAGAGAGGAAGGGAGAAGGATAGAGAGTTAGAAACATTGATGAGAGAGAGAAACATTGATCAGCTGCCTCCTGCACACCCCCTACTGGGTATGTGCCCACAACCAAGGTACATGCCCTTGACCGGAATTGAACCTGGGACCCTTGAGTCCGCAGGCTGACGCTCTATCCACTGAGCCAAACCGGTTAGGACTAATATTCTCACTTTCAAAGTGAATTTATTCCAAATGCTTCTCCGTCTTCTAAGGAGGACGTTATTGCTGTAAATGTTAGAGTGATGGTCAGTCCCGGGAAGGGCAGTTTTGGGAAATGGACTGGGTTCTAGTTTCCATAAACGGACGGGCTCCCTGTGAGAAGCCCGTTTCTGAGCAGCAGGGAGCATGGAGCTTTTCAGCAGCAGAATAGGGTTCCTGCTTTTTATTAGGTTTTTTGAAGATATTCTCTCTTAGCAGCCGTGGGCCTGGGATGCGGCTGAGTGCCGTGTAGCAGCCGTGGGCCCAGGACGTGGCATGTGGGCCGGCTTGCCCCTGGCAGGCACTCCAGCCCCTGTGTGCGTTGGGCCCTCCCCCTGGATCTCTGAGTTTGCAAGTTTGTGCGGAGGCTCAATGGAACCAGCACACCCTGACAGCTTCCCTTTCACTCTGAGAGGCCTCATGTCTTCAGGAAACGGTGGCCGCATTCATCAGCGCTGGCATCCATGACGTGCTCTGTGCCAGGCACGGGGCCGCGCTCCGAGTCTGCGTGTCTCTCACCATCTTCCCAGCAGCCTGTGCAGCAGGTACTGCGATTAGTTCCGTTTTCACACCAGGCCCGCCTGACCGGAGAGGCCGCGCTCTGCTGCCCTGGGCCGGGGTCAGGGGGCGTGTTTCCCTCAGTCTTGCTGGCCTGGCGCAGGCAGGCAGGGCTGGGCCACAGCTGGTTAGATGACCACTAACAATCTGGCTTAAGAACAAGTGAAGGGTAAGACCCAATTAATTGGTTAAAGGCGGTTTGCAAAATGGAGCACATTTGGACATTCCTAGCGCTTTTAAAATCTGGAGGAGCGGTCTGAGCAGCCAAGTTATTTTATTAAAAGAGCCAGGCATCCAATCTGGGCAGCTGGAACTAAAACCTGAAATCCAGGCTAGATGCCGAGACGGAGGGAGGGGGTGCAGATACCAGAAAATCCTTGAGGCCCATCCGCCACTCCCTGACTCAAGGTCACTCTGGGCCTGGGGTCAACTGGACTTCCTGCCTCACTGTGAGCAGCCAGGCCCCCCGGTCTCCTCCTCAGCAGAGAACATAGCTGTGCGGTGTCACCATATTTGATTCTCTGAAATAATTGTTTTACAAAATCATTCTGCTGTGTAAGCAGCCTGGCTGGCAGGTGGCTGACGCTGGGTGTCTCGGTGGAGGCCACTTCCACAGTCGAATTGTTGGCTGAAGCACACTGTTTGTTAATTATGTCCCCAGGCAGGTTACTCCTCTTTCCACCCGCACCTGCAAACAGGAGTCCCTGTTAGCTACTGAAGGAGGGACAGTGACTGCACAGGGGGCCAGGGCCACCAGGGGTCGGGTTAGCACATGGTCATCTCCTTTGTTCTCACAGCGCAGGGCCGGGGGCACCTTGGGGCCTGAGACAGCATAGACTCTGAGCATCCCCCTTCCCGGTCCCTGCTCTGCATTCAGTGCATTGAATGGGCACATGGCTCCTCATTGCCTCTCCCTGTCACTTCCTGTGCATGAGCACAGTACTTTATCATTTAAATACTTATTCCTCCTGACGCATCCTATGTTTACTACGTTTAGAGTTAGAAGAATAGGGACAAATCAATATTCCAGGAAAATGAAGTAATAGAGATTTGAATGCCAAGTATGTTAGCAGTAAGTTGGGTTGGGGAGAGCTAAAAAAAGTGCCAGAGTTCTACCACTTGGCCTAGTCCACCAGCCGCCTGGTTTGATGAACAGGGTTGTATTGGACACAGGAGAAGTGTGCCGAGCCTTGCTGTGGACTTACTCCATTCGCGGGTTCAGTCGCCATTTTTCTCCGAAGGTTGCATCCTCTGGAGCTCAGCACAGGAGATTTCAGTCATCTGCCCAAGGTCACCCAATGTGGTGTGGTGGAGCCGGGTTTGAGTTAAAGTGCTCCAAGTTCAGATGTAAATCACCACACTGTGCTTTCTTTTCTGTGTTGAGTTTATGTGAGAATTTATCAGAAAACACAAATATATATATACACACTAGAGGCCCAATGCACAAAGATTCATGCAAGAATGGGCCTTCCTTCCCCTGGCTGCAGGCACAGCCTTTGCTCTGGCCGGGACCCACCTGTCCGCCTTCCCACGCTGCCCAGAGGCCCGGAGCGGCTTTGCTCTGGCCGGGACCCGCCTGTCCGCCTTCCCACGCTGCCCAGAGGCCCAGAGCGGCTGGGATGTGCGGAACGCCTGCGCCCCGCCCCCAGCCACTCGGCACCTGCGTATGCAAATTAACTGGCCATCTTGGGTTAATTTGCATACTCACTCCTGATTGGCTGTTGGGCATTGCAAAGGTACAGTCAATTTGCATCTTTATTAGTGTAGATATCTTTTTAGGAAATTCCCAATAAGGTGTTAAGATGTGACACAACCCTAGTGAAGGATTTTGATGCTCTGTCACCATATTTCCAAACAGACATTGCCACTTCCTTATGACTTATTTGTAGGATTCCTCCAAGATAGAGTAACAGGTCATGCTACCATGGAAGGACCGGCTTTGTCTGAGGGGTGATGTTTCAGTTTCTGTTGAGGAGGACGGGGAACTTGGGGTGAGAATGTGGAACTGAAGGTGCATCTAAAAGGCTACGTGTTTGTCACCGGGGGAGAGTCTGAGAAATGGGCTCATCCTTAGAGGGCTCTCCTAACCACAGGACAAGCTTTGGCTACGGGTCAGGTTTCAGGAGGAGATCTTTCTGAAGCCCTCTGCTCTGCTAGATCCGAAGGCTCCAGCCCCACCCCCACTCCTTCCAGCAGAGCCTCACAGCTCCTCAGCCCTCCACCCTCCATAGCCTTTGTCATAGTTTATCCCTTATTTTGTTTTCATTATTTTTATCTTTATCATTGAAAACATTACAGATGTCCCTCCTTTTCCCCCATTGCCCTCCCAAGGCCTTCACCGCACTGTTGTCTGTGTCCATGGGCTATGCATGTAAGATCTTTGGTTAATCTCTTCCCGCCCCCCTTTCCCTCCCCCGCCAGGGATCCACCAATCTGTTCCATGCTTCTGTGTCTCTGGATCTATTTAGTTCATCCATTATTTTGTTCATTAGATTCCACATGGAAGTGAGGTCCTGTGATACTTGTCTTTCTCTGACTGGCTTATTTCACTCAGCATAATAATCTTCAGTGTGTCCTTGTAAAAAACATTAGACTGAAAGCTCTATGAGGTCAGTAACCAGATCCATGAGGCAAGAGAGACTTCAGAAAGTACCTGTTGCATGGAATTGAATTGAATTGCATCTTTCCAAGAGAACGTGTCAGAATTGTACAGTCGGAAGTAAGTTGTAATAACCTTTCAACAGCGCCAGTTTCTGAAGCCGAGCCCTAATTTTGCACCAAAGAATGAACCTGCAGCTCATCCCTAATTCTGAAAATGTTTCCCCTGTGACGGATAGGGCAGCCTTAAAAACGGAGCTGTGGGAGCAGAAACAAGGCCTGTGTCCAATGGGGACTCGGCCAGTGTCCCTGCAGGAAGTGAGAAACTGCCCACGCCCCGACACTAACTAACATGCCGTGTGCAAAACCTTCATCTGCATACGCAGTCCCAGCTGTTTTACCTCTAGTAGGTTTACTATTCAAACCGGAACTGTTTTCAGCAAACCTTTGGTTTGGGGGGCTTTCCTAACCCATAGAATCTAGTTTTTCACCTCATTTCACCTGTGCAGGTCGTCACCATCCTAACTGTGTTTCTCGGGGGATGAAAATCAGGTGGGAATGTAATTTACATAAAAGCTCGCAGGGGTTTTGCATTACTTGTCAGCAGTCCTGTGATCATGTGTTGACATCTTATCACTGTTTTATTCAATTATTTCCATGCCAGGAGCGATGGAGGGGGGATTATATGTTCTTCCCAGCCTCCCCTTCCTTTCTGTGTCTGCAGGGTTTCTTGGTTGTGCCGTAGTCAGCTTTCTCCCAGGTAACTAACTGTCTTTCGCTTCAGAATGTTGTGCATTTACTGTCACATTCGTGCTTTCATTTCTTCCCATTTGTCTCGAGACAGGAAACAGGTTTCCCTTATCCGAACGCGAATTATAAAGTCGTTTGCCTTTGCTGCAATCACAGAGAAAGCGCCCCTTGTCCCAGCCCTGGCCTGGAGGCAGCAGAACTGGCCAGCTGATGCGTTTCAGCCCTGGCTCCCACCACCAAGGCCCAAGAGGGACCAGGAGCTCTGCATGCCCTCCCCCTGCCCTCCAGCCAGACGCCGGCGGGGGCGGGGGGGGGGAATCTTCCCCAATAAAAAGCAGTGGGGTTTGTTTTACCCACCGACCAGCGTGCACAGACAGCGTGCTGGGCCCAGCGAGCATGGCCTCCCCTCTAGCTCCCCTTCTGGCACTAAAGACCTCACATTTCCACCCTCAGCAAACTAGTGGGTGCACTTCTCAACAGCCTTGGCTACAAGAAGCAGCTTTTGTGTTTTGTTTTTAATGTTTTTTGCTTCTCTGGTCTGTCTCCTCTTTCCACACCGCTTCACTGAGCCCGGGACCTGGGGCCAGTCATTAGCCTCTCGGAGCTGCTGTAATCAACGACATGGAACAACACCCACTTGGAAGGAATTTGTGCTTGGAGCACCATTGACCCATGAACCACGCAGTGGGTGGGGGAGATGGGGAGGGGAGGGGAGGGGATGGTGAGGGACGCCCATCCCCCTGCAGAGTCGAAAATCTGCCATAACCTTTTCCTCTCCCTGCACTTAACCCCTGATAGTCTGCTGTTGGCCGGAAGCCTTGTGGTTAATGTAAAAGATGGGCTCACACGTATTTTGTATGTCGTATGTATGATGTACGGTGTTTTTGCAGTGAAGGGGCTAGAGAAAGAAAATCTGTTACTGAGAAAGTTAGAGGGAAGAGAGGGCGCATTGGTGGCATTGATTGGAAACGGCTCGCGTGGAAGTGGGCTGCGCCGTTGGGACCGTGCTGCTCGGGGCAGCTGTGTGTGAGGGGCACCGAGGAAGCCCTGACGTAGCTCCTGCTGGGCGGCGGGTGCCATGGGAAACGCGGTTCCTTCCTTCGCTCTCGGCGCTGAAAATGGCATCGGGCACCGGGAGGCACCCCCGAAACCCCTGTGGAGCCATAAATGAGTTTCCACCACTTCTCTGGAGCAGACTTCATTGCACAGTTCCATAGATTTACCCACAATGCAGCGTTCTGAAAGTTTTGCCTGGGATTCCGGAATTTCAATTTCTGCCAGTGCAGCATTTTATTTTATATCTTATCTAACGTAGCCAAATGCCTGCAGGTAGATTCGTGGTGTCATTTTTCTGAGCCCGTCATAAATCACTGCGAGGCGGTGGAAGGTACAGGAAAAGCCGGAGCCAGCGTCTTAGCTGCTAACTTCTTCACAACTCGCCCGAGACTGTATCATCCTGAAGACATTTTCGATCAGAGGTGGGAGGAAAAGTGTTTCTCACTACTTGCAACGTGAACCTTTTACAAACCCTCTCCCATGCCTGTTTCTAGTGGCCGGTGCCAAATGGCACATATTGCAAACATTAGGGAAAACGGCTTCCCTTGGCCGTCGTGTGAAAATGAGTACATTTCTTTGGGAAGTTCACATCGTAAAGGTGAACACGGGAGAATTTTCCAGCTCCACTCTTTCTCCCAAGAGTTTTAGGAACCAAAAAAAAAAGGTTTCTGTTTGGGTGGTTTCTTCTTTATAATCTTCAGAACGAAGGCCAGGAACCCAGAGATCAGGAGCATGTTCTGAAGTCTCTGTAATTCTCATCCTACATGTTGTAATTTGTGTGAGGAAAGCGGTGGAGGCTTGTAAAGATAAAGATGTATAATTTAGAAGGTTTGCGTAGAGCGACCCCTTATCAAAGGCTTAAAATGGGACCCTGGGGTCAGGACCTCTGCCATCGAGCACACAGCTGTGGACAGCAAGCCCATTTCTGAACCCTGAGCACACCCCACCCGCCTCCCACCACCAGCGGATTTTTATATCCTGTATTTGCCATAGACAAGTAGAAACCATTAGAGAAACTTAATTTTTTTAAAAAAAATTTTATTGTTGAAGGTTTTACATAGGTCCCCATTTTCCCCCCATTAACCTCTTCCAGCCCACTCTCCTTCCTCCCCCA
>NW_005353629.1:3064358-3074706 GCF_000412655.1 Myotis brandtii
TGACCTCACCATGGCACCCAGGGCCTCTCCAGCCCTCCCCACTGTGAGCTTGGCCATGGCGGATCATGTGACCCCAGAGGCATTTCTTGAATTAGGCTGCTCTTCTGAACATCGGCATGAAATGTGTTGGAGGCTTTATTCAACAATTTCTCAGTGAACCCTTTCAACAATACAGATTTAAGAAAACAAAGAAGGCCCGGCTGGTGTGGCTCAGTGGTTGAGCATCAACCTATGAACCAGGAGGTCGTGGTTGATTCCCAGTCAGGGCACAGGCCCAGGTTGTAGGCTCGGTCCCCAGCAGGGGGTGTGCAGGAGGCAGCTGATCAGTGATTCTTTCTCATCATGGATGTTTTTATCTCTCCTCCCTTCCTCTCTGAAATCAATAAAAATACATCTTTGGGGGAAAAAAGAATAAAATAAAATAACAAATGAACCCTTTCTAGGACCCCGATGTGGAGATGGTGGAAAAGGCTGGGCGGGACTACAGAGCTTTCTAAGCCTGTGTCTGCTCTCTGGGTCGTAAGGTCGGAGGAAGAGGAAGGGGCTGAGGGGGGAGAGACACAGCCTGCAGTGAGCGCGCTGCGCGGTGTATGCACTCTCGGGCCAGGCGGTCATGGAGGCGCTGTCCGTGGCCACAGGAGGCAGCTGCCATCAGCTGTCACGCGGCACGTCAGGGGTTCAAGCTCTGTTTTGCCAGATCTTCCTATTTTCGGATGAAATGTTGGCAACTGACTAGAAAAGTTGTAAAACACGGCTGACCAATCCCAGTGCATTTGTGCCTGTAACCTTTGTAGAGGGGGTTCTCTGAGGCATCGAGGGAGACAGGCTCTTCCAGGTGCAACGTGCCTCGCAGAGCCCACATACCTGCGTGCCCTCCGGTCGCCACAGCAGGGTCTGGCTCACCCTGAGTGACCAGGTCATGACTGCAGACTCGCCAGGAGTCCACCCCCGGGAAAAGACCTGCTTACACCGAAGGCTCAGTGCCTTAGTGTCCTGTTAGTCCGGCTCCTCATACGGCATTTTAATCCTCAGCATAAAAATACTTACCGGCTCTCCTCGTTATATTTCTGGTCTGTTCCCCCTTTTTACAAAAGCTTTGGTGGTCCTCGGACGGCACGGACGCACCGTTCGCCCCCGTTACACCGGGTGGTTATGCGATTCGCCATCCCCCGGGAACACCTGCTTCCCGAGGTCTGAGTGTTCACCGCTCTCCAAGTCAGTCGCTCTGTATTTTATACAATATCTTACCACATCAAAGGCTTTCGCGTCTATGCCATTGTATGCCTTTGACATAGTCTATAAATAACTCACAAATTCTGCAGAAGTTTCAGTGGAGCCCGTGGGTGTAAGATCAGGAAGTTTTCACTCGAGTCCTGTATGGGTGACATGAGGTCCTCTGTCCTGACAAGAGAAGACAGCACCCCATGCCTTCACTTGTGCTGTGGATTCTCCTTCCTCCCAGCCCATGTATTGCTCAGGGTTCAAAGCCAAAGCCAGTTTCCCCACTCTGAGCCTGCGCTTTGCCATCTATCAAGTTCACATGCGGGCTGGCCTGTCCTCCTCCCTGCACCTGCCCCCCTCCCCTATGGCCCCTGCTCTCCTCCGGGGCGGCCTCTCCTCCCTCCTTCCCCGGTTAGGTTAGCTCGGCTGAGGCTCTGGGAAGCTGCTGTGCAGGGCAGTGGGCCGAGGCGACAGAGTGAAGTTTGAGGTCAGCGTTTGGAAGTCAGGCACATCTGGCTTTGATTCCCATCCTGATTGCGGACTTGCTGTGTGACCTTGGGCAAGTTACTCAACCCCTCTGGTCTGCCTCTTCCTCTAAAAAAAGACGCTGATAAAACACTCTTGATGGGTTTGTTACAACGTGTTGGTGAGCAGACACTTATCAAGGGGCTGGTGTGGTGCCTGGCACCGGAGGGTTTGAATGGCTGTGACCTTTCTTCTCGAGTCCCCGGTGTGATCCCAGTCATTCCTCACGTTCCTGTCCCTCCACACTCCTCCTTCGGGTGCGGAGACGCCCCGCCTCGCAGCCGGGCAAGGTCTGATCCCTATGGAGTCCGTCTGTCTGTCTCTGAGTCTCAGTGGCTCTGGGACCTGGCACCAGTCATTGGGCTGCTTGAGACTCAGCCTCCTGGACTCTCGAGTGGAGACAATACAACTTAACCGCGCTGTTCAGGGCGTTAAATGAGCAAACACACGGAAAGCGCCTAGGCAGTCCCAGGACGGGGCAAATATCCAAGCCGTGAATAAATCCACACCACTGTCCGCAGCTGCAGATGGTTCAGTTCACCTGGTTGTCGACAGAGACGAAGCCTGCGTGATAAAGAGCATCAGAAACTGTAAATATCAGCATTCAGTCGGAGATTTCCGTTCAGCTGGGGATGTGGCCCTTTATGGCGCTAGAACTTGGGGGTTTTAAATCTATGGAGCATCTGCCCACACCTGCGATCCTGATGCATGTTCACAGAATAGTCAGTTTCTTGACACTCAGGCCCCGCTGGTGGGTGTGAAAGCTGGATGCGGTGCTGAGGGCCAGCCCTGACCAGAGCATCCCCACCGGCTGGGGTCCAGGGGTCCAGGGGTCAGGCCGCTTTCTGAGATCCCATGGGGGCCAGAGGTGGCAGCCCTTGTCCGTGACGCGCATGCAGTAAGGGCTGCGGGCCACATACTGTATAGTCTCTGAGGTGTATGCTTCTGTGTTGTTGTTATTGTCTTAAAGGGCCCTTTAACAATGGAAAAGCCAGTCTTAGAAAAACAGGAAATGGGTCAGACTGGCCCACAGACCAGAGCCTGCGGACTCCAGACCATGAAGGGCCGGAGAAATAAAGCGTGGCCTTGAAACCAGCAGGACCTAATACCTTCCTTTAAGGCAGCGGTTCTCAACCTGTGGGTCGAGACCCCTTCGGCGGTCAAACGACCCTTTCACAGGGGTCGCCTAAGACCATCCTGCATATCAGATATTTACATGACGACTCATAACAGTAGCAACATTACAGTTATGAAGTAGCAATGAAAATAATTTTATGATTGGGTCACAACATGAGGAACTGTATTTAAAGGGCCAGGAGGTTGAGAACCACTGCTTTAAGGAAAAGGGGAACACACCTACATCGGTTTACAACAATTTTTTATAAACATCATAATAGAGAAAAAAGTTTCCCTCCACCCTCTTAGGGTCCTTGGCCGGGTCTGAAGGTTAAACTAGCGAAGGAAGATGAGCAGAAGACAAGCGTACACACAGTTGTGACATTTTTTGCCCGGACCTGGGAGACTTCACATGGGAATGAAAACCCAGAGACGTGAGCAGAGCAGGAAGCTTTTAGACAAGGCAGAGGGGCTGGGCTGTCTGGAGTAAGTGGTGGGAATCAACTAGGAAGATAATGGGGAGAAGCGACTCGGAAGATCCGTGACTGAATTCCCCTGGGGATAAGCGTGTCCTCCCCCCTCCTGGTCCAAGCAGGGGACCCTCCATGTGAGAGTTTTAGGGAAACTCCCGTTTCCAGGGAAATCGGGGGCAAGGGGAGAAGGCCACAGGGACCTTCACATTTCTGTCATTTAAAAAAAATTCCTCCAACTGAAAACATTCAGTGTGCGAAGGTGACCTGATTGAGGGAAGTGTGTCCTGACCCTCACTGTTTCTGTATCACCTTTGCTGCTTTGGGGCAACTGTATTTCCCCGTGAGTTTGTAGCGGGGCCTCGTGTCACCCTTTCCCGTGGGGAGCTGACGAGGGGCACTCGGGGGACAGATGGAGCACAGGCGGGGGGATGAGAAACGCAGAGGCAGAGCGTGGGAGGAAATATTTCATCATCACACGAGTCCCCGGTGGCCACTGTTCGCCATCACTGAGCTAGGAAGATAAATGGGGAGAAGCGACTGGGAAGATCCGTGACTGAATTCCCCGGGGGATAAGCGTGTCCTCCCGCCTCCTGGTCCCAGCAGGGGACCCTCCATGTGGGAGTTTTAGGGAAACTCCCGTTTCCAGGGAAATCGGGTGAAAGGGGAGAAGGCCACAGGGACCTTCACGTTTCTGTCATTTAAAAAAAATTCCTCCAACTGAAAACATTCAGTGTGCGAAGGTGACCTGATTGAGGGAAGTGTGTCCTGACCCTCACTGTTTCTGTATCACCTTTGCTGCTTTGGGGCAACTGTATTTCCCCGTGAGTTTGTAGCGGGGCTTCGTGTCACCCTTTCCCGTGGGGAGCTGACGAGGGGGGCACTCGGGACAGATGGAGCACAGGCGGGGGGATGAGAAACGCAGAGGCAGAGCGTGGGAGGAAATATTTCATCATCACACGAGTCCCCGGTGGCCACGCTGCCGCCGTGTCACACGGCGCTCACGCCCCTGCCTCCTGGGTGCGTGTTTCCACACACGCTCTCCGTGGCCATCGTCACGCCACCTGCCCAGCCTTGGCCTTGTCTCCGCAGGACTACGACCTGAGCCAGCTGCAGCAGCCCGACACCGTGGAGCCGGACGCCACCAAGCCCGTGGGCATCCGACGGCTGGACGAGAGGCCCATTCACGCCGAGCCCCAGTACCCCGTGCGCTCCGCGGCCCCGCACCCCGGGGACATCGGGGATTTCATCAACGAGGTACGGACACTCCCTTCCTTTATTATAAGAGCGTTTGCTTTATGCTAATGGTTAGTTCCAGGGAGACTACCGATTGCTTGGGATGCGGCGATGTGGTTCACACTTGTTTTTCTGCAGTTTATCTGTGTGGGTAAGCAAATGGGTCTTCAGGAACAGAAAATAGATGGAGGTGCTTTGATCAGCCCCAAAGAGATCGATCAGTTAATATCCTGCCTTGTAAATGTCGTCATCCATAGGGTGTCCCAGAAAAATATGTGCACGCACTCTGAGTAATTAATTATAAGGGCAGTGCTGACTAACATACATTTCACTTTCACAGTAGGGCTCTGCTGTGACAGCGTGGACATTTTTGGGGAACACCCTGTATAGTATCGGTATAGGCTATTTCCTGAGATTATAAGCAATAGACTTAACAATATTAAAAAGCGGGTTCTCATTTCATCTCTTAGCACTGATGAATGTAACAATAGTTCACTTTCACTTTCCCCACTCTGCACCCTTTAAATCCACAAATGGTGAGAATCCAGTGCCTCCCAATGACCAGAGAGTTGCATCCAATGAGGTCAGTAGGAAGAGCAGCTAAATTAAATATTACGGAAGTGATCTAAATGCTTGTCTGGTTGAGGAGTTTTAAGAGCACCTGTAAGAGGCAGCTGATTCTCTGTTGAATATCACAGAGACGATTTTCACTGTCGGAATCCTTCTGGCGTTCTTGCAGTCATTACTGACCAGGAGTTCTGCGACATTTCTTACGTCCGTCTGGAATTAGCATGATGTATGCTGCTTCATTCGATCATGTCTGTCGTTTGGCTGCCGTCCTCCTCTTGAATTTTTATTATGCTTGTAGGAGCGACACATACTGATACTGACTGTGACTGTAGGGCGGGACTTGGTCTGCAGCCCTATCGTCCCACTCAGTATCTCCAAGACCAGGGCTGGTCCTAGTGTGTCACAAAGGGGACTACGTTCCAGGTATGTGCCACCTGCAGTCTGGAGCTGATAAGACCATTTCCTGGGCTTCCTGGACATAGTCATATATTACATTTACTACTTGGTCCACCTTAGGTTTTTAGATGCACTTACTGTTTGGAAAAAAAAAAGTTTTGAAGCACATTTAGAATATGTATCTGTCTTTACGCGTTTTTCTTACTGTCCGTTTCTAAAATGCATGCTGCTTTCTGAGCATATGTGTTGGCGCCTGCAAAGAGGTGACAGGTTGATTTGCGGTAGAAGTGATGGGAACGTAGATGGAAGCCACAACCCAGAGAACCGGCAACTCCTCCGTCTACAAAAGTCTGCCCTCACTTCCCCAGGGGATTGCTCTGCGGGCCTGGTTAGGGGACGTTCAGGGGCCTCCACCCCACTCAGGACTCCTCTCCTCTAGGACTCCTGGCACGAGGTTCCCTCTGCCTCCCTCGGAGCCCCCCTCGGTCCAGGGGGGGATGTGCACATTCCTGGGTCGGGAAGGGACTGGTCTTGGGCCACATGGGTTTGCTGAGTACGTGAATAGTTGAAAGGCTCACTCCCCAAATGACTACTGAAGCGAAGACATTGAATATGATTATAAGATAGAAAATGTGCAAGAGAAAGAGGAACCAAAGAATATCAACCCAGAAAAGGCCTACCTTTGACCCAGGAAGAAAGTCTAAGGAGGTGACGGTGTCAGGACAACTCAATAGAGCAGCGGTTCTCAACCTTCCTAATGCCGCGACCCTTTCATACGGTTCCTCATGTTGTGGTGACCCCCAACCATAAAATTATTTTCGTTGCTACTTCATAACTGTAATGTTGCTACTGTTATGAATCGTCATGTAAATATCTGATATGCTATATGTGTTTTCCGATGGTCTTAGGCGACCCCTGTGAAAGGGTCGTCCGACCCCCAAAGGGGTCGCGACCCACAGATTGAGAACCGCTGCAATAGAGGGTCCAGGGATGTGACAGTCGGTTCTGTGGGAAAATCAGAGTATGAAACTCAAAAGGCCTAAGTCAGAAATGACATTCCAACACACCAACACACCGCATAGATCCTTCCGTTGGGGACGCTCGTCAAGACGTGCTCGGTATCTTCCTGTAGCCGGACAGACAGATAAATCCAGGCCACGGTTTTCAGTAGCTGACGGTAGCGAGGAAGAGCTGGAGCACAAGTTAGAAATACATTTGAGATGTCAACAGCTTTCTTTCTCTCCGGGTCTGTTTGATTCAGCATAGCACCCAGTGTCCCAAAGGAAGGATAATACAGTGGTGATCAGAATTGGGGTGTTTATAGATGTGAGGAGTAGGTAAGCTCATGAGGACATTCTATAGTTTGTTTGTTTGTTTATATAATGAATGAATGTTGCCTCAACTCTCAAAAACGATAACATTTCCCGTCTGGTAGGAAGAGGAAAACAAATCACACAATTTTTAATTTCGGTGACAGCATTTCATTCCATTTTGAGGTTTTTAAACATGACCTTCAGAGGCTGATAAGTTGAAACACATTTATTTAATCTCAGCCCAACCGCAGGTATTAGCATACCTTCAATAATTCTACTAATCCATGTGTTTCTTTATCTCAGACGTACAAAAACCGGGGACGTCCTTCTGTGAAAAGACCGACGTTTGATTGTTATCATTTAAAAACGTATGGAAGGTGCTTCTAGAATAACTTGCTTAAAACTATGAAAGTTGAAAACTTGCTTTTGTCCCTACGGACACATTTCAATCCGTTCTCTTTAAAATATCTCTGCCCACTCTTACAGGAGTCGGGCATTTGGGTTCAAACCCAGTTGCCTCACCTAATAGCTCTGTTCCCTTGTACAAGGGCAGGATCCTTGGTGTAACCTGTTGGATGCCAGTCTGCTTCGTAGGAAATGAGGCTAATGATAGAACTTCCTTTTAAGACGGCAGCGAGGCTTACATGAGGTAATCCATGCAAAAGCGCTTGGTATAGTGCCTGTCCAATAAGAAATTCTCTTCATGGTTATCAGCATTATGTCATTATCGTTGCAAATTACCTTTCTACTGTCTTCTACTTATAAACAGAACACATAAAAACCTCTCCTTTTTAAAAAAATCGCTTTAAGTAAAGTGAAATTCCCAGAAAGGGCCTTAGTGCTGCTGGTGTCGCTGTCACAGAATCCTGTGTATTGTGAGCGTGGCGTACCCTTAGGTCCCATGTGCATTTACACCTCCGCCCTTGCGCTGGAAGGAGCGAATATACATATGCACAAGGCGCTGAGATAAATACGCCCAGGACAGCGGCTCGAGTTCCCTCCTGGTGCCTGCTGGACGCCAGGCTCTGGGGCAGGTCCTGGGGTGAATGCAGACAGCCGCTGCGGAGAAGGGGTGCCATCAAGTACAACCGACACGTGGCAGGAGAAGCTCGGGGGACAAAAGAGACCCCGGGAGTGACTCCCAGTCACGGGGGGACGGGGAGGGGGACAGCCATACAGAAGTGACAGACATTTTAACAGGCTTCAAAGGGTGGATGGGTGAATGGGTGGATGGATATTAATCAGATGAAAAAATATTTCAAGCAAAGGGACTCACATTTCAGCTGCCAGGAAAGGACGAACAAGCCCACAGCATGAGGCCCAGAGGCCCAGGGCGTGTGTGGTTGTGAAGGGGGTGGGTGACGAAGCCAGTTGTGGTTGCCGGAGCGGAGCATTCCCGAGGCAGACCAGGTGGTGACCAGTCTGGGGTCACTGAAGGCCCCTCTGGAGGCCTTACCCTCCGGGTCCCGCAGACCTCAGGCCTTTGAGGAAGGACTTCCAGTTTTTCCCATGTCGGCGAACTCTGTTGGTTACTTAAACTTTTTAATCAGTTTTGACTTAATTTTTTATTGAAGGGAATTATTTTAAGGGCTCATGCACTAATTAAAAGTCATCTTCCATGTCCCCAGGGAAGCCCTCCTCTCTTTGGTACAAACAGCCATAGGTGATGGAGAGCAATCAGAGGGTTGGGCCAGGGAGAGGGACACCCACTAACATCTGAGAGAGAAGCCGGTAGAAGCAGGGACAGTCCGGGGAGCAGGAGACCAGTGAGAGAGGCTTGTGCTGTTGCCAGGGAGGAGGTGACAGGAGACAGAGTGAGGGACCCAGCCGACCTCTGTCCTCTGGCCTCCCTCCTGCTGGCTCCTTTGCTGGGAATGTGGGTTTGTGTGGTCCCTGTGAAGGCACAGCACAGGGCCTGAAGCCGATAGGTACTCGCTCAGCAAGACCTGGGCCCCAGCCTCAGCTCTTCATCTCACAGAGGCACCTGGGACTACGGGAAACAGGTAGTTCAGCCCAGCCAGGCTCAGCGGTTGAGCATCCACCTATGAACCAGGTCAGGGTTCGATTCCCGGGTTGGGGGCTCGATCCTCAGTTGTAGGCCATGCAGGAGGCAGCCGATCCATGAGTCTCTCTCATCATTAAGGTTTCTATCCCTCTCTTCCTCTCTCTTCCTCTCTAAAATCAATACAAATATATTTAAAAAAAGAAGAAATGTGTCTTGATTTGAATAAACAAGTCCAAAAATAATAAAGATGTAAAAAAAGAAAAAAATTAATAATAAAGATTCATTTTTTGGTTACTGCTATCTAAGGCTACAATAGCTCACAACTTTAAAGTGTCGTTGGCCTAGAATAACAAAGCCTTACTCCTTTCTCAAATCACATGGTAACTGTGGGCCTGCGGTGGCCCAGGCCCTGGAGTCTCCTGCATCCCAGGAGGCAGAAGGGAAACTGCGGGGCAGGCCATCCTCCTGGCTGAGGAGGAAGGAGGGGAGTCCAGTGGACACGTGTTAGCTGGAACTCTGAAGAGTGCCCCTAGCCCTGGCCAGTGTTGCTCAGTGGTTAGAGTGTCGCCCAGGGCACCGAAGGGTTGTGGGTAGGAAAGTTTGGGGTGCATGCGGAGGCAACAGATTAATGTTTCTCTGTCACATTGATGTTTCTCTCTCTCTCTCCCCCTCCCCCTTTTTCTCTCTTAAAAAAAAAAGAAAAAATCAACGGAAATATATCATCCAGTGAGAATTTTAAAAATATATAGAATCTGCTCTACACAGCTGCCCACACTCATTGGCCAACACCAGCCCCCTGGCCGAGCCTGCGGTCGGGTGGGGAAGTGACTCTGGCTCCGCTCAGAGGCCTGTGGTCTGTGGCAGGGGCTCCACCTGCAGGAAGGGCCTCCTGAATCACTGAGGAAAGAAGTCATGAATTTTGAGAAAAATTATAGCTTGTGGTTCCCAGTCTTCACAGAATTACTGTGTAGTTTATTCTATAAATAAGATGAAGAAAATGCCATCTAACCTTATTTTTTATAGGTTGAAGTAGTTTGTTAAAGTCATTGTATCCTTAAAAGATAATAATACCTGGTCACAGTTTATCAGTTAATCTCACACTTCATGCTTTGGTAAGATCGTAAATGGCTTAATGGGTGAGTTACCTTATATTATAATCCCGTCGGGCCTTGTCTTCATTCTTCCTTTGATATCCTTCCAAATTCAGGTCAAATACAATGCCACTTCCTCCTGGAACTCCTAGTTCGCGGTGCTAGTCTGAGTTTTTTTCTTTTTTCTTTCTTTTTTTTGGTCAGCATCCTGATGACTTTTGCCTGCACTTTCTCCAGTTAACCACCTCCCATTGTATGTCTTGGCTTTGCTGACCTGACTCCCTAGGGGTTCTTTCTTGATAGAGGAACGGCATAAGTTAGTTTTTGCCTAATTTTTAAAAAATTTATCTTTATTGTGGAATGTGATACAGATGCCCTTTTTTTCTCCCATTGACTCTAGCCTGC
>NW_005353629.1:3074952-3088382 GCF_000412655.1 Myotis brandtii
ACACCCCCTACTGGGGATGTGCCCACAACCGAGGTACATGCCCTTGACCGGAATCCTTGACTGGAATCGAACCTGGGACCCTTCGGTCCGCAGGCCGAGGCTCTATCCACTGAACCAAACCGGTTAGGGCTTGTTTTGTTCTTTAGATTCAACAACTGAGTGCCATCATGGGATCCTCCCCTTTCTCTGACAGGCTTATTTCGCTTAGCGGGTTTAATTTTGAGACATGCTGACAACCCCGGTGTCCAGGGTTGGAAAGGTCGTGGTCTGCAGGTGGACACTGGCAGACAAGCCATGGGTTCCCTGGAGCCCTGAGGTCCTGCATGTGTATTTGCCCGTCGTAACCCCCTCCTCGTCCCTTCTCTCTCCTCCCAAACCGCAGGGCCTGAAAGCTGCCGACAATGACCCCACGGCCCCGCCCTACGACTCCCTCTTGGTCTTCGACTACGAAGGCAGCGGCTCCACGGCCGGGTCCCTGAGCTCGCTCAACTCGTCCAGCAGCGGGGGCGAGCAGGACTACGACTACCTGAACGACTGGGGGCCCCGCTTCAAGAAGCTGGCGGACATGTACGGTGGCAGCGACGACTGAACTTCAGGGTGAACTTGGTAACCGGACAAGTGCAGACCATTTCAACTGATATTCCCAAAAAGCATTCAGAAGCTAGGCTTTCACGTGTAGTCGACTAGCACCGTGCTTGCTGGAGGCGTGGGCACAGGCTGCAAACCAATGTGGGCTCCGCGGGAATATCAGTGTCCGACGCTGTTTGGAGGGACGCTGAGCTCAGTTACACTTGAATTTTACAGTACAGAAGCACTGGGATTTTATGTGCCTTTTTGTACCTTTTTCAGATTGGAATTAGTTTTATGTTTAAGGCTTTAATGGTACTGATTTCTGAGACGAGAAGTAAAAGACAAACTATTTTGTGGTGGGAGCAGTAAGTTAAACCATGATACGCTTCAATACGCTTTGGTTACATTGCATTTGCTTTTATTAAAATTGCTGAGGAAACAAGCAAGCAAACAAAAACTCATGGAGCAATTTTTATGATCTTGGGGGATGAGACCATGAGGTTGGGAAAATGTACATTACTTCTAGTTTTAGACTTTAGGTTTTTTTTTTCCCACTAAAATCTTAAAACTTATGCAGCTGGTTGCAGATAAAGGGAGTTTTCATATCACCAATTTGTAGCAACATTTGAATTTTTTCATAAACTAGAATGTTAGACACATTGGGTCTTAATCCATGTACACTTTTTTTTAAATTTACTGTTTTTTTTTTTCACTTCACTGTAAAAATGGTATGTGTACATAATGTTTTATCGGCATAGTCTATGGAGAAGTGGAGAAACTGCAGAACATGTGTATGTATTATTTGGACAATGGATTCAGGTTTTTGCATGTTTATATCTTTTGTTATGGTAAAGTATTTACAAACCAAGTGACATTTGATTCGATTGTTGAGCTGTAGTTAGAATACTCAATTTTTAATTTTTTAATTTTTTTTAATTTTTTTTGTTTTTGTTTGGGGAGGGAGAAACGTTCTTAGCACAAATGTTTTACATAATTTGTACCAAAAAAAAAAAAGAAGAAGAAGAAGAAAGGAAAGGGGTGGCCTGGCACGGGCGGCACTACTAAGTGTGTGTTTTTAAGAAGAAAAAAAAAATGGGGGGAAAAAGCTTTTAAACTGGAGAGACTTCTGACAACAGCTTCGCCTCTGTATTGTGTACCAGAATACACATGAACACCCCAGCGTTCTGAATAAAATGCTAATTTTGGATCTGGTGCCTGGTTTGAACTTTTTTTTTCCACTCGAGCTGCTTTGAATGGTACAAAAATCCTAAGTCCTGGAGTGGATTGAGAACAACAGTACACAGGTTGGTATTTGTTCTTGCGCTTTTCACCCTTGAACCTTAGGCGGGCAGCCGGGCCAGGAGCAGCAGAAGGTCCATGTGGGTCTTCCCGTCCCCACAGGAGACGAGCACCGAGGGATGCAGGAGCAGACGGGCCTGGCGGGTCCACACATCCATCCTTAACGGCAGAGCTTGTGCAGTCCCTCCCGTCACCTGCGCTTTAATTCCCTTCTGCTCCGGCTCGTGGTTCCACTGACTGACGGGCCTTTCTCCTTCGTGCAACCGCAAAAGGAAAACGGCGGTGAAAAGGGGCGGGACTGGCCTGCAGACCTGGAATTCTCCGCAGTTCACTGAGGCCACGGTGCATGTACTGAGGGAAATGGACGTGGGTTTGACTGACTTCCATTCGTTGACGGTGAGAAGGCTAAAGGCCGATTCCCAACATGTAGAGCCTTCCTAGAGAAGCAGAACCAAACTGGACGGTCACCCTAAAGCACAGTGACCCCTGTTTTGTAAAACTACTATTTGAAGTTCTCTGCTTTTTAGACGGCCCCTTGTTCTGTAAATTACCTTGGCTTTCTAGCTGCTTGAATAATAGGGAAGATAAACTTGGCTCTCTGACCTTGTAGGCTAGTCATCTAACGTAAAGTCCGGAAAAACCCTTATTTGGGAGACAAAGGGGTAGAAAGATATACATAGGGAAAGCTTCCTCCATGTTTTTGCTCAGAAGTTTGGGAGACGTCTCCCTCTGGGCCCACTGGCGAATAAATGGTGTAACTCCATTTCTCTGGGCGTTGCTTGGTTTTTCTTGGTCTTCTGCAACAACATGACCATTTTTTTCCAGTTTTATTGAGGTATAATTGATAAATAAAAGTGTGTGTGTGTGTGTTCATATATATGTAGTATGTGTGTGTGTGCAATGTGATGATTTGATGTATGTGTACATTATAAAATAATTTCCACAATCAAGACATGCATCACCTCACATAGTTACCTTTGTGTGGTTGTTTGGGTGTGGTTGTGTGCTGACAACACTTAAGATTTACTTGCTAAGAAAATTTCAAGTGTACAATATAGTATTAGCCTGATATAGTCACAGGAAGAAAATGGAAATGATCTTACTATTGTGAAATGGTTTCTGTATGTTACCGTGATTCATGGTGAATTTTAAGAGATGAAGGAATTCTCACTGTATCTTTCTATTTGCTCATGATCCTTATTATACCATATATGCTTCTGCTGTACAGTCTGAGAAACATCTATATAGTATACCTCCTCTAATGAACTCCAGTCCTTTTGTGTTATTTTTGTAATAATTAAATGCCAGAGCTTGCCTCTAGGAATTTCCATAATGAAACTTACTAAATTTACTAATTGCAGTATACCTCCTCTAATCAACTCCAGTCCATTTGTGTATTTTTGTAATAATTAAATGCCAGAGCTTGCCTCTGGGAATTTCCATAATGAAACTTACTAAATTTACTAATTGAAATAGTCTTTTCTAAAGTGTATTCTTAGATGGTGCCTCTGTTGCTGTACACCCAAATGAAAACTGAGCTGTATTTTTATTTTATTTATTTACTAATGACACTATTACAGATTTTTATTTCAAATTTTGCAATATTTAAAATTTTCCTCCCTTAGGAAACACTCTTCTAATAATTTTCTGATAGTTACTGTACCGTCACAGACTACATCTCATATATGCATAAACTTTGAGCATTAATAATAATAAGCATTCTATATATAATCAGTAAATGTAAACATTATTTTTCAAAACTTACCATTATTTGCAGAAGTAATACATGAATCTATTTCCTTGTGAAAACACTTTTCAAAAAAACAAAACAGGAACCAGTAAAAGCTGAAAGCCCCTGCCCTGCTATTGGAGGAGTTTTTGTTAGCTGTTTGATGTGTAATTTCTCATTTTTTTAATAAGCATTTTTATTCCCACACTAGAGGCCCCGTGCATGAATTCGTGCACGGGTGGGGTCCCTTAGCCTGGCTGGAGATCGAGGCCTATTGGGGGAGGGGGGTGGAGAATCAGGGGCAGGGCTGGCTGGGGGGAGTGGCCGTGGGTGGTTGTGGGGGTGGCCAACCAGGGTGGATCCGGCCGCTTGCCTGCCACAGTGCGTGTCATAGTGACCAGTCATTCCAGCTGTTCTGGTCAGACCTTCTACCGTTCTGGTCACTGGGCTTTTATATCTATAGATTTCTATAAAGACTATGTTTTCATGAAAATGGGATTGCATGTGATATATTTTCTGTAACTTGCCCTTTTCACTGAGCATGTGTCTTGGATATTTTTCCATATTAGTATAAATATGTATATATCATTTTAAATTGCTATGTAGTATTCTTTAATATGAACATAGTTAATTTAACCATTTTTTAAGTAGTTGCACATTTTTTTTCACTACTCAAAACAATGGGACAGTTCACATCTGTGTCTCGGCCTGGGGGTATTTCTCTCAATGAGATGGTTGGAGATGGGCTTGCTAGATTAAAGAATGGAGAGAAGTGAATTAAATGTGGCTGAAATTATAGTGTTTCCTTGTTCCTTCTCAAAAGTGCCCTTTCGCTCAAAGAAGATGGGACTTTCTAAAAGCCCGCAACTTCCTGCCTTGGCAAGAGGATTGTGTGCAGCTCAAAACAGAAACCACACAATGTACGACAATCTCACAAGGGAGCCTGTGAGTCAGGCCACGGTACTAGTTTCAAGTCCTCTGTGAAATGAACGTAACGATGTGGCAAACTAAAACCTTGAAAGCTATTTCTGAGCGTGGTTTATGGATCCCATCCAGAGCCATGTCTGCCCAGGCCGTCCCCAGTCACTGGGATCTCTCCTGCAACATTGCCAATAAAACACATCACGCATAGTGCTGGGTCTCGGTGCAATGGGTCCTTTTCCAGGATAGATGTAGATGCATTTTGAATGTTGATGAAATATGGCCAAAGTGCCCTAGTTAAAGACCGCACCAATTGACACTCCTATCAGCACGACACAAAAATCCATTGACCCTCCTCCTGCCCAGACTTGGACTTTGCACAGGTTTAAACGTTTTGCCAATAAGATGGACAGCAAAAGCTACCTCGTGCTAATTACGGCTTTCCTGATCGCTAATGAGATGGATTGGTGATTTTTTTCTTGTTTATTAGCTATTTGTGTTTCTTTAAATTGTCTGTTTTAATTTCCCTATTGAATTACTTGGTTTTTCCAATTAATTAGTAAGAACTCGTTATATGCATTTTTCCCCCTGGTCGTTGGCTAATCCTGTAAATTCATCTATGGTGTTTTGGTCTCACTGAAATTTTTGTTTGAAGAGGGTTTCTCTGTCAGTATTTTCAACTCTAGATTTTTTAGGTCTTCCCATCTCCAACTTATAAGCTAATTATCCTATATTGTTTTCTGTTCTTTTATTCTTTTACATTTATTTAGCTCTTTAATTCGCCTGGAAATTGGTTTGTATCCGGTAGAAATCTAACTCGTAAAAATTTCCAGATACATGGTCTATTTACCAAAGACCACTTGTTTAAAAAGTCCAAACTTAACCCAATCACCTGAAATGCAACATTAGTCATAGGAGCAGTTCCCATATAAATATTTGTTTCTAGATAATTTATTCTGTCCCATTGATTATTTTTATTTACTTCCTGCACAATACTAGATTGTTATATTTGAATATCAGTTCCGACAAACCATTCAACCCACTGTTCTTTTCTTTCATTACATTTGCTGTATTCTTTTTCAAAATTTTATTTTGTGCATGCATTTTAGGAACATTTTTTTCAAGTTCCATAACAAATTTTATTGGAAATGGTATTGAGTTGTGAAAAGTTTATGGTTTCACCTATCATCTCATCCCTCATGTGGATCATAAGAATTGTATTGTTTTGGGCCATCTTATAAAGGTTTTGTATATTTCATCATTTATATAATATTTAATGTAGGTATAGATGGATTTCATGGTATTTGTTGCTCACTTTGAGATTTGATGAATATACATGTTGCATTTTATAAAATTCCTTCATCTACAGAGATGATAATATATTAACCCACTAATGTAGTGAATTTTGCAATTAGATTTGCTAATATTAAATAAAACTTTTTGTAATACACCATCCATGGTCATTATGTTATTTTAATGGCCATCTGGTGTATTTGATTTGCTGCTGTATTACATAGGAATTTAAAATCCTATGTGATCTTCATGCCCTTTTTCGGTGTGTTTATTTTTTCCCCACTATTCTTGCTCAGTTTTAGCCTGAGACTTATGCTGTCCTCAAAGAATTAAGAAGACTGGCGTTTTTCGCTTGCTCTGGAATTGTTTATATAAAGTGGATTATCTAATCATGAAAATTGTTGGAATTCCATAATTTTACTATTGTGGGATATGTTTTTCCCTAGTAGGAATTCGTGTAAAAGCCATTGTGGTTGTTTTTTCCAACTTTCACATTTTACATTTTGAAAAAATTGTCTCTATGATCTAGCTTTTTAATAAATGTGTTCATAGAAAGTAGCATTCAGTATTTTAAAAATCTGTGTTTTCTATTGTTTTCTGTTCTTTTATTCTTTTACATTTATTTACTTAAAAAAAATTGTCTCTTTGATCTAGCTTTTTAAAAAATGCGTTCATAGAAAGTAGCATTCAGTATTTTAAAAACCTGTGTTTTCTGTTCTTTTATTCTTTTACATTTATTTAGCTCTTTAATTCGCTTGGAAATTGGTTCCTTTTCTCCTTTTACTTTTTTTCTTCAGCTGAGTAGTTTAAAGTGTCTGTTGTTCTATTAAAACAACTAGCTTTGTGGTTTATTGATCTTGCACAGTGATTTTCGAGCGGTGAGCTGCAAGAATTTTTAAAACATGCAATCCCTGACTACCTGTCAGGAGCACTGACCTCTTTTCCTTCGATTTCCAAATGAAAAATGACAACAGCCAACACAACATAGCCATCCGGTGTGAATGAATCAAAATGATACCCTTTTTGTCAGATGGGGTAGAAAGTATATTTTGGGGTGTGCTGCAGAATTTTAGTAAAAGTGTAGTTTATGCTGTAAGCTGGGGAAGGTTGAAAATCACTGATTTAGCATATTTATTCCCTTGATTAGAGGGTTCACGTTTTTCTAAACCTGTTGCTTTTTAAAATAGCTAGTGTTTTACTTGTTTTTGATGGACCGGTGTCTGTGTGAGGTTTACTGACATTTCCCGGTAGCTGGTGGATTTGTGGACTTGCAGGCCACGGCAGCACATGCTGAAAACTGTGCTGTCCTCCCGTGTGGGTTGTAGCCTTTGTCGATGGGAAATACCTCGCTCGCCAACTCTCAGTGCTTTGCGCTCTAAATTCCTTTGTGTCTGACAGTCCTATTTATGCAACAATACCTGTCTTACTATTTTTTGGAGGGGAGGAGAGGAGGGTAGCATTTGCCTGATACAGCTTGGCCCCTCGCTTTATTGTTAAGGATTTTGAAAGTAATTTTGCTTTTTACACCTTGGTGAAGAGCATGTAAATTTGCTCTTTTTACTTCTCTGTCATTTTCAAAAAAGCACAATGACACGGGATTGGCCAAAACAGCAGCCTGGATGAGGACTTGGTGCTTGCAGTTCACTGTCCTTGTGGTCATTTGCCTCCATCACGATTTCTAGAGGTGTCCTCTGCACTGGGGGTGCGAGGAGACCTGGTGTTAGCTTCCTCTGAGGTATGGCCAGGCCACCGGCAGGTGAAGGCAGGTCTCTACTCTCCCATCTTCCCCTCGTAGCTTGGCAGTTGTCCATCTAGAACTCACTGCAGTTTTCCTCGTTGGGATCATAAATGTATCATTTTTATAGTCAAAGGAGAAACTGGAAGACCTAAAAGATTCATACTGTCTAGAACAGTCACTTTTTGTGATGTATATGAGATGATAGATCATACAAATATGAAATCCCTAACTGTTATATTACTACAAGAATGAAGGAACAAAACCGTGCTTCCCGGGAAAACATCAGTGAGGCATTTTGAGGGGGAAAACAGCAAAGCCGTTCCTCCCTCTTTTCCTGCTGCAGCAAGTCCAGTTTTCCATGGCTGTGAGGAGCTTTGGGAGTAGTCCTTAGCGCCTCAGGAAAGTTGACAATAAAAACTCAGGTGCCAGTCTTTTTTTCTGCGTATCAGCCAGTCTAGCCAGAGCTCAGTGGCTAGAAAGAGATGAGGCTGCAGCAGCTGACATGAGTTTGGGGGAGATTATTTGTAGAGTTAAACGAATTTGGATTTCCTTCCTTTCTCTTACAACAAATGATTGTGCTGACTGTAGGCACAACTCAGAGTCTGAGAATATATTTACCCTTTATGAACATTTTAACAAAATGTAAGTCCACATAAGAATTATGATATGGCCCGACCGGCGTGGCTCAGTAGTTGAGCCTTGACCTAACCAGGAAGCCATGGTTCAATTCCCAGTCAGGGCTCAATCCCTAGTGTGGGGCTTGCAGGAGGCAGCCAATCAATGATTCTCTCTCATCATTAATGTTTCTATCTCTCCATCTTCCTTCCTCTCTGAAACCAATTTTTAAAAATTAAAAAAAAGAATTATGATACTGATTATTTTAAGTTTCTACTCTTAGATAGAGGGTGAGGAGGGGTGGAACAGATATATCTTGAAACAGGCAGAGGCATGGTGGCAGACAGATATTCGGGGCTATTTTATTACTCTAATGTGTATTTAATATAGTGGATTCATTTATTCAGTTTTTAAGTTTGAATGTGTCAACCACAAGAATAATTTTTAAAAGTCCTTATATGTTTAGGAGGGATGCCTGGTGAATTTAATTACTAAGTGATGCCAGACAGCTTCTACAATAATTTGTTTCTTGACCTTTCTCTGCCACTAGCACACTTTGCATAAGTAACCTCGAGTTCAAGAATGCCTTTATCTTGTAGGTTAACACATAAACACTTATTAGTAACAGTTTATCAGTTTCTATTTTGTGGGAAAGATTGTTTGCATTGTACAATTTTAGAGTTTGCTGGGTTTTACTCTAATAGGGTTTTTGATTGTATATATTTAAGACATTTATTGTACTAACTAACATTTGGGATCAGAGCAGAACTAGGACTGGATTGGATGAGAATATTTTCTGATTCAGTTTATTTTAATGGTTTCTAGATTTGGGGGTACTCGAGACTGTATTTTAATAAAGTTTTTCTTGTTTCATTAGATATATTTTTTATCTTCCTGTTTTAACTGCATCTTGACCTTTTAAGTATCAATAAAGGCACCAGCAACCAGAGACAGAGGAAGTTCTTCCCGTGGCCCCAGGCTTTTCGCACCTTCTATCCTCAGCTCTTTTCGCAGCTCCAGGACCTCTGCACTTTGGACTAATATACACTGAGCCCAGGCCTTATCTCCCAGGCCCCAAATGAACTCTCTCAACTGAAGTGGTCTTCTTCTGTGTTTGGAGAAAGCATGGCCATATAGACTATATTGAACTCAAACTGTCACTGGGTTCAAGCAACCCTCCCCCGCCCCAACACACACACACACATTCAACATGGATAGATTTTAATCATATGGAGTTTTCTATGCACAGACACTGCTCTGCTCACTTGGCATATTAGCTCATTTAATCTGTAGGGTGAAGTACCCTGTTGCATCACTGCTTGTCGTTTCTAATAGACATCACTTTCCCACACGTCCACGGTGGTAAGATCAAGAAGCATCATACAGCTGCTGGGTGAGTCCTGGCCGGGCGCGCGGTGCTGGGCTGTGTGGAAGCCACCTGGACGCTTCTGGGTAACGAGGCCGCCCTACCATCAGAGCCTTTGAGCTGGGAGATGTGTAGGAAGGCGTGGAAGGTCACTTCATTTGCCCCAGGCCCGTTAGCTGGAGGGGCCATAGCAGGAGTTCTGTGGCCAGTCCACCGACACTCACTAGTGGGCGGCTGAGCCAGGACTTGCCGGCTCTCTGGCTCTGAGCTCACGGCTCTGTCAGTCTACCCCGCGGCGGGGGCGGGCGCCGGGTGAAAGCCAGGGGCCGAGGGAGGAGGGAACAGTGGCTCCATCGCACACTGGCATTCTTGTCAGGCTGCGCCAGGTAGGGCTGCCATTATGGGATGTCAAGACAGTCAAGTCTAAGTAACTTAGACAGGCCTAAGTTAAAATTGTAAGTTATTTCAACCTTCATTTAAAAAATAAATCAAATATTTTACAAGGAAACCTACATTCCCTATGATACACCAGGCACTTCAGTGAGATTCATGTGGGAGGGAAGGGAATCGGAAGCTCCAGTATGGAGCCCGCAGCCCGGCATGTGCCCCAGTCAGGAACGGAACCGCCACCTCCTGGTTCATCGGTCGATGCTCAACCCCTGAGCCCCGTGCCCGGCAGTGGTTTCCCGTGTTCACTAAGCCCCCTCCTCCCCCTGCCCGCACCCCCGGCACATCCAGCCTCCTCCTGCCTCTCCCTGTGCCCAGGCCTGGCACCGCTCGGCATCCGCAGCCTCGTTCCCACTGCGCCCGGCCGCCTGACTCGCTGGCCCCACAGGTTCACTGGCGAGTTGTGAGCTGAGCCACTGTGGAAATCGAGGTAACATGCACAGGCTCTGGGGACGCGTTCGGGCTGCTGGGACACGCCTGTCTTCTCCACTGAGGAAGATGAGTCTCATTCTGCTGCTTGACCCCACGTGGCCGGCTGTTTCTCTAATCCCCGGCCTGTGGCCTGCGGAGCACGCACCGACCGCGGGTGCCTGGAGGACAAAGGACTGTCCCAGGACTGTCCCAGGAGGCGGCAGACACAGAGCGGCACGATCTTCCCACATTCACATCCTGCTTCTGCTCTCGGGGTGGCGGACCCTGGAACGTGCCTCTGGTGTTGTGGTGCCCTTGTCTGTGAGGCAGGGGAGGGCACAGGGCTGTGTGAGAACAGTGCCTGGGCGGGGGCTAGTTAGTGAGACGCGGTCCTACTTCCCTCCCTCCCCTGTCCTCTGACACAGGCTGATCTGGGCGGGATTGCGGGTCTGGGTCCAGACCACCGTACATAAAGCATCTGTCGCAATAAAGCAAGTCACAGTCTTTTGCTGGTTGAAGATCTTGCTGTCAATTTGTAAAAAAAAAAAAAAAGTAACCCCTGTGGACCGTGAAAAAGTGAAGCGCAATAAGACGAGGTATCCCTGTAATTGAGAAAAGAAAAATATTGTTTTCGCTCTCAACTTTATTTTTTAAAATATTTGTATTGACTTCCGAGAGGAAGGGAGAGAGAGAGACAGAAACATCAATGATGAGAGAGAATCACCGATCGGCTGCCTCCTGCACACCCCCCGCTAGGGATGGAGCTGCAACCTGGGCATGTGCCCTTGACTGGAATCAAACCTGGGACCCTTCAGTCCACAGGCTGACACTCTATCCACTGAGTCTAACCGGCTAGGGCTGAAACAACTTTTTCACTGTGTCAGTGTGCGCCTTACCTTTTCAAAGATGATTGACCAGGTTTCGTCGGGACTTGCATAGGAATTTACAATTCTGGAATACCTGTGCTTTGGGCCCTTTCAGTGTGTACGCCTACCTTGATAGGAGACTTTATCTCTTTAAGTTGAAGAGAATCTTAGTGTTCATTTTCTGCACTCTCAGCTTTAAACTCTGGCCAGGCCTACCAGCAGGATTAAATGTGTTTCATACGTGGTACTGAGCCCTCATGGTCCAGCTTACGGAAGTAAAATAGCGCGAGATTCCAGGCCCCGATGGCCAGAATGCTTCGGCTCCTGCCAGCGTGGCCCCCTTAAGTCACCTCTGCAAGAACATCCAAGTGTACCCAGGAAAGGCAGAACTACAGGCAGCCTAACACTTGGCTGAGCTGCCTGGAAATGACAGATCCCAGGGAGACCAAGCCTGATTGCTGCGGGGATTTTCCCTGTGGATGTGGGCGTGAAAAAAGGCAGACTTCATCACTCAGCTCTGTGAGGGGACTCATCCATTTTCGGGCGGCTCACCTAATTCCAAACCCACTTTCTAACATTTCCCTTCTTAATAGCCCCATTCCTCTTAAAGCCTCTGACTGCGCGCATCGGAGTCTTTCCAAAATTAGGTCACCATGGAACATTAAACTTTAATAGCAGGATGTACAGGGCGGAGACGCAAATATATCAGATTGCTTTTTGTTAATTATGATTACATTTTTTACAAGAACGTAATGCCACTATCACCCAGTTTATTAAATCACTCAGCACAACTGAAGACTGTTAAATGAGTTAACTGACATGAGGATATTTCATACGTTGTAAAAGGCTGTCTGGGTGTTAGGTTTCAAATAGTCAATTGATAAGTTGGAAAACGGAATGGCACATTTGTCATCAAGCAGTTACTACTTAGACTGAAGCCTCAAACACATCTCTCTCCTGGTCCTGATGCTAGTACTTAGCTGTCCAGGACTAACTGATGACCCCGCCCAGAAACAAGAGGAAGACAGAGCTATTCGCTTGTCCTTTTCCTTGTTTGCTTGATGATTTTTATTTTCTCAAATAATTTGTTGTAACTATGACTTCTTCATGTAGAGTCAAAGGGTTGCAAGCTCAATCCCCAGTAGGAGGAGTGCAGGAGGCAGCCAATCATTAATAATTCTCTCTCATCTTTGATGTTTCTATCTCTCTCTCCTTCTCTCTGAAATCAATTTAAAAAATTTTAAATATAAAATAAATGATGTGACTAAACAATTTCTTGTCCTTTGACAGGTACTGTCTTTCCTTGTTTCTGCATGTCAAGTTGACTCTTCCCTTGTCAAACTGTGAAGGAAAACCCCTATTCTGTAAAACTACTGTTTGGAATTCTCTGCTATTCTTTGGAGGGCCTCTATCTAATTCTGAAAAAGTAACTTTGCTTTCTAGCCTGCTTGAATAATGGGGGAGATAAACTTAGCTGTCTGACCTTGTAGGCCAGAGACTAGATACACCCAATGCCATGCCAGGTGCATTTTTTAATTGGATAGAACTGTATAGTTTTCAAGGCTGCCGCCAGCAAGCACACAAAGGGCTGGCTCTTCCATAAAAAGGGAAGTTGTTGCTTGTAGCTTGCTTAGAATTTGGATTCATTTCCCTAAGCCCGCCGGGGTGAGTAAAGTGTAACTCCAAACTCTCAGAGTGCTGTTTGGTTCTTGCCTGGTTTTTCTGTAACATAATCACAACTCAAACATGACTACCCTAGTTCTCAAGGAAGAAATGCGACATAGAAATAAATCATGGAGAGCCTGAGGAATGGGGGAGCTGTCATCTGAGTGAGGAGACCGAAGTCCCTCCTTAGTCTCAGGGTGGGAAAGAGCATGGCTACTCAGGTGAGCGTTAACTACAACTAGTCCCCAAATCAAACACCAGAATATCAAAGAGAGAGCAGGTGTTCTTTTAATAAGGAAATACAGCCAGGGAGCTAGAGAGACTTGATAAAGGTGGAGCCATGGGCCAGTGTTTTCCAAACTTACTTACACATTAGAATCCCTGGGGATCTTTAAAAATACTGATGCCTGCCTGGCTGGCGTGGCTCAGTGGTTGAGCATCGACCTGTGAACCAGGAGGTCCTGGTTTGATTCCTGGTCAGGGCACATGCCCTGGTTGCAGGCTCGATCC
>NW_005353629.1:3088841-3097590 GCF_000412655.1 Myotis brandtii
ATGGGTTCTTAAACTGGCCCGGAGGGCCGGAACAAAAGCATGGATGGAGTGTTTGTGTGAACTAATATAAATTCAAAGTAAACATCATTACATAAAAGGGTACGGTCTTTTTTTTTTTTTAGTTTTATTCATTTCAAACAGGCCGGATCCGGCCCGCGGGCCGTATTTTGCCCACGGCTGATATAGCCTGTGTAGACCAGTCCTTGGACACATGACACCCTAGAAAGGGTTTGATCTGGGGCGAGGAGACCCACTTCATGGGAAGCAATGTGCAAGGGGACTGTCAGGGGGCTGTCTGCCAACAGGTCCCTCACCAACTGGGGAAGCACACCCTTCAGTTCTCAAGAGGGTTCCGAGAGGCACACCATAGCTAGTGCTCATGATTTTTTTTTTAATTTTGGAAACAACATTTTATTAAGTGCTACAGGGAACACAAAATTAAACCCCCGGGTATAAGAATTCCTCTTACAGGGAAAGCTTTGCTCAGGAAGAGAGCTTCTTGTTATTGAAACTGAGTACAAAAACCAGGGTGAGTAAAGAATACTGCATTTGAAATGCATGGACACAGGTGTGGCATCGGGAGGGAGGGGTGCAGAAGAATTTAGAGGTAAAGATGAAAAAAAATATGATTAAATAGCTTTGGGGAAAAGATTAATAGCAGGGGCATTTGATATTCATTTTCAATTTATTTGCACTGTTGTTATATAAACCACCCCTCCATTCCCTCCATAAAAAACATATAGGAACGTTTGGAGATTTTGCTTTGTTTTTTTTGTCATACTGTATGTTTCCGATGTTTGCGGAAATAATAAAGATTCAACAGTAATGTTGGTACAAAGGGAAATGGCAGATTGAAATATAAGTAATGGAGATCTTAGGACACTCAAGGAGTTACCTAAACGCGCAGTTCTTTTTATGACTCCCTGCAACTAGCTCCCAGGAGGAAGGGCCTGCGTGCTTGCTCTGGGGGCGTGGAGGAGAATGGAGGGAAATTCAGCAGGTCCTAGTGTAAAACTGAACGAGCGAGAGAGGGAGCCCAAGAAATAAAGTGTCTGAGGAATTCCGGACGAGGCCAAGACTGTTTTATTACTTTTAGTAAATTTAATATCAGCCTCCGATCTCAAGCTTTTTTCCAGGCCAGACAGAATAAAAAGATAAAGGAGATAGGAAAGAAAAATATGTAATTTATGCAAGCATGAGTGAGGGATAGTTTGTTCTGCTTATTAGAAGGAGTTGGTAGGTAGCCAGGTTCCTGGAAGCAGGAATGCTGTGTAGTTTAGTGAAAGGAGAAGGTTTTGGGGGCTGGAGGTCCTGCATTAGTATCCCAGAATGCATTGCCAGTGACGAATGCCGTGCCCACGTATGAGCCACACCATGTCAGCATTGGCACCCTCCTGGACGCTGGGCATACGAATGAGTGTCGTGGATTTAATTTAAAAGACTACTATGAGAGGCAAAAGGGATAGGTATCTGAGAGGTTTTCTGTGTCATGTAAATGTATATAAATATTAATTTTGATCTTTTAACCTTGGCTGGTGATTATCACAGCAGTTGTTCATTATGAATGAGCCTATGAACTGAGTCTGTAACTTCAGCTCAGCTTTCCGTGGTCAAGGAGAAGTGAAATTAAAACCATAAAACTAAAAATACCTGACCTTCCCTGGGTGATCTCTTTTCTGCCAATATTATGGTTGGGTTTCTAGTACAGCAGGATGATATAGTCATCCGGATAAATCAAAGAGTTCAGGCCCTAGGGAAGGGCTCCTTGAACGGGTTATGTTCAATTTAATACTTTCAATAGGAATTTTAAAAAATGTTTTTTAATGCTTAAGAGACAAATCTTGTGGTGTAAGAAACTTTCACAGTAGTTACATGTCAATTATATCTCAACTAGAGGCCCCGTGCACGGATTCCTGAGCTGTTGGGGGGCGGGGCCTGCGGGGATCGGCCCGCTGTGGGAGCACCACTCATCCCGTTCAGCCAAGCGGCACTCCCACTGTGGGAGCACACTGACCACCAGGGGGCAGCTTCTGTGTTGAGCATCTGCTCCCTGGTGGTCAGTGCGCATCATAGCGACTGGTCGACCGGTCATTCTGGTCGTTCCGCCTTTCGGTCGCTGGGCTTTTATTATATAGGATAAATATGGAAATGAAGTCAATTACATTAGAATAAAATAAAATGGTTCTCATATAGTCCTGTGGTCAATCGGCAAAGAATGCACATCTGTGTGACTATTTTAATGTTCATAGATGGCTCAGCACTCCATGTGATTATGTCTGATCTGATAACCGCGTTATGGAAATGGTGGTGTGGTCCTTTAAGGGAGATGCTGGGTTAGAAAACAACTGATTTATAGGGTGAGAAAGCGCTATCACGCTAACACTGCAAAGGCCCCTGAAAGAAAACCCAACAGTTTCAAACTGACAGCAGACCACTCCCGGCGGGAAAGAAATCTCTGCCTCCAGTGGCAGTAACGGAGCCTTCCCTTGCTGGAAAGGAAGTCTGTACATGGAAGCACCCCTGGCACTCAGGTTGCTCTCAGAGTCATGGCAGAGGCGACGGCAGGCCCCGGCCGCAGCCCGCTGGCTGCTTCATGGACGAGACCGAGACAGCAGCCGAAAGCAGGCCTGGCACGGATGGAAGCGGGCAGACCGGACCCTGCGTGTGCTTGTGTGCTAGCGGACCTGGTGGATGGCGGACGACATGGTATGGAGAGAGGAGCCACAATCTTTTGGGTATATTGTATCTTACCTTGTGTTTATTAAAATGAAAGGGCAAAGGCCATGGTCCCAGCCTTTCATAATTGTGTGAGGAATAGTTGTGCATAGTAGCTGAGAATGTCCGCTTTCTCTTTCATTTACTTGATCTCGGTGCAACTCTCACATGGATGCCAAACAGGCCGAACACTCCAATCAAAGCTCCCTGCAACTATGGACACTGGCGAATGCAGGGTGGCCATGAAGTGAACAGTTCTCGTAATTCTCACCAGAGTTTAAATATATTTTTATTGATTTCAGGGAGGAAGGAAGAGGGAGAGAGAGATAGAAACATCCATGATGAGAGAGAATCATGGATCGGCTGCCTCCTGCAAGTCCCCACTGGGGATCGATCCCACAACCCAGGCATGTGCCCTTGACCGGAATTGAACCTGGGACCTTTCAGTTCGCAGGCCAACACTCTATCCACTGAGCAAACTGGCTAGGGCTCTTACCAGAGTTTTGAAAGGCTTAGTTAAGAATACCTGCCCGGCCCGAACCAATATGCTCAATTAATATTTGACAAAGGAGGCAAGAACATACAATGGAGCCAAGATAGTGTCTTCAATAAATGGTGTTGGGAAAATTGGACAGATATATGCAAGAAAATGAAACTAGACCACCAACTTACACCATACACAAAAATAAACTCAAAATGGATAAAGGACTTAAATGTACGACAGGAAACCATAAAAATTCTAGAAGAATCCAAAGGCAACAAAATCTCAGACATATGCCAAAGCAATTTCTTCACTGATACAGCTCCTAGGGCAGTTGAAACTAAAGAGAAAATGAACAAATGGGACTACATCAAAATAAAAAGCTTCTGCACAGCAAAAGAAACCATCAACAAAACAACAAGAAAACCCACTGCATGGGAAAACATATTTGCCAACGTCATATCTGATAAGGGCCTAATCTCCAAAATTTATAGGGAACTCATACAACTTAACAAAAAGAAGATAAACAATCCAATCAAAAAATGGGCAAAGGACCTAAATAGACACCTTTCAAAAGAGGACATTCAGAAAGCCAAGAGACATATGAAAACATGCTCAAAGTCACTAATCATCCGAGAGATGCAAATCAAAACAACAATGAGGTACCATCTCACACCTGTCAGAATGGCTATCATCAACAAATCAACAAACGACAAGTGCTGGAGAGGATGTGGAGAAAAAGGAACACTCGTGCACTGCTGGTGGGAATGCAGACTGGTGCAGCCACTATGGAAGACAGTATGGAGTTTCCTCAAAAAACTGGAAATGGAACTCCCATTTGACCCTGTGATCCCACTTCTAGGAATATATCCCAAGAAACCAGAAACACCAATCAGAAAGGATATATGCACCCATATGTTCATAGCAGCACAATTCACGGGCTTTTCATTTTCTCTCTACAAAAATCCGGGCCCACACAGAGCTTGCACCTTTGACCTTGGCGTCCTCAACACCATGATCTCAACAATTCATTTATCATCCCTGTCTTTTGAGCAAATGAGCATGAGCCCCATTACATCAGAGAAGTGTCAGCGTTGACAATTAATATTTTAGGGCTATAACCACATAGGAATTTATGTGCTTGCGTTTATAGCAATAGTACCATCTAGTGCTATGTATTTCTAAAAGAGAAAAAGAGGAAATATATTATGTAATTTGCTATAAAATATGATTCCAAAGGGGCCAGTAGTGTTAGTATCTCTGGACAGTGAGAGTAGGACTCAGTAGGCATGTTTGCAAACAACAGCCAGTTCTAGCTTTCCCTTAAATAAAGCTCGAGATGGATGTGAATGGTACCTGATTGACCATTGATAAATATGAAATATCAATGAATACAACCGACGGACCTAATATTTTAATGATCTACCCCCTTCAAAAGTCAAAACTTCCCATGAGTAATTTGAGGATTAACATCAAGGCACCTTTTGTTGCCCTCACAGCTCCTCCGCCTTGTGAGGCTTTATCGCAGGGCAGCTATGTTTGTGCACCGTTCAGTCTTCAGACCGGAATGGAAGGGGCTCATACCAGTTTGCCTCCAAAAACACGTCATTCACGGCAAACAAGACTTCAGGGCCACCTTGCTCATTTCTCAATAAGGACAATGTACATGTGGGCTCGTTCATAGCAGCCACTTCCACAGGCACATTGAGAACCGGAGGGAACTGCTTGCACTGGGCACTAACCAGCAACTGCACAGCAACAGGGAGGGAGAGCAGGGCCCCTCGGGGCAGGAGGCCAGGGCCTCCTCTCAGACATGCTTTCTTTCCTTAATATATTTGTGCTGATTTCAGAGAGGAAGGGAGAGGGAGAGATAGGAACATCAATGAGAGAAATCACTGATCAGCTGCCTCCTGCAAGCCCCCCACTGGGGATCGAGCCGGCAACCTGGGCCTGTGCCCTGCCCTGGAATTGAAGGGTGACCTCCTGGTTCATAGGTCGATGCTCAGCCACTGAGCCACACCGGCTGGCACCTCTCACACATTCTTTAGCACCATCCCCACTTCCACCTGTGGCTCCAAAACAGACCCGGAACCAGAACGCCTGTCCTCAGCTTGACTCCTTTAAAATTATTTTCTTTAACCTAAACCCCAAAAAGTCCTAAGAAATATAACTGGCAACCAGGAAGTCTCGAGGAGATACTAGGAGGGTTAATTGCCTCGTAATCCCCAAAGAGTTCGGCCTAAGAATTTCTAACAAAAGGAAAAATAAATGTCACCGAAGCAGTTTCTTTCTGTGCATAATATGCATCACCTCACCTCTCATAAAGAGACACTGAAAGTGTGTCCAGCGAACGTGGCTTCTCTCATCCAACAAGCTCCCCAGCTAAATCCGCTGTTTAAAGACGTACAGCCATCTGTGCTGTGGACAGCTCACCTTAACAAACACGCGTCCCTCTTCACCGGGTCAGTGGCACTGATTTCTTCGAATAAGCAGATTACAATGAAACATGAATTTGATTCTGGTTTTTTTTTTGGGGGGGGGGGCTGGTGCTGACCTTGAGACAGAGGCACTGTATGGAGATAAGCACCGGCAATGAGAAGAAGAGACTCGAACACAGCACATTGCCAAATGGCATGACCTTCAACCTGTTTCCCAATCGCGTCTCAGATGCCTTGAAAGGCCTTTGCTCTGTACCTATGAGTTTTCAGGCTCCAGCAAGAGTATGAATACGTATAAAGGGGGATCAATGATTCAGCGAAGACTTATTCTGTTCGCTAAGGAAACCAGAGCCAACTTCCTAGTTGCATTTTTATCGTCACCACTTAAAATAAGATTACTAAACTCTAAATTATCCAGATATTTACCAAAACCTTTTTGACATTAAATTTTGAATTAAAATTATTTTCTGGGGAAAAGTTACTCTCGTTCACCTATGAATTTGGTGGAAACTTTAATTTCTGTTTTTATTATATTTTTGAAGATTATAGACCATGCAATAAATATTTTGATTTCTGAATTCAAGAGTGGTGGTTTGTTCATGTTTATATTTAAAACAAATAAAGTGATCCAATGAGACAAGGTAAGTGGATTGGTTCATACCTCACACAAATGGCTGAAACCTCATGTAACCAGAAAATTCAAAGAAATGGAAGGGCTTGTTCCGTAAATACTAAACAATGGAGGCACACTTATATTTTAATATCTTCAACATTCCTTAAAGGCTACTTATTATGTATATGTGTGATTATCAGTCATTGCTAAGTTCATTATTTGATGGGGCAACATGGTTTAGAAATCATTACAAACAAAAATCCTAACCTTTGGAACTGGGGATTGAGAAAGATACAGAGAGCGTTAAAAGATGCTATCAATTCTTAGAATTTTGCTTCAGGAAATTACATTTCAGCGGCTCACGTATTGTTATTTTTATAAACAAAAAGAAATGGTTATTGCTGGTGTAATTATGGGATGCACTTCAGAGACAGATTATTACACGGGGGAAGAAGGCACTACATCAATCAGAACTTTAGCACCGGGCCAATTTGACATGTTGTTTCAAGAGCACTTAGGGGCCTAGTGCCTTCCCAATGTGCGTGAGGAACTTCCATTATTGTCCATAATGTTTTCTTACTGAGGCATCTCAGAGAAGGAAACCATCTTCCTTTGATTGGTTGCCATTTCCATGCTTCTGAGTGAGTGCCAGCTCTTTGAAGATTGAAGTAAAAGTACTGGCTTACATGTATACTAACTCTCTTCATAACAAGATGGCGAGCTGCTCAAGACTATTCATTACCGAGGCTTCCGGTCCAGAGGGCAGAGTAGGTAGATGCGGTCCTCACATCCTCCCACAACCACATCAAAATTACAGCTAAACTGCAGAACAACCATCATTCAGAACCACCTAAAAGCCAGTTGAACAGAAATCATGCAACTAAGGTTACATAGAAGAAGCCACATGGAGACCTGTGGAGGAGCAAAACACAACGGGCTGGTCCCACACCCTTGGAGCATGGCTCAAAATGGGGGGGGGGTATCTCAGCTGCAGAGGTTCCCCCTGAGGCGTGAGGGGTCCCAGCCCCACACCAGGCCCCCACAGCCCAGGGTTCCAATGCCAAGGAGAGAAGTCCCCGTAACTTCTGGCTGTACTACTAAAAACCCATGGGGATTGAGATTGAGAGAAACAGAGGACTGCTGGAGTCCCAGGTGTTCCTCTTAAAGGGCCCGCACACAGAATTAATTAGTTAGACTGGCTCTCTCTGAGCTCCAGCGCTGGGGCAGCAGCTCCAAGAAAACCAGGGACATACCAGGAGGAACTGGATTGTCTGGCATCAGGGTGAGGACTGGGGGCAGCGGCGGGTGAGGGGAGGGGCATTCTTCAAGACAGAAAAGCTGGCAAAGGCCATTGGTTGTTTTTTTTCTAAGCCCTTCCCCACAGAGCTGGCATGCCTGAGTTTCCATCAACCTGGCCATCACTATTCAGGTGGTTCCCTGAGGTCCCATCCAATTGGCAGCCCACACACGCTGTTTCCAGTAGATTTTTCCATACGAATGGGCTGCCTTGGCTCATGCCTCAGACTTTCCTAAAATCCCCCACACAAGCAGCATTTGGCCTCAGCATGCCCTATACCTCTCACTAAGTGTCAGTGACAGGCAGTTGTACAAAATGAAAGCTCACTGCTGTGATGTAGGTGAGGGGATATTTGCCAGGATTGGCAATTACGAAGTCTGCAGGGTGGGCCAGCAGGCTGAAGAGCAGGGGCGTCACTGTTCCACATCTAGTCCAAAGGCTATCTGCTGTAGAGGGAAGAAGAGCTGATGCTGCAGATAAAGTCCTAAGGTCATCTTCTGGAGAATTCTCTCTTGCTCAGGGGAAGCTAGTATTATTCTCTTTAGGCCTTCAACCAATTGGATGTGGTCGCACTGACATTATGAAGTCCAATCTGCTGTACTCAGAGTGCATTAATTTTAGTTCTAACCTCATCCAAAATAGTCTTACAGAAACACCCAGAATACTAGTAATGCTTGACCAAATTTCTGGGTACCTGTGGCCCAGCCAAGTGACACATAAAATTAATCATTATGATGGTAATACCAATACAGATTTTGCAAACATAAAAGGATAAGAAGAGAACACTTCGATACATTTTATGAATCATACTTGACAATTTGGATGAAAGAGGCAAATGATTTGAAAACTTTACTTATAAAAACTGACACAAGATGAAAGAGAAAAGCACTGTCCCTTTATCAATTAAGGAAATAGAATTCATAATTGAAATCATTCCTTCATGGAATATATCCTCTCTAGATGCCTTCACCTGTGAATTCTACCAAGCAAGCACTTAAAGAAGATTCTTTCACAAAAATAGAAGAGGAGTACATACAAAAGTTGGGAAGAGGAAGCAGCCATGGGGGTGGATAGAGGGGGAGTTGGGAAGAGGAAGCAGCCATGGGGGTGGATAGAGGGGGAGTTGGGGAGAGGAAGCAGCCATGGGGGGATAGAGGAGGAGCTATGGTGCAACAGGGAGATTTCAGAGGGATGAAACAAAATGA
>NW_005353629.1:3097669-3099492 GCF_000412655.1 Myotis brandtii
GGATAGAGGGGGAGTTGGGAAGAGGAAGCAGCCATGGGGGCGGATAGAGGGGGAGTTGGGGAGAGGAAGCAGCCATGGGGGGATAGAGGAGGAGCTATGGTGCAACAGGGAGATTTCAGAGGGATGAAACAAAATGACCAGGAAGAGAAAAATGGTGGCTCCTGGGCGAACTAAACCAGCTCAGCACAGGACTTCACAGGGGTCTGCCTGCAAGCATGGCCTTAGGAACACCTAGGAGATGGGACTGTGCCCGGTGGAGGTTATGGTTGCCCCATGTGGTGGAAGGCACAAAGGAAGTTCATGTTCTGGAGAGAGACTCTACAGCAGTGTCACTAGCATCTAACTGAGACGAAGTCTATTTCCTCTCACTTCACCAGGCGGCCACCCTTCAAAATCTAGTTCAAAATTCATCTCGATGAGGCCTCCTCCTTTGCTTGTCTTTTCTGACAGCATATTGTAGCTCTCTTTACAGAGCTAACGTGATGTACCGTGTTTTACTGTGATTATCTGTTTCCTCACCAAGGGAAGAGGCCAAAGGCAGGAGTGACAGCGCATTCATCTCCTGTAGCAGCCGTAGTAGGGGGCCTGGAACACAGTAGGCATTTAGTCATCAAGGCCAGCCCTCCCCTCCTTCCATACACGGCATTAGCGATACACACAGCCACCGTGTTCCTCGGACCATTAAGGACAGGCCGGCTTTCCCATTCTCCGTCTTGTTCTCTCCCAATAAACAATCAAAATATCCTGGAAACTCCAACTGACATTTTCACAATTCCTTTTGCAATTTGAGTGAACACAGCCACTCTTTGTTTGACCATGGGTACCAATTTTTTCATTCAGAGAATGAGTTCACCGAAGTATATGCCATGCTGCCTGCCAGAAATTAATTGTGAGAATGTTCTGTTCAATGGATAGCGTGCTCGGGTTGCTCAATCCTTATTTAAAATATCCACAACACTTGTTTCTTTGCTTTGACATTTGAACCAGCTCTATAGCGTTGGGCAAGTATTTTGATTCCCATACATCTACACGCCAAAGTTGAAAAATAAGGGGCCTATTTTTCCTTCAGAATTGTCTCATGCCTGTATCAAAATACCAAGTTACCATGGTGACAGCTACTCTGGTAAATAGGGCAACTCTACCCCCCTATAGAAGCAAATGTAACACAAAAGGGAGGCAAACTCAGCTCTGAAATAGAGGACAAAAGCGCCCGGGGGAAATCCCCACAGGAGAGAGATAAAGGCTGTTCCAGATAAAAGTCTTGGAAGGTGACAGGCATTTCTCAGCCCTCCTCCCCACAGGCCTCAGTGCCAGCCAAAGGGGGAGGGCCTTGAGTACCTGCAGGGAGGGGACCGCGCAGGGAAGCTGTGAGCACCCAGCACAGTGAAATGAAAGAGTTAATGACAATGCTGACCAGCATTCTGTGAGAGCCTGCCCTGGCCTAGCACCGGCTACAGGCTTTATGCACCCACCATTCAATCTCTTACCAGGTCTGGAGCTGGGTCATGAGGCTACTGAGGAGTGAGGCTGGGATTCCATGCCTGCACCTAAGCTCTTGACTGTGAGCCTGGAAGGTAACGAGGAAGAAGAGGAAAGGCTAATGGAGAGAAACAGGCCTTGTCGTTACCTTAGCAAAGAGTGAGGAGGAGAGGGAGAGAATCAGTCAGGGTCTGACTGATTACAGCTGCCCTTGCCCTCAGCAGGCAGGACAGGGGGGGAGGGGCCTGGGATGGAGGGGCAGAGGCAGGACAGGGGGGAGCGGGCAGGGCAGGGGCAGGACAGGGGGAGCGGGCCCTGGGATGGAGGGGCAGGGGCAGGACAGG
>NW_005353629.1:3099660-3109614 GCF_000412655.1 Myotis brandtii
GGGGCAGAGGCAGGACAGGGGGGGAGGGGCCGGGGATGGAGGGGAAGGGGCAGGGCAGGGGCAGCGAGTGAGGGGCAGGGGCAGTGAGGAGAGAAGAGGAAGTTCTGCCACCGGTCCGGTCCGTTCAAGAAGCCGAGGCCCGCGGCCCGCGGTGAGCTTCTCTGGGTGACGGTGTCTCGCTTGCTCCCAGTCTCAGCGGCGTGTCTTCCTGCAGGGAACCTGCTTTCCACCTCATTTCAATCAAACTTCGATGAATTGATAGGTGTGGGGAGATGGTGACTCTCATTGTCTGAAACAGCCCTGATTTCTAGCTTCCTTTTAGACAGCGGCTCCGTGGAGGGAGGAAGGGAAGCTCCATGTTCTCCGCTGCACCGCGTCCTGCGGGGTAGGCCATGGAGACAGTGCTGAAGTGACTTGTAGGGAAGTGGTCCAGCCCAGCAGGGACAGAAAGGCTTGTCCTAGAACCTGCTTCTCTCCTCCAGCATCCAGGACTGCAGCCCCAGCCAGTGCCCAGTGTCACACTGCAGCCCCAGCCAGTGCCCAGTGTCACACTGCAGCCCCAGCCAGTGCCCAGTGTCGCACTGTAGCCCCAGACAATCCCCACTGCTGCACTGCAAGGAGTTATAGTGTCGTTTAAATGTCAATCCCATAACGAAGGCAGAAAAGTGAATATTGTTCTGCAAAATAGGTTCTTTGGAACTTCTTACGCTCATTTTAAGGAAGGTCCCATTTGTGCGCAATCCTTTTGCTATGTCTTTGGAGCACTCGCAGTCACTTGTAATTATGCCTCGTTTTTAGCCCAGAATTCTATTAACCAGATTCATTGCCCATTTTATTCACTACACTGAACTCCATATAACTTTCTTTTCAAAAATTGAATGCATTGTCAAGGGGTTAAAATTCACTATTGAGGATTTTCCTGAATTGCTGTAAACGCAGAGCAATTCCCAAGAAGCAACTCCAGAAGCGTTTTGGTCAAGGGTCAGCATCCATGGTCACTGTGACCTGGAAAGGTGACCACTTTGCTGGGTCTGAATTCTTACCGACATGTTGGTAGACTTGAATAAATAGCTACTTTGAAGATCAGACACGTCAGATGACGGCTAACAACGTAGAATAATGACCTACAATGAAGACAACGTTAAGCAGATTGGTTGCTGTCTGTACCTCGAATGCAGAGGAATCGTTTTTCGAATTTGCTTTATTGCAAAATTTTTCATGCAGGTTTTTGCTTTTGGAAATGACATCCGTAAGGGAAAAAAATCCTACTAAGGAAATTCAGGCTTGCATTCATTCAAACACACTTGTGGGATGAAATACATATTTTCCTACAACAGAAAGTGATTTCAATCAGTAATAAAAGTACAACCGATTACTTTGAACAATAAAATCACTAATAGACACTGTCTTAGACACTGTCTAAGGACATCCGCAGCCCACATGCCATTATGGTTCTCATGGCACATTGAATGCCTTTAGCTCTGTGTAAATTGCCTATATTGTATGCCTCTTATTCAAGCAAAACTGTTGGCTCCATGAGGGTAGTGCTTTAACTATGCTAAACACCAGGAAAAGAGTCTGACATTTTAAATGTAATTGGTCTTAATAAGCAAAACTACAAGCCAATAACCAATGCAAGTAATAACAATACAATAACATGTGTTGCCTATCATTGCTATCCCCTCAGTGAGAACACATATGTTTAACGTTTCTGGCTTTTCTACAGCGCCTTATTATTGGATATAAAGAAATCTGACTAATAGTAAGAGTTTCCCCTGGCAAATTTAACTGGATCAATATTTGCATGATTTAATTTTATCTTAATTGGGTACCCTGGGACTCTCCGCAGGGGGGATTTTTCTCAATATGTGCCAATCCGTGCTCTCTTCCACTTGCTCTTCTTCAAATTATACCCAAAGGCACATATTCCAACTGCCCCCCTTTCTCCACCGATGCCACACTCAGAACTAAACCGCATTATTAGCAAGGTGTTACTATCCTCAAACGCAAGCTAGCTCACATTAGAGACCTACAGATGGAGGCGTACGCAAACCCAGCACTTTAAGTTGTAACTTCAAAGGGCCTTTTCCAGAGTATTCTGATTGAATGCAATGCAACATCAAATTGCTATAAAAAGCCAGTTTCTAATGTAAACTGTGTTTCTAGTAGAATTTCACATATTTTTATGTATTAAGTACATTGTATTTGTTCTAAAAACTATCCAATACATAAAAGGTATAATCATGTAATAATGAACACGTATATATTTATACCGGTTCAAAGAACAATAACATTAACATGACCACAGTCTCCTCCCCAACCAGTTTCCTGTCTGTCCCCCTCAGATGTTACCACTAGACTATATTTTATGCTTGTCATTTCCTCCTGATTTTAATAGTGTTATCAAAAATGTTATGCCCCATTATATATATATTTCAAGGTTTTTTAGAAATGATTTTAGACTTACTGAAATATTTCAAAAATACTACAGGTTGTTCCTGTCTTGTATATCCTTTACCTAGTAGCCCCTAAATTTACCATCTTCCATAGCTCTATTATCAAAGCCAGAAACTAACATTGGAAAATACTATTACACACAGACCTTTGCAAATCTCACCATTTCTCCCACCAGTGTGGACTTTTCCATTCCAGGTTCCAGTCCCAGATTGTATATTGCATTCGGTATGGTTTTAATCTGCATAGATCCTTATGGTTTAATTAGAATGTTTTCCCATATGTTTCAGGACTGTGTGTGTGTGTGTGTGTGTGTGTGTGTGTGTGTGTGTGTGATGTATTTACAGCTTTTTCCAGAGTGTTCTCTGAGGACCTTGATCCTTTGTCCTTCAGTTTTTAAGAGTTCTTTACCCTGATAAGGATCTGAGAAAATCGCCTCATGTTTCTGACAGGAGGAGGGGATCAGTAATCGCTGTAAATTGTTCCCACCCCAATTTATGTTTCAGCCCTAGCGTTTGGGAAGTGATTGGGTTTAGATGCGGTGAGGAGTGAGGCGCCCTGACGGGATTAGTGCCCTTATGGGAGACACTGGAGAGCTTCCCCTCTCTGCCACCTGAGGACTCAACAAGAAGGCGGTCAACTGCAAGGCAGGCAGGGGCACTCCCTGGGGAACTGGGCCTGCGGGCGTTGATTTGGGGCCTTCCAGCCACCAGAGCTGTGAGTTACAATCTCTATGGTGGAAACCGCCCAGTCTTGGTATTTTGTTACAGCAGCCGGAGCGGACTAATACAGTCGTCACTGTGAAATATGTCCAGAACCTTCTCCAGAAGAAAGGCTGATGATCCAGAGGAGATTACTCCCGCTGGGAAACGCTCATTCCCCCACACCAGCCCCCTTTCGCCTTCCTTCTTACTAACAGGGAAAAACAGCCATGGCCAAGACTTGGCCCATATTAAAGGCAGGTGTGCTGTGGCTGGAAAAGGCACCAGGAGACGGGGAAGGAAGCCATGGAGCTGAAGAAATACTTGAGGAGATCACAGCACCGAGGTAAAGGGTCACTAAAAGTCTGAGGTTTACTCATAAGACTACCGAATCTTTTCCCTCCCTCACGCCAGTTCTATAATGTGGATGGCAACCAACAAGAGCTGCAAGAGGCACACTCCTCTGGAGGAGGAGGACTCAGGGAAGCCCAAAGGTAAGAGGTTGGGACAAATGCAGGGACAGGACAGGAATTTGAAGCCTCTGGAATTATTACTATAGCAAACATGAGCATAGCCTATATCATCGTCAGTTACCATAAATCCTCATACTGGAGGCCTATTTATCTCCAACTTGTATTACCCAAAACAACAGGCCCTGCTTTAAAACAAAAAAATATGACAAGGCATATCAAAAGGCAAACAAACAAACAAACAAAAACCCCAAAACAAAAAAAGAATCTGAAGAGACAAGGCAACCAGAATCAGACTGAAATATGACACATATGTTGCAATTCCTAGATAGGAAATTTATAATAACCACTATCAACATGTGAAAGTCTGTAATGGAGAAAAGAAGACAGTATGAACGAACCAATGGGTGATGGAAGAGATGGAAACTTTAAGGAAGAGTCAAAAAGGAATTCTAGAAATACATAACATCGTGGCAGGACTGAAAAGGGCTCCCACTGGCTCATCAATAAAACTGACGCAGCCGAGAAAAGAAGCAGTGAGCTTGAAGGGAGGTCAGCAGAAACTTTCTAAACTGACATGCAAAGAGGAAAGAAAAGGGCAAACAAAAAATGCAAAACCAGAGCAGAACATGCAAGACCGGATGTTTGCAACAGGAGTGCCACAGGCATGATCGGAAGATCAGAAGAAGGAGAGGCTGGAGTGGAAGAAATATCTGAGGGCATCACGGCCGAGAACTTTTTAATATTAAGAGCAGAGAGGAAATCACGAACCCAGGAGCCTCGGAGAACATCAAGCCAGATAAATACCAAATAAGACACACCTGGCAGATGGTTCAACCTGCAGAAGGCCAAAGACAAAGAGAGAATATGGTGGTGATGGCGCCACAGCCCTAACTTACCAGCCATCACTGAATCGCCCGATTATGGGTGAGTTTCATGAGGTGTAACTTACACCTCAATAATGCTGTTAAAAAACCACCTCAGTGACTCCGAGCAGCTTTGAAAGCAAGTGTTGAGGTCGAGGCAGAAAGTCAACCTTTATCTACATCGGGAATCATTCTATGTCTTCCCCACGCAGGCGGCTCTCGGGAGGGGAGTTACCGGGAGGCCCAGCGCAGGGCAGCTCCGCCTCAGGTGGACGCTGAGCAGAAACGCTTTGCATTGCCTTCTGCTCATCCCTGGGCCCGCTTGGACCTGGGCGAGGCGATGTGGAGACCAGCGCTCCCTCTGCTCACACAGCCCAGCTTTGGATCCGAGCTTTCCCCCGCCTGTCCCCTCACTTCCAATGTGCTTGTGCTTTCAGTTCCTTCCTGCCTGACTGATGGGTGCTTCTTGCTCCCACTTTTTCAGTAAGATAAGAGCCGGCTCCCTGGGCACAGGGTTAGAGGTCAAGTGAGCCCCACATTCCCAGGGACCAGAGTCCGTGGGACCTTTGATGGGGCTCCTCTCTCTTTTTTAAAAAAATATGTTTTATTGATTTTTTACAGAGAGGAAGGGAGAGGGATAGAGAGTTAGAAACATCTATGAGAGAGAAACATCGATCAGCTGCCTCCTGCACGCCCCCTACTGGGGATGTGCCCGCCACCAAGGTACATGCCCTTGACCGGAATCGAACCTGGGACCCTTCAGTCTGCAGGCTGTTGCTCTACCCATTGAACCAAACCAGCAGGGCTCCTCTCTCTTTTTAAGGTGAACAGGCATTGTCTGTTCCTACCCGTGTCTTCCCTCTTCCAGAGGAAAAAAATAAATAAACGCCTCCAGAATGAAATAGCTTCGCTGACATTTTCCCTCCGAGGATGCTTATCTGCTTCCCCCGAAGCTTTCTCCTTGGGTTTATCTGTCTCACGCGTTCACAGTCTCTGATCTGATGATTGTTCTGTGCGCGCCTCTGAAGCCTTTTAATCTCTGCGGCGGAGATCGCTCCGACGGGCCTATTGCTGGGGAAGAGCAGGCTTTCCAGGAAGACTCGTCCTTCAGGATGAGCAGCCCACAGGTGCATCCTGTTCGCGCCCTTTGACCTTGTTGCCATCAGGGAGGGTTTCATTCCGTCTCAGGTTTTTCTAATCCAGTAATTAGCTAAAAACGATCTTATTAGAGAAAAAGGCAGGGAGAGAGGCCAGAATGCTGGCTTAGGAAGGCGGAAATCCATTCCCAGGTTCACTTCTGCCTCCAGGAACCCTGCCCGGCAAGTTGCTTCAGGCAGTTTGGCTTGACAGCTCAGCCCCTCTGAAAACTCCAGGGGTGGCCCTGATAAACCCCACACCAGGCAACTACGCAGGCTGCAGGCTACGCAGGGAAGATGAACTGAAACGATTTCATTGGAATTGACTTCCCCCAGCCAGCCAGAAGGGGCAAAGGGCAACTGGTTTCTATGGAATTGGTTTGGTCAATTCCCCCTGAAGGGGCAGTGAGTCATTATCCAAATGGCCGGTCCATAGGCCCACCTGCCTTGCTCTTAATCACCTGCTCCCCATTGGCCCGACCTCCCGGCCATGCTCACAGAGGGATGGGAAGAGAAGATGTTTTTCTTCCTTGCTCTGGCAGGTAGGAGGAAGAAATGGGATAAGCAGAGTACTGGGTTCAATCAAGGAAATGCACTTACCTAGAGAGAAGTTCCTACAAGGAGGGAGGGAAGACTATACACATCCGCAAGGGGCTCAGCAGCGTCGGTGTGTGAAGGAATTAAGCCACGTCTCCGGGCTGAGAGCAGTTTGATGTCCTTCAGTTTTATCGCCCTCTTTAGAGCCTCCCTATCCTCTGTCTCTTAGCAATGGTGCAGAACTGAAAACCCAACGTCAGAGACCCTGGAAAGGTTCCGGCCTTTGACCTCAAAATATTGGGCCTTCTCCAGGATGTGTACTCCCATGGCGTGTTCGGTAAGCGAATTGATTCATGACGTATTCCTCAGATTTGCTTTCATAGGTTTTGGGAGTCAGAAATGTAAGGTAGGTAAGTGCCTGGTGAAGAGTAGATGCCGAACAAAATAAACAACAAGAAAACCCAAAACAAAACAGTACCTGCCCAGCTTAGAACTGCAGAGTCATTTAATTTGAGTTGTGGTTTTTTAATCGTTCCAAAATGCAATTTCTCGTTGTGTTACTTGGGAAAGTTATATAGTGTTTTAGGAACTAAGTTTCTTCACACTGAAAGTGGGTATAATTCCTAACTTTCTTGGTTGCTGTATTAAACTATAAAATATATTTAGATGTCAAGAATTGTGCCTGACATATACATTGTAGTCTCACTTCTGTTTTCTGTACCTCCATTTATTATATTGAAAAATGGAATTGTTTTTACAACCTGCTTTAAAATTATTGTGAGATAAAGACGTGACAAATAATGGGAAATATTAATTAAATAATGAACAAAGTATGCAAATAATCTATTAATATTCAGTGAAATAATGCTGCAATGAACATGGATGCATATGTCTTCTCATTTTAGTGTTAGGTTTTGTGGGTTTTTTTTTGTTTTGTGTGTGTGTGTGTGTGTGTGTGTGTGTGTGTTGATAAATAACCAGAAGTAGAGTTGCTAATTTGTTAGAAAATGAGGGTGGCCTGGCCAGCGTGGCTCAGTGGTTGAGCGTCCACATATGAACCAAGCGGTCCTGGTTCAATTCCCGGTCAGGACACATGCCCGGGTTGCAGGCTCAATCCCCAGTAGGGGGCGTGCAGGGGGCAGCCGATCAATGATTATCTCTCATTGTTGATATTTCTCTCTCTCTCCCTCTCCCTTCCTTTCTGAAGTCAATAAAAATATTTAAAAAATGAGGGTAGAAGATTAATTGTGAGAGATCTCAGGATGGCAACAAAGCATTCTGTGTCCTTCGAAAGGTTTTTTCTTTCCTCCTGGGTACAGATCTTCCACTGGGTACAGATTGTGGGTACAGATCTTCCAGGCCCCAAATGGTGTATCTTGGTCCGTTCTCATAGATATTCTGAGCACACCTAGCCCCGCTTTTTTCCTCCTGTGGCATTTCCGTTTACCCACCGCTGACATGTATCCATGAGCTCTCTAACGGAGTCACACTGCTCATTCAGGACTCATTGCTTTGTCTTATCCCACATGCCAAACGCTGTGTATGCTGCTGGACAGCTCCATCCGAGCTTCCCCTGTGGACGGTAACTTCCCTCCCGTATTTCAGGCCGTTGCCTCAGGAGCTTTGGCTGCTCCAGAGAATCTGATAGGTGCTTCTTGAACTCCATGAAAAGCAGCTGTTAGGAGCTTTTGTTCTTTAATTAATCAGAGATGTTCCAGGCAATCAGAAATGATTCGGTATTCATAGAGTGATGTTGCACAAATGTGCCATAAACTAGAAATATAAATCTGAGTTACAGACCTTATTACATTTAGTTAGTGCTTCCCAGGAAAATAGTAAGTGGGTTATATTTAAAACTACTTTTGTCTTTTTTTTGTTTTTTTAATAGAAAATTCTAGCTATTTTGTAAACATAAAGTTGCTAATAAGATGATTCCTTACAAAACACCGCTATATTTTTTTCTAACAGATGTTTTCAAATCATGAATTTTCTCATTGTTAAGATTATCAGTCTATCTAGTGATAACCAAACTTTAAGTATTATTTGTTATAATAAGTGATCTCTGGCTGTGGAGAAGTCAAAATCTTGCTATACCCACTCTATGGCTCAGGTCTGTGTGCAATGAAGTAATGACTAGGAAAAGCTTGCTTGCTAACTTCACTCCAAACTCCCCTAACAGGCAGTGAGTGGTTAATAGTCCAACATCTGCGTGACTCTAGCAGAGGCCAACGAGAAAATTAATCATGTGTTCTCCCAAACAACCTGCTAATGCATATTTGTTTCACAAAAACCAAAGAATCAAGTCCTATTAAAGGGTGTGTAAAATAAATAAAGATGAGAGGATTGGAAATTGTCCTGTAGATTAGCTAATCTTTTCTCTCTTTGCTTCAGCTTTCATTAATCTGGGACAGTGGTCGGCAAACTCATTAGTCAACAGAGCCAAATATCAACAGTACGATTAAAATTTCTTTTGAGAGCCAAATTTTTTAAACTTAAAATATATAGGTAGGTACATTGTTATTAACTTAATTAGGGTACTCCTAAGCTGGCCTGCTCCCCTCCAAAAACCTGCTCCCCTCCAAAAACCCGCTCCCTTCCAAAAACCCGCTCCCTTCCAAAAACCCGCTCCCTTCCAAAAACCCGCTCCCTTCCAAAAACCCGCTCCCTTCCAAAAACCCGCTCCCTTCCAAAAACCCGCTCCCTTCCAAAAACCCGCTCCCTTCCAAAAACCCGCTCCCTTCCAAAAACCCGCTCCCTTCCAAAAACCCGCTCCCTTCCAAAAACCCGCTCCCTTCCAAAAACCCGCTCCCTTCCAAAAACCCGCTCCCTTCCAAAAACCCGCTCCCTTCCAAAAACCCGCTCCCTTCCAAAAACCCGCTCCCTTCCAAAAACCCGCTCCCTTCCAAAAACCCGCTCCCTTCCAAAAACCCGCTCCCTTCCAAAAACCCGCTCCCTTCCAAAAACCCGCTCCCTTCCAAAAACCCGCTCCCTTCCAAAAACCCGCTCCCTTCCAAAAACCCGCTCCCTTCCAAAAACCCGCTCCCTTCCAAAAACCCGCTCCCTTCCAAAAACCCGCTCCCTTCCAAAAACCCGCTCCCCTCCAAAAACCCGCTCCCTTCCAAAAACCCGCTCCCTTCCAAAAACCCGCTCCCCTCCAAAAACCCGCTCCCCTCCAAAACCCGGAGGCGTCCAGGTAACTGACCTTTGTTTTCTGGTCTTGGCTTCGAATGCACGAAGGCCGTTGGCCCAAGCTCTGCTGGCAAACACCACCGATCGGGGAAATGTGCTGACTTCTGAGTGGCCGCCTTCTTCGTTCTCGGGTGCTGTGCAAGGAGGCACAACCTCAAGATGTCTGAGGCTCACTCAGCCCCTGTGAGGTGCCCCCTCGACATGTACACATGCTCACAGAGCACATATGTTCACACAGCATATATGTTCACATAGCACACATGCTCACACAGTGTGCTCGCACACATACTGAGCTAGTACACATGCTCCCATAGCATGGGAGCTAGCACACATGTTCAGATAGCACACATATACAGATAGCACACACATGCTCACATGACACATGTTCAGATAGCACACATGTAAAGATATCACACATGCTCAGCTAGCACACATGCTCAGCTAGCACTCATGTTCACATATCACACATGCTCAACTAGCACACATGCTCAGATAGCACATATGCTCACAAAGCATACATGCTCAGACAGCACACACACTCACATAGCACACTCACGTAGCACACATGCACATGTAGCACACACGCTCACCTAGCACACAC
>NW_005353629.1:3110722-3110975 GCF_000412655.1 Myotis brandtii
TAGCACACACGCTCACCTAGCACACACGCTCAGAGAGCACACACTCACCTAGCACACAAACTCACCTAGCACACACGCTCACCTAGCACAAGCTCAGACAGCACACATGCTCACCTAGAACACATGCTCACCTAGCACACACCTAGTACACACTCACCTAGCACAGGCTCACCTAGCACACGCTCACCTAGCACACATGCTCACCTAGCACACACTCACCTAGCACACACTCACCTAGCACACACTCACCTAG
>NW_005353629.1:3114941-3126018 GCF_000412655.1 Myotis brandtii
AGCCACAGTCAAGGGGCCAAAGAGCCGCATGTGGCTCGCGAGCCGCAGTTTGCTGACCACGGATCTGGGAGATTCTCTTTGTATCCCCAGTGCCTAACAGAGCCCACCACACAGTAGAGGCCTCATGAAACACTGTTGAGTGAATGAGGGACAGTGTGTCTTTAATCTTAAAAGAATATACTGCTAGGTTTTCTTGACATTTGTTATGCTCATGTGTCTATCTCTAGCTATCAAATGGGTATGTTGATGTACATATGGGTGAATACTTTAAAGGTAGCCGTTGCTTTGGTTCAAAATATCTATAAACTATCTGTGCTAAATGTGTGGACTACAAATAAATAGGATAGGATGTTCAGCCTTTCTGGAGTGGGTAAATGATTCCTTTCTTTTCACGTCCAGAATTATGACAAAAGGCAATTTCATGGTTGAAATTTTTAAAAGCATCACTAAACATTTAGGTTAGGATTGCCAGTTAAAGTACAGAATACTCAGTTAAACTGGAAATTCAGTCAGCAACACATCATTGTTTAGGATAAGTGTGCCCATGCAGTATTTGGTGCATATTTGTTTCGCAAAAACAAAACAAAACAAATATGGTATCCATTGTTTATCTGAAATTTAAACTCAACGAAGCATCCCGTATGTGTGTGTGCATGCACCTTTTGTACTGCAGAATCATCCCAGTTGGTTTTCCTGTTTGGTATCTTGCACACCGTGGAGATGGAGGAAGTTGTAAAATCCTGTAGCAATGGAGAGAAGTAGAGGCAGAGGAGCAGCAGGGAGGAGAGAGAGGTCCTGGGACAATAATTAACCACAGAAAAACTACATGTTCAAAATGTGGGCGCTGACGGTGGGGACAGGCCTGTTCATTCATCTGTTTGTTGGTGGAAGGGTGGTGCTGTGCTTTAGAATCCAGGCTCTGGGTGAGACCGGCCATTTCCACAGCCTCTCGGTGCTGGGGACTTGGACAAAAAACTCACTCAAGCTCTCCATGACTGGGTTTCTTCACGTGACAAATGAAGACAATTCGAGCGTTACCTTGTGGAGCTCTTTGGAATGGAATAGAGTAATTAGCAGTGTTCTTCATATAATAAGTGCTCTCTCTCTATTTGTTTCACAAAAACCAAAGAATCCAGTTCTATTAAAGGATGTTTATGATAAGTAAAGATATGGGCAGCTTGGGCAGCCACTCTTCTTAGCTGCTGGAATACAGCAATCCTGACTTTTCATATCCTACATCCTCTAATCTTCTCATCTGTAGCTGGGGACAAAAAAGATTTACTTTTCCTGTTATTTTTGCTGAGTGAGAAACTCCATGTTATTTCAATTCCAAGTTGGCAGCATAAAGCCTCACCCAGCAATCTCTGTAATTTGTGATATTGAAAGGTACTGTGCAACAAAAATATCAGATCAATTTTTTTTCAAATTGCACATAACTGGGGTAGAGAGAGTTGGAAAATTGGAATGGAGGGTAGAATCAGGAGTATGAGTACTTGTGTGCTTTAAAAAATCTCCAGATAATTCTTATTTGACCCAATTCCCTAATAACCACTCTATAGATGCAATACTGCCTCTACATCAAAATGAGATAGAGTACTTTAAAGATATCAAAATTTGGGATCAACTTATAATCTATTTAACATATTTTGTAGCTGAAAACCTTAACAAATGAAGAAGAGCATCACACGTCCACCTGAGATGATCTAATTGCTTGTTCTTCTGTCCAAATGTCCACACAGGAGATGTACCGGGCCCGGTCCTGAGTGACAGCGACATGTCACGCTGCAAAGCCAATTTCAGAGTCAGGACTAGTGAAGCTCCGGTCAAGATTGCCGAGGTTACGTCAAGCGAACCTCTAGTTTTCATTCCCTAATAATTTTACCAGCAAACCACCTTTGGCTATACAATTTATCTTGCTTAGTTTGAGCTTAAAAGTAAATTTAAGAGAAAAAGGCTTTAGTGAAATTCAGTATATTTTAAAATAATGCTGTGATCAGTCGAATGCCCTTCGCTTCAAGAACCTACCAGCAGAATTTGCTTCAGAATATACTACTAGATGTGTATGGCTTGATTTCAACCACTGATGGTTGATTTTGAACGTCAGACTTATGCAGGCATTCTAATGTGGACAATGATGAATGAAATTGTAACCAAATATTTCTTGTCCACGAATTGCTCAATGCATGACATGGTTATCACCTACCGCATCCTTCCCTCCACGCTGAGAAATGGACGAACAGTGAGTGTCCCTTCCTTATTTTAATCCCAGTGTCTTCAGTACAGAGGCCAGACATCATTTATTGGCTAGCACCACGTAATCACTGGAAAGTGTGACATTTTGGGGAATAGAAAAAAAAGATAGACTTTTCAAATATGTTTTTGTTACTGAATCATAACTTGGCTTTAAATGTTGGAAATGTGTGAGCTACTCTGAGGAAAAATGGAAATTTCTGTGCTCAAGTACCTGTTGTACTATCAGATACTAGACAACACCATATACTCAAATAAAAATCAATTAAGGAAAGAAATAACAAAAACAAGGTAAACCCTTGGCTTAACATTATCAAGTCTGTTTCCAAAAGGAAGGCCTAAATACACTTTGCTGTTCTTAGTTTTGTGCCAAGGTTAAAATCTGGAGCCTCACCAACTTGCAAAGCTTCAAATATTTTATGTCAAATAAGTTCCCTTTCTCAAAAGGAAATCCTACTTTTTTCTTTTAAAATATGATTTTATTGATTTTTTTAGAGAGAGAGGAAGGAAGAGGGATAGAGATAGAAACATCAATCGGCTGCCTCCTGCACCCCCCTACTGAGGATCCAGCCTGCAACCAGGGCATGTGCCCCCCCCCACCCCTACTGAGGATCCAGCCTGCAACCAGGGCATGTGCCCTGACCGGGAATCAAATTGGTGACCTCCTGGTTGGTTCATGGATTCATGCTCTACCACTGAGCTACACTGGCTGGTTTAAAAATATTTCACTTTTAACCAGTCATGATTCTGGCAGTTAAAAATCAGGACCAGCTCACATTCCATTTTTATGTTGTATTCTTAGAATATTTAGGATGCTCAATTCTTGACTCATCCAACAGTTTAGCTGTTGGAGTGTTGGTTCCTTAGGTTCCCAGGGAATGCATGCAGAAAATGCATGCCAGATAGATGCATAATCCTGTATTCTCCTGAATTTTAGCCCTGGGTCCCTGGCTGGGCCCCCACCCTTCTGAGCTGTGTTATTCCATGGTTGCAGTGTAATAATCCATTTCGTTAAGAACTGACAAAGAAGCCTAACCCTTGACTTCATTTTTGTACCTTTCCTTGGTCCCACTTCACTTTCCCAAAGCAGAAGGGCTCCCACTATATTGGCCACAGAGGAGGGAAGAAAGAGAAGAGCAGACAGCCATGTGAAGAAACCCGTTTTAAGGGGTTGTTCCGGTCCTGCACTATTTATCATTCATTTCCCCTCTAGAAGCGACACCCCTCAGTACAGTAGCCGAATTATGTGTCCCTGGCACACAGTCTCCTCTTGGAGTGCTCTGACTTGATTTATCCTGAGAGATGAAAAGAATGAGGCCGCCTCAGACCTACTGAGAATCGGTGTCAGAGCTGGATGGGACTTTTGAGATGGTCCAGACCCCTGGCTCCCAGCCAAGACTTTGCCCCAAATGCCCTGGAAGAAAGCAACACACGCCATCCGTTACCTCGAGTGTGGCGACTAGTGAAGGGGCCCTTCAGAGGAGAGGACAGAGGGGCCTTGTAGGCCTTGGCAAGGTAACAGGGACTTGCCTAGTTTTAAAGGACCGCCCTGCCACCCAGGCCATGCAGGGCATTCTGATGCACTGCTTGGCACGGGACTGGCGGGGGGAGGGCACATGAGTGGATTGTTGTTGTAAACAATCTTCTGATTTAGAAAGAAGAAAATGGAAGCTCCCAAAGGTTAAGAGATTTGTTCTCATCCCACAGCTAGTTAGTGACTGACTCCTGTAAAAACTATGCATCTCACCTCCTCAAATGACTTCAGTGCACCCTCTGCATCCTTATTAAATCTGGGTTTTAAATAGCATTTTTTTCTGTGCCTAGTTAAAAAAAAAAGAAAGGAAGGAAAGAAGGAAAAAAGGAAGGAAGGAAACAATAAAATACCAGGGAACAAACACAAAGGCATTACCCAGAACAATCTGGTAGCAGAATTGAAGTTGAATAATATACGCGAGTGCTGTCTTGCAGTGGTGGAACTCGGGGAATGAGGAATAGAGGGGCTGGTGGATTAAAAGCTCAGAAGGACTTGGGAGGATCTTAATCTCATAGTGGCCCCGTGGCCAAGAAGAGTGGCCTGTATTAGGGCAGGGTCTTGACTGTGTCAATGTCTTTTCCCCTAGGAAGTCCCTAGGCTCCCGGATGGGACACGCTCTTCACCTGTCAGATCCTGTCCATGGAGAAGAGCTGTTGGAATTCTAAGGTCAGACTTTCCTCATGATTCTTACTTTTGTCAAAATACAAATGTCCCGATAATACACCCCCCCCCCCCCCCCCCCCCCCCCCCCGTGAGGCTGGAGGACGCGAGCAGGAACATGCTGACTGACTTGGGGGTGAATTCTGAGTCACCTCTGCAAGTGGGGCGACGCCAGCAGGGTTCTGTGCAGTGTGTGCGCCCAAGATCACAACGACATTGAACACATTTCCATCGACCTTTGACCCAGCTCAGAAGGGAGTCCTTGCCTCTCATTTCTAATTAGGGTTGAAGAAAATGATAGTGTTTTCAAGAATCACAACATACACTGAAAAAAAAAGTCAAGGTGGAAATGTTTAGAAGACTATTTGGAGGTGCAGGCAAAAAGGCACATTTTCTAGATTAAATCCAGGATTAAATCAGCACTAGCGTACATTATTCAACTTTAATTCTGCTACCAGATTTTTCTGGGTAATGCCTTTGTGTTTGTTCCCTGGTATTTTATTGTTTCCTTCCTTCATTTTTTCCTTCTTTCCTTTCTTTTTTTTTTTTTAACTAGATTTAAATCCTTGAGTTTATTTGGTTTATTCTAGGCCCACTCATCATGTAGAATATGTCCGAGTGCATCGTTAGGGTTAGAGTTTATTCGGTACTGTACTAACAATGCTCTTGTCACCGTGCAGGGAGTTTACTTACATTTTCCCCTTTTTTGTGGGGGAGTGGGGTCCACCCAGCATCTCCTCTCCCCTTCTAGGGAAAGCAGACTGGGGATCAAGCCTGCAGCTTGGGCATGTGCCCTTGAACTCTTTCCTTGGAAGAAGCACTCTGCCTCCTCCCAGACCATCTGCTGCTGTCCTGCACACACGCCATTTCCCTCTCTGTCCCTTCCTCCTTTCTGTTCCCATTCCTCAGCCACTGGCCTTACCACAGGCCTATCCTCATGGTCCAAGCAAGGGCAATAACTTCTCATATGATTTCCTTTTCTTTATTATTTTAAAAATGTATTTCTATTGATTTCAGAGAGGAAGGGAGAGGGAGATAGAGATAGAAACATCAATGATGGGAATCTATGTTCGGCTGCCTCCTGCACGCCCCCTACTGCAGATGGAGCCCGCAGCTGGGCATGTGCCCTTGACCAGAATCTAACTTGGGACCCTTCAGGCCAACGCTCTATCCACTGAGCCAAACCAGCCAGGGCTCTCCTATGAATTTTAAACAGGGACACACAAGGGCACGAGGAGACTGCAGCTCAGTATTGTCATCCTAGGGCTTGTCAGGGTGGTCTGGGCTCTTCCCGGGGAGATGGTCAAAGCGACCCGGTACCAGCTTTCTGAGGCCGCACTATTCTCTCTTCTTTTGACTCTTTGAGCCACTGTAGGTTACAATGAATCCCCCCTGTTTGGCTTTAATTAGTGACTTCCCTCTTAGTGAACAGAAGAACTATTTTCCACATACATTTGCAGGAATAGAGAAGCTAAATAAAGTCACATGAACACTAAGATTTGTATGGAAAATCCACATTTTCAAGAGTTGGTTCTATTGTTTATTGGTATGTCAGATTATTTGTCTTTTTGAAACTGTGCTCATCTTATTTTTTATTTCTTTAGTTAAACCAACTCCAGTGCTTGAAATAAAAGGGTCGCCTTTGGCTACCTGGAGACAACACTCTATTATTCCTTTGAGGGGTATAAATTGAAGCAAAGGACATACAATTCGGATTACTCTTTCTAGTGAGAGATGGGGTGGCAAGTGCATGTCACACACGTGGATGTTTGCACTTGAAAGGACTTTGCTGTGCTTTTTTGGTATCCTCAAAACACCGTTTTTTCTTTGCTACTCAGATTAAAAACTCAAGGATACTCTATTCATTTCCCAAAGAGTTTCTGAACAACATACTTGGTTTGAAATAGTCCTTTAGAGAGTAGGCCAGTCGTTGGACACAGACATTGAAGAGTGTTGGCCAATTCTTCCATTTTTGTTTTTGTGAATTTGCAAATACATTTCTGCTTATGAACCTTAAGTCAAAAGTGAATGTTGGAGAAATTAAATATCATTAATAATTCAGTAAGTAGAATGCATAATTGTATCCTTTACAAGATAACCTGCTGACATTGCTATATTCAGAAAGATGCGTTTAAGTAGGTATGATTACAGAGAGCCTGGATTTAAGGGCCCGGGCCGTTCATACTTCTGTTTACCTTCAGAAAAGACACACCAAAATTTTATGGAAATAACAAAGATTCTGATAGAGATATAACTTGAACGTATAACTTTGGAGCCATCCCTTTCATTGTATACTTAAAAAAATTTTTTTTATTTGTTTTTTCAAAGAGGAAGGGAGAGTGAGAGAGAGATAGAAACATCAGTAATGAGCAAGAATCATTGATTGGCTGCCTCCTGCATGTCCTACACTAGGGATCGAGCCCGAAACCTGGGCATGTGCCCTGACTGGGAATGGAACGATGACCTCCTTGTTCGTATGCTGACACTCAACCACTGAGCCACGCTGGCTGGGCTGCATACTTCGTATGTTGTTCTTGGACTGCTAAAGAGGTGGAATCATGTATGACAGATCTCTACATATGCTAAGCAGAGTTGAGAAGAAATTAATAGTAAGTTTGCTGGGTAAGCATCCCAATTCCCCTCATTTGTATAGAGAATATTTGGTAAAGGGAATTGTGAATTTAACTGAGTAAATAAAACATGATTGTTCAATACCTCCTGCCCATTTTTTCTTTCATTAGATACACAATTATTTTCATTCATTCCCCAAAGTCTCTACTAGTGAAGAGATGAGTAAACTGCTGATTGAAGCTTGTTAAAGGTGTCTAATTACAACGGAAAGGAATGATTGCACATTTCCGAGAACTATTGTATTGCCTCTAGAGTGAGTTTTACTTTATCATAAATATCATTTCAATTTAATACAAGTTAGGTAAAAGCAAATGGCATTATAGTGTATAGAAATCTAGAGGCAAAACATCCAACGTATATATGTAGATGTGCTTCTCTCCATTTATTTATAGTGATTTTAGAGAGAGAGTGAGGAAGGAAGAGAGAGAGAGAAACATCAATGCGAAAGAGATACATTGATTGATTGCCTCCCTTATGCACCCTGACTTGGGGTCAAACCCACAAGCTAGGTATGTGCCCTGCCTGGGAATTGAATTGGCACCTTCTGGTACATAGGACAACACCCCAACCAACTGAGCCACATCAGCCAGGGCCTTCTCTTCATTCTGATGGTACTCTATAAAAAAAAAATTAAAAAAATATATATTATTTCAGAGAGGAAGGGAGAGGGAGATAGAGATAGAAACATCAATGATGAGAGAGTATCATTGATTGGCTGCCTCCTGCATGCCACCTACTAGAGATCAACCCCACAACCCATGCATGTCCCCTTGACTGGAATTGAACCTGGGACCCTTCAGTCTGCAGGCTGATGCTCTGTCTACTGAGCCAAACCAGCTAAAGCTCGATGGTTCTCTTAATAGTAGCTTTATAATAGCTCAGAAATATTTTTTTTCCTTTTGTCCCTCTATACCAGCCGTGGGCAAACTACGGCCCGCGGGCCGGATCCGGCCCGTTTGAAATGAATAAAACTAAAAAAAAAAAGACCGTACCCTTTTATGTAATGATGTTTACTTTGAATTTATATTAGTTCACACAAACACTCCATCCATGCTTTTGTTCCGGCCCTCCGGTCCAGTTTAAGAACCCATTGTGGCCCTCGAGTCAAAAAGTTTGCCCACCCCTGCTCTATACCATAAAACAGAATAAAGGGGATCCAAGATACTTTTTAAAGGGAATTTTATTATAAAATAAAATTCGTAATATTTAGAAAGTATATATTATCCATGTTATTTAAATTAATCGTGGATATAATCATTAAGATTTTTTAAAAATAAAATTATAAATATATATTTTTTCAATAGATATAACATTCTGAAAACTAAATTATTTCATAAAAAGCTTTTCTGCTATCTAATATATGGAATTATTTGGAAACATTTTTTTAGGAACTAATTTATTATTTTGTGAGTGAATCTTGGGTCAATTGATTTTCCTTACAGGGTTATTTGCTGGACTTTCAGAAATTGTGTGCATGGCCTAAGAAATAGGCTACAAAGCTTAAGGACGGAGCCTTAAGCCTAGGAACTCACAGCAAACAGTGTATTTGTAGAGTCATCCATCCTTCCCTTGTCTAACTAAAAAGGGGATATGTCTTTGGCTAATCATTTTAAATGACAATAATATGTACAGTGTTTGGTTGAATAAATTAACTCCCTTGGGCCAAATAAAGGACACGCGACAGTTACATGGGAGGACAACAAGCTCTTCCTATCCTGACGGTGGGCAGCAGTGGTAACAGCTCGGGGTTGTCCCGTACCTGCAATGTGCCAGGTCTCCATGGTGCTCGCCTGTATTATCTCACTTAATCCTTTCAGCGACCTTATGAGGAATATGGCTTTATGAGGAACATAAGAGGGAAAACATTAATAACGGTACTTGGATTACATGCGGCAGGGCTGCATTTTTATCTGACTCCAGAACCCGTCCTCTTAACCGCTCTGCTTTAGACTAGACTTGTGTTTAGCAGCCTTTGCTTCATTCCCCCAGTTCACCCTCCACCCTCCATGATTGTACTATTCCCCTCATTTCACAGACCCAGAACGTAGGAATGGGTGGTTTATGCTGGTATCCGCTAATACTCACCGAGTCTTTATTGTGCTCCTAGCATGGTTCTAAAGCTTTATCCCCGCCACCCCCCCGCCCCGCTCCAGCCCCCGTGAGAGACAGAGAACAGAGCAGCCACAGGACATGGCTAAGGAGGAGGACCAAGAAGGAAGCTGTTACGTGCTGACTTACATTAAAGTCCTAACCCCCAGCACCTCCAATGTGACTGTATTTGAAGATGAGGCCGTTAAAGAGGTAATTAAAGCAGGTCTTACTCCACGGTGACTGGCGTCCTTATGAGAAGAGGACATTTAGGCTTAGACAGTGTGGAGGGGAGAGCGTATGAAGGCACAGAAAAAGGGTGATAATTTATAAGTCGAGGAGCAAGGCCTCAGAGAAGCTAACCCTGCTGAGAGTTTCAGTCGGAACGTCCAGCCCGCAGAACTGAGGGAATAAATGCCTGTTGTTTAAGCCACCCCGTCTGTGGTCCTTTCTTATGGCAGCCCACGCGAAAGAAAAGATATTCGCTAGAATCAGGCTCTAGAGGAATGAGTAGAATAAATTTGTTCCGCATTCCCTATGACTAGTATTGATTGGAGATTATATCTAAATAGGTTGAATTGTTATTATCCAGATATATTGTTGGCTGCATTCCAAGCTCTTGAAACTTAGGCAGGAGAAGCATGTAAGCAATAAAATCTAGGACATTTCTTATTTCTGTTGACCAGTAAAGACTACCAAATGCTTTTAGTGCTTAGGCAAGTAAGAAAATGACTATAAAATAAAAATTTATGGACCTATAACCATTGATTACCAAATAAAAAGCAGAAAAAAACACAAACCCTGAATAATCAATGAGAATCAAATGCCAAAACGAATGAATTCAATGGATGCGAAATGCTAATGAGGAGACATGAGATAAAAGCTATTTTTGTGATCCTGTGTTTCAGGGAAGGTCATTGCTTTTATAGATGAAGTTGAACCCTGAGAAAGGGCTCTCCGATCTTTGTCCTGTGGGGATTCATTATTACAAAGCAAGGTCACTATCATTCATCTCAGCCGGGTTTTCAAGGGGACTTCCCAGAGTTCTGCATTTCTTCAGTAGGAAGTAAGATAACTAACTTTGATCTCTCTTTTTTTAATATATTTTTATTGATTTCAGAGAGGAAGGGAGAGGGAGAGAGAGAGAGAAACATCATTGATGAGAGAGAATCACTGATCAGCTGCCTCCTGCAGGCCCCCTACTGGGGGCCGAACCTGCAACCTGGGCATGTGCCCTTGACCGGAATCAACCCTGGACCCTTCCGTCTGTAGGCTGACGCTCTGTCCACTGAGCCAAACTGGCTAGGGCTGATCTGTCTTTTACTTGCTCAGTCTTTAAAGGAGCAGAGAACATTTCACCTGTGACATTTTCCATTTAGCCATCATCACCTCAGAGTAGTGAATTCCATAGTGTTTCCCAAAACTCTGTTTGCATAGACTACTGATAGGAATGGTATGTACCTACTTAGAACTCCTTTTTTGAGAAATTGCACCATGTCGATAACTTGCACCATGCCGATAAAGATTCTTTATTTTTTTTTTTAATTTTAACACCCCAAAGTACAGAATCAAAAGTTTTGGTAACATTATAAAATTATTTTTAAATTATTTTTTAAATCTGTACTAAGATTAGCAGTTGCCTAACTGGAAGAATCTGAGAGGTAAATGAATTCCTGTAAGGTCTCAAGGACCTGAGCTTGCCGATTTAGTCTGTAGCCAGAAATTAATAAGGATGAGGATGAGGATGACAAAGGTGATGAGTACTTGAGCGCTTGTTGAGTATTTGCTAGGTTTCAAGTCATTGAATTAACAACTTCTTAGAGACATTATGTGTTAATGTCCGTTGTGAAGCTCCAATAGCAGAATGTAGTGTGCACCCTTGTTTGAAATTATTTCACCACCATATCCCTCTTT
>NW_005353629.1:3126411-3130776 GCF_000412655.1 Myotis brandtii
TGGTTTAGGCCCACTGCCCGTGGCAGTTGGACATCCTTAGCACTGCCATGGAGGCAGGAGAGGCTCCCACCACCACTGCTGGGCTCTCAGCCGTGAGCCGGCTTCTGGCTGAGTGGCGCTCCCCCTGTGGGAGCCCACTGACCACCAGGGGGCAGCTCCTGCATTAAGCGTCTGCCCCCTGGTGGTCAGTGTGCATCATAACAACCGGTCGTTCTGCCGTTTTGGTCGATTTGCATATTAGGCTTTTATTATATAGGATCAGCTTTAAATGGACTAATTACTAATTTATTAGTAGAGAATTAGCTCTTTCTGGGGACTGGAGAAGATACAATGTAAGCCTCTTCTATCCTCTTAACCAACCTTTAAAAATACTCTTAACAACCTGTGTTTGCAAAACAACCCCACCCAACTGCCGTGGCTTAAAATAGCAACAACCATTTATTTAGCTCTTGAGTCTGCAGGTGAATGACTTGGAGTGGGCTCACCCTGGCGGTTTTCCTGTGCTTTGCTGGCCTCACTCACAGGGCTGTAGGAGGATGGGCGCTCTCACATGTCTTGAGCAACAGACCTCTCCTTCAGGTGGTCCCGCCCCCTCCAGGACCTTCCGCAGGCTGTCCACCTGGGGGTTGCAGGGTCCCAGGTGACAGTATGGAAGCACGCAAGGGCTCCTGAGGTTTAGCAGGAAAACGAGCACTCCGTCACATCTTACACTTCACAAGTGCAGCCCGGCTGACCACGTACGAGTTGTAGGCTGGTCTTTAATGTTGTTGAGAGTAAATTTTTGTTATGGATGAAAATGTGGACAAAGAGGAGCCACATCCAAAACCTGACCAGCTCAGGGAAAGCTTGTGTGGTGCCTTACAGACTCAGAGACCACAAGTAACCTTGTAGGATGGTCTGAGATGAAAACATTTTCACTACAAGCAGTGTAGGGCAGGAGGTCATGTCCTAGGCTAAAATCTTCCCTGACAAAAGTCAATCTTTACCTGAATTGAGCCTATTGTCTTTTTGTATCTAGGATAACACCCCCCCACCCCCACCCCAAAGCCCAGGCACCTCACCAGAGCAGAGACCACAAATCCCCCCACTGTTATTGTTACCTTGTTAGTTGTTGACCACTAACTATCCTGTACCCGCCTGTGTAAAGGAAGCCTGTGTCTATCTCCCATCCCAGGCATTTCCCTGCTTTAGTTTCTCCCGCCTCCCTAATCTATCCCCAATGGAGTTTCTGTAACCGATGGATTGTAATGTAGAAAATAAGGTGCAAAACTGCCGTTCTGCAGAGCATTTCCTCGGTCCGTGGAGATTTTGCTTCCCGGCAATTGTCATCAATTTGGCTCAAACAAACTCACAAAAACTCTACATGTTTGAACGCTTCTTACATTGACAAATATTTATAGTAAAATGTATCAATTATTTATTTATGGATTCTGGGTTTAGTCTTAGTTAGACTTGTTTATTTGGTGATTTCCCTTTAAAAATTTATCTTAATAATTAGAGACACCTAGTCATGTATAAGAGAAAAACAAAAACAAATGTGAAAACCATCTAAATATATACAGTGGGGGAATGCTTTAAAACAAAATAAACTAAATATATAGTTAAATATTATGTAGCTATTAACAACATGTTTCATAAGATTATTTACTACAATAAGATTACATTTTTATATCAGTGATCTTGACCTTGAATCTATCCATATACCCATATATATACACTTTAACAGCTGATTCTATTACATTTTGAAAATGCCATGCATTTTAATAAACACTGACTTTATAATTACTCAAAGTGTGTGTATACATTTTGGGGGACATCCTGTACGCAAACATAAAAGGAAATGCAATGGCATGTAGCAGTGGTTTGCAGCACGATTGTAGCTCTAAGATTCAATCTAATTTATTTCCTATATTTTCTTAATTCTCTGACTATGAAAAACAGCACATATTTTTGGTAGTCAGTCAAAACCAACACAACTTGAATAACCTAAATAAAAATAATTACAATTACATTTTTATATCAGTGATCTTGACCTTGAATCTATCCATATACCCATATATATACACTTTAACAGCTGATTCTATTACATTTTGAAAATGCCATGCATTTTAATAAACACTGACTTTATAATTACTCAAAGTGTGTGTATACATTTTGGGGGACATCCTGTACGCAAACATAAAAGGAAATGCAATGGCATGTAACAGTGGTTTGCAGCACGATTGTAGCTCTAAGATTCAATCTAATTTATTTCCTATATTTTCTTAATTCTCTGACTATGAAAACAGCACATATTTTTGGTAGTCAGTCAAAACCAACACAACTTGAATAACCTAAATAAAAATAATTACAATGCTTTGTTTCCACGTCAGCTCTGGATGGTCTTCTATCTCCCTACAGAGGATCTGCTTACACACGCTCCGGTGTATTGATGTACTGATTGCACTAAGTGGATTTTGAATTCCCCTCAGAGGGCAGAACAGGCATCTTGTGAAAGCAAAGCTGCCAGTATCTACATCTAATTTTTAATTAAGTACAGTCATTCCTAGCCAGGACCAGCTGTTATCATGTTTCTTCAATTCTGTGCCTTGATAAATAGCTCAAGGAATGTTATATAAAAAACAGAACCATGCAAACCTCTTCTCACGTTTAAAATAAGCTTTACAAATAGAATGCCTTTGAACGCCCACTTTCTTCAATAGCTGTGACTGGATGCTTGTGGAGAATAATAACATACACACATACACCCCCCCACACATCTCACACATTCTTTATCACACTTTTTAAATATCAGATTAAAACGCTTTTGGAAGATTAGGGGAAATCCTTGAAGAAAGCAAATTATTATCTCATTCTACAGGTGAAGAGCCATCTCTTAGTGTTGCTCAATCTTAGACTTTTAGGTCTTTGGTCTAATGCATGACCAATTTACTGGCTGGGACTCTTGCTGCTACTATTTGCTTCTGAACAGAAGTTTCCGATGTCTTTCCTGGTATTTCAAGGTTTCATGGTTATGCTGAAGGCTCTGTGGTGGCCCAGCCGTGGGGAACTTCACCAGGATGTTCTGATGTCTGCTACGTGCTTCTCACAGCCAGGGGTAAAGCTGAGTGGCGTTGAGAGCTCTCTGTCCTCCACTGCAGTGGCATGTTACTATCCTTTCCGATGAACTGTGGAGGATTAAACTTAGTGACCGTAAAAGTTATTTTGAAGTTTCTATGAAACGTGGATAGTAGAGGCTGCGGTGATGGTAATACGATCCAAATTGTGCTTGGAAAATATTACTCTGGCTCCGAAGCGAGGGCAGATTTTCATGGGAGGTCCTTGATCTGAGATGACCAGTTCCGAGGCTGTGTGAGGTTCAGGGTGAGATGGACGGTGGCTGGAATTGAGTGGTGGTAAAGATATAACAAGTCCCTGAGGGTCACTGGTAATTAAAAAATGAGGTCTTCCAGATAAAAGTGGAGAAATGGACATCAGCAGTGGCATTCTGGGAGAGAGAATGTCATGCTGAGGTAACCAGCGCAGTGTTGACTTCTGCAATGAAGTCATTCCTGTCATCCTTGGGGGGGGCGGGGGGATCGATTATTAGGAAAGAAACTCAACTATGTATGAAATGGGACAAAATCAATGAGACAATGGAGCCAGATGGGCTTTCAGCTTAATTCTGACAAAGCTCTGCTAACAGGCAGAGTTGTGTGTTTTCCTTATAGTTTTTAATGATATGCTGAGACCTGGGAAGTTGCCAGAATCAATGAGAGAGAGCACAGTGAGCTCCCAAGAAGCTCAGCGAAAATGAGTTTTACATCACGCAGACCGCCGGGTGATTTTACTCCAGCTTAGCTTCCAAGGACAGCGTCCTAACCTGGAATTATCCCTGAAAATGTGGGTCCTGGGAGGAAGGCCCTTTCCCTTACATAGCAGAATTCCTCATTCCACCTGCTGTTTTGGCTACATTATTGAATTTTGGTGATAACAGGAAGATTTTTACTGAATTAGGTTGTTGAAGGATAGACTGTGTTTTTGTGAGAGAAGATGATTATATCATGAACTTTAAAGCACTAAATAACATTGTAATAAATGTAATGGAAAAATGTCTATAATCACTTTTCTCTAAGACCTGAACTGCTTTCATTTATTTATGTTCTATTTCATAATTTTGCACTGATGTAACATTATATAATAAATATATTTCCACATTCTATATAATAAAAGCCTAGGTGGCATCATGCACGAAGCAATCACAAGATGGCAGCCACAAGATGGCTGGTGGGGAAGGGCAGTTGGGGGCAAACAGGCCAGCAGGGGAGGGCAGTTGTGGGCGATCGGGCCGGCAGGGGAGGGCAGTTAGAGGTGACCAGGCCAGCA
>NW_005353629.1:3131280-3171946 GCF_000412655.1 Myotis brandtii
GGTTAGGAGCCAGCAGTCCTGGATTGTGAGAGGGATGTCCGACTGCTGGTTTAGTCCTGATCCCTGTGGGCCTAAACCAGCATTCGGACATCCCCCGAGGGGTTGAAGATTGGAGAGGATGCAGGCCAGGCTGAGGGACACTCCTCCCTCCCCCGTGCACAAATTTCGTGCACCGGGCCTCTAGTTGTTATATGATGTTGATGAATTATTTTAACAGCATTGTAGTCTATAAAGTTGGTGGTCTGCAATGAATTTCACTATTTTCTTATTGGCCATACAGGTTTTTACTTTTTAAATTTAATGTTAATATAATAACTTACACTGAACATCTTGATGCACATGGGTGCTATCTTTTCTTGTAATTTTTTAAAATGTTGCATGCCAGCAACTGAAAAATGTTGACAAAATAATAAAAACATTACCAAAAATTTTTAGATGTATTATCTGCTCTCTAACATAATGATTTTAATTTAAACCATACTAGAAATGCATGAATACATGACAGGGTCACAGGTTTGGGTGTGATTATTTTGAAGTTTTAAAAATTTTATAGCTAGAAATACACCATTTTAATTTTTATACCTAATATATTGATAAGACAAACTTACCTTTTTCAAAAACTTGCCTACAGACTATCTCACCCCTTGTGGGATGAACATATTTATATCATTTTTCAATTTATCTACTGGTAATGTTATTAATTTGTATGCAATCAGCTAGTGCCGTGGTCGGCAAACCGCGGCTCGCGAGCCACATGTGGCTCTTTGGCCCCTTGAGTGTGGCTCTTCCACAAAATACCACACGCAGGTGCGCATGTACAGTGCAATTGAAACTTCGTGGCCCATGCGCAGAAGTCGGTATTTTGTGGAAGAGCCGGTATTTTGTGGAAGAGCCACACTCAAGGGGCCAAAGAGCCACATGTGGCTCGCGAGCCGCGGTTTGCCGACCACGGCACTAGCTGATTGCATACAAATTAATAACATTACCAGTAGATAAATTGAAAAATGATATAAATATGTTCATCCCACAAGGGGTGAGATAGTCTGTAGGCAAGTTTTTGAAAAAGGTAAGTTTGTCTTATCAATATATTAGGTATAAAAATTAAAATGGTTTATTTCTAGCTATAAAATTTTTAAAACTTCAAAATAATTTCCCCCAAACCTGTGTCCCTGTCCAGAGATTGGCATATCTATATATCTTTAAGAACATCAAATTGCTAATTTTTCTAAAGACTATACACCTTATTTTACAGCTATATTTTAGGGACATCCCATCAATAATTAGCAAGTTAACAGTGGTATGTTGTCATTGTAATTGTACGTGAATTTAAGAGCCCCTGTAAAATTTAAAGATTCTAATCACATTAAATAATCATTTGCTGACAAATGCAAGATCACAGATTATATTTACATTTTTGAGTTTTTTGCCCCCAAATTAGAATCCTGCTTTGGGTATGTTCTACTGGAGATCACAGACTTTGGGATTCTATACATGTCCTGAGGGTGTTAAAAGATGATTTTGGCTGTAGGTGCAGGAGTTTGCAAGAACCAAGAAAACAGTACAACATATTTGACCTCTGAACTTATATGATTGAATCATATGTTTACAATGTTTTTTCTCCCTTTTGTTTTTTATTTTTGAAAATCTTTATTATTGAGAGTATTACAGATGTCCCCTCCCCCCTCCCCCATTGTCCTCCTGCACCTGGCTCCTGCCCCACCCCGGCCTTGTGTCCACAGGCAATGCGCATGTGCATGTAAGTTCCTTGGTTGATCTCTTCCTGTCCCCCTCCCCCCTTCCCTCTGGGATTCCTCAGTCCATTCCAGGCTTCCATGCCTCTGGTTCTATATTACTCATCAGTTTATTTTGTTCTTTAGATTCCTTGTTCATTTATTTTGATTTTTAGATTCAGTTGTTGCTAGATATGTATTTATTGCCATTTTATTGTTCATGTTTTTTATCTTTTTTCTTCGTGTACTTCAATGTAGAGCAAAGATTACGTTTGAATCTAGAGAAATGGTAATCATTTGCACCTGTAACCTGTATGAAGGCACCCGACTGTCCTCCACTCCTGTGGAGGTAAGAGGAGCTGCTCCCTTTGCCGATGGAACCCAACCCTGAGGAACCAGAACCAGAGGTGGAAGACTGCTTGCTCTCACACCCCCAGAGCCTATGCCTCAGGGGCTGAGGAGGGGAATGAGCTCACCCCCAGGGAATACAGCCACTCAGGTGTTGGTCTGCCTGGGTATAAGGCGCTTGGTTGCTCCTGCAGAGGCACAGGCGCAGGGGCCTGGACACGCCCTGACTACCTTTGGGACTCGCCCTCTCGCCTGTGCCTGGGCAGGCATGGCCGTGACGGGAGATGCCACACCGGGGGGCCTGTACAGCCTGGCATCCTCCCAGCCTGGGCCTGAGCTCATCTTTCGTGTCTTCCCTGGGATTCGGGACAGACATTTTAAGGAAGAAATGGCTTCAATGAATGTAGAACCAGGGAAGGCAATGAGAAATTCCTTCTTTATTCCTTCTTGCTTGTGCTGTAGTTGCCTCTCCTTGTAGCCCGCACATTTGTACGTGCATATCTCTCTTTAAAAAAAAATATATTTTTATTAATTTCAGAGAGGAAGGGAGAGGGAGAGAGAGAGAGAAACATCAATGATAAAAGAGAATCATTGATTGGCTGCCTCCTGCATGACCCCCACTGGGGATCAAGTCCACAACCCGGGCATGTGCCCTGACCGGGAATCGAACCATGACCTCCTGGTTCATAGGTCGATGATCACTGAGCTACACGGGCCAGGCATATGTGCATAGCTCTTAAAGTCTGTTATAACCTACAGGCTATTTTCTCTCTTCCCCACTAGAGAGGAATCTACGCTTGCATCTGTTTGTTCTTTTTACCGCCCGGGGCCCAGTGCCTGGGGCAGTGCTAGTGCCTAAAACTATAGAGTAAAAATCCCAGGAATCACGATAGCAATGAAACCAGCTTAGATTAGTGATTTGGAATAAATACAAAGTGTTCTCCCTGATGTCCCTGCTTTCAGGGTCAGATTACAGACACCGGACCCATGTATGCCGGCGCCAGTAAAACACTAGAGGTCTGGGCAAAGTCTTTCGAGGGAACCTGGAGAACGTAGGGATCACAGAGCTTATCTCTAAGAGGAAATGCCTTCTTCTGAAGTGGTCACTTTAGAGGACCCTCAAGTGTTTCCAGCAATTGAAGCGGCCTTCGCAGTTACATGCGAGTCTCGAGGGGACGGGCTGTCTCCGTGCGCTGGTTGCCTGGGAGCGGCTGTCGGTGGTGGTCTCCTTCCTCATTGTTCGGTGGAGACTGTTATTCAGGTCCCGATGGGAACCAAGAGGTGCCCATGCGTGTGGCTGGGCTCAGTAGAGGCAGAATTGGGCTTCACCCAGCATTTTAGATCTGGCGGCGGCTTTCCAGACGCGCATGGTTAGAAGGACTGAGGAATGTGGACGGCAGCCTTTTGGACAATACAGTTCGTTCCCTCTGGGTTGCCCTGCTGAACGGACCACAGCCCAGCCTGTAACCATCCATTCACTGCACACTTCCTGTTCATGGCGCATGCTCTGTGAAGGGTTTCATCGCCAGCCGTCGGGGCTGCGCTGGTCTTCCTGGAGGACAGTGTTTCTGAACGTCCCTGTGGATACTTGGATGCATATTCTGCCGTGGCTCCTGCGCTTACGTTAGAAGCTAACCCTCCCAAAGCCATAGTCCACTCCCCGTGACGGGCTATCTCAGGATGCTATTAAGACGACCGAATGGAGATGTCCTGTATAATTGGGTCTCAGGGGAGAGTTTGGAAATACAATGATGGGCAAAGACCTATTATATTTTGCTTTTATTATTGTTCTTCTTTTCAACAAACACATGTTTGGTATTTATTACGGGGATTAAGTGTCGAACAAAAACATTCCTGACCTTGGCCTCATCAAGTTTACAACATAGCAGGGAAGGCAGACATTGCACAAACACGTCAGGTGCGAGGCGTGTCGCCACGGGGAAGAATGAGACGCCATGGACAAGTCCCCAGGGACCTAAGTTAGTGCCACGGATGGAATGTGTATCGGAAGGCCCGGCAGACTTGGGAAGAGGAGCAATTTAGTGAAGAACTGAATGAGCTTCCAGGGGAGGAAAACACTGTTCCCTACTCGACAACACTCCTTTCTAAGCAAATCCCACCTCTTTGCTCAGGTGGTGAACGCTCATGCTGGGGGCCAGGAGAGCTCGGGAGTGCCCGGTGAGTGTAGCCGGCGTGGGCGCCGTGCCCTGGGCCACAGGGTCATTCTCCTGGAGCAAGTGACGCATGGTGAGGACGTGCTGGCTGGTGGGATGGAGAGGGACACTGCTGTGGAGCCGATAGAGGAGACACGTGTCTGCCCCTGGGGTCCTTCTCGCCTGGGACACGGGTGCGAGGCTTAGGGCCGAGACGCTCCAGTCGTCCAGGGGCCGGGGAAGGCCGCGTGCCCTGACATCACTGGCTGGCGGCATGGTTTATCTCCAGCTTCCTGGCAGATGAGCTCATTAAATATTCCTATTGATTAAGCCATTGTTCCTTTGGTACGTTCTTACCTGTTCCTGGAAGCGCGCATAAACCAGGTAACGGGGAGCGGAGGGGAGTGAAATAGGGGCGGACTGTTCCAAGCAACGGCCCAGAGGCGCAGGAGCACGCGGCCTAATGGAAAGACATCCAATAGAAGGGAGCGTTCCTGGGACGCTTTTGGCAATGTGATAAAAATAGAAGTTTTTGTCTCCTACAAAGTAACTGATGATGGGTGAATATATTCTCCTTTTCCTCCTCCTTCCTTCCTCACCTTCTTCCCACTCTTCCCTTCCTCTCCCTCCCTCATTCTCCTTTTCCTCTGTTTCCCCTCTTCTTTCTTCTCTGTCTCTTTATTCTCACTTCTTCCTCTCCTCTTTTCTCCCTGAAAGCTGTGCTCAGGAGAAATTAGGATAAATCCCAGAACAAAAACTGAATGAGCTCAAGTCCAGAAGGACAGCAAAGGTCCAGATGCTCTGATCGTATTAGTCTACCGGAGGGACCTACAGCGATTCGCACCACCAGCTGCTGAGGCCAAGGCAGGGAGTTAGAAATGAGACCTTACACAAAGCTGAGACCCCCACGGGGCCGCATCCCCAGGGAGCGGGTGGTTAGAAGAAAGTGCCTCCGGTCAAAAGGAAACACAGAGATATTTTCCTGTAAGTATTGACAATCAGGCTTGCGCCCCTCACACAAGCTTGAAGATGAAAACACCCGCTTTGGGTGTTATAAAAAAATCTCAAGATGAGAAAGTAATTTCAATTGTACTTCAGTTGTCAGGCCCGAGGGCACTTGGCGGAACCCAAAGTCACCCTGGAAGAGCAATTCATCAACCTGGTGTCCTCCAAACCAACAGCGTCACATCAGTCAGAGATAAATTCAGCTTCCAAAGTCATTGGAAACACAGGCAATGAGCCATTGTGGCCCCAAAGACTGTAGATACAGAAACTATAGAATTAAAAAAAAATGTATAAAAATAAAAAAAGGAATGAAAAAGAAGGCAAAGGAAAAAGAGACTATAAATATTATCAGGAGAGTTTCAAAAAGAACCAAAAGAAGCCCATAAATTAGAAAATATAATCAGTATATGAAGCAGAAGAAAAATGATTCCTGAGGGATGGTCAGAGACATAAAATGGGATCTTGAGGAAATCATTTGGTAAACTTTAGGCTAACCTAAACCAATATTGACTGAGTAAAACAGCAATATGAAACCTATGGATAAAAATAAAATAGAGCTAAAATATTAACCAATACAAATGTAATCTGGGATGGGGGTAATTGTAGTTAAAATGTCCCTTTCTTTTAAAAGGACAGTCATTGAATACATTTTTTTCTGATTAACTACAATAGCCATTATTTAATGACTAGAGGTCCAGTGTACAAATTCATGCACCAGTGGGGTCCCTTGGCCTGGCCTGCAGGATCGGGCCCAAACCGGCTCTCCGCCATCCCTTGAGGGGTCCCGGATTGCAAGAGGGCGCAGGCCAGGCTGAGGGACCCCACCAGTGCACGATCGGGGCCGGGGAGAGACGGGGGAGGTTGGCCAGCCGGGTAGGAACCATGGGAGGGCTCCAGGGTGTGTCTGGGCTGTCTTGCTCAGTACCGATCAGCCTGACCCCAGCAGCAAGCTAACCTACTAGTCGGAGCGTCTGCCCCCTGGTGGTCAGTGCATGTCATAGCGACTGGCCAAGTGGTTGACTGCCTGCCCCCTGGTGGTCAGTGCACAGCATAGCGAGCGGTTGAGTGGCCTTAGCATATCATTAGCATATTACACTTTGATTGGTTGAACAGATGACAGACACTTAGCATATTAGGCTTTTATTATATAAGATGTGACCTAGATGTTAGCAGTACTGCTAAAACCTCAATTGTTTTTAAAAATATTATAAATTATACTTTCTAATGCTTTCAAATGCATTATCTTATTTAGTCTTTACACAACCTTGTTAAATGAGTAGCTCAAAAATACTCTCCTACTTCAATGAGAAAACTAAGAGACCTTGTAACTTGACCAAACTCACATATTTGGGCTGTGGAAGAGACAGGATCCAAGTATTTTGATCCCAGGATTTTATTCTGGCTTTTCTCACTACTGCCTTTTATCATCAATAAAAATTTTACACAAGCATGCTCTCTTGTAGAAAAACATATTCTTTCAAAAAATTTATAAACAATGTTTGTATCTTCTTTTATAATAGAAAAGAAGCTGATTTAACCAAAGACCTTTTTTTTATCTTGGATGTAACGAAGCCATAGTCTCTGTACACGTGCTTACATGATCTATGGCATTGCCCTTTCAGAGACCAGATCCGGAGGGAGGATAGAATGACAGCGTTGTTGTTGTTGTGTTCGTTTGTTTTTAATGTGAAATCTGAGAAGCCTTGGAAAGAGCTCCTCATATGCTTTTAAAGGTAAGATTGGATCCCATTAGTCAAATCAGTAGAGAGTCTAAATGACAGGGCTAAGCGAGGGCCTTTGCGTGGGAGCATGAGACCAAATGTCTCTGGAAGTATCTCCCTGGGTTCTGGGGACTGGCTGGTGGGGATCAGGCCGGGCTGTCAGCCCTGGTCCCTCTGCCACAGACCACTGCGGCTAGCGGCGGGTGCGTCCCCTTTTCACAGCAAAGGACAGAATGTGTGTTGTTGCTGTTTCCGGTTGGCTATCCCCAGGGCCCCTGGCCTTCCAGTGCTGCAGAATTTTCCATAACCTTTATCTATAAGTAGATGTACACTTTAAAGCTGAGAATCTAGGAAGGGGCCAAACCTGATGAGTCATTTGTGGAAATTTTCCCATAATAATTGAAGGGATTCTCCAATTGAATGAAAGTCAGGATGAATTCCTTGGCGTTCTGGACCACCTGGTGAGGAAGGGTCTCCATGTGCGTGGCACCAGCTCATGAGCTTCCTGCCTTGGAGATGCGTGAGCACCATCAGATGTGGAAACTGAGGTTTGCGGAGGTTAAGGAACATGCAGGGAGCGCGAGTCCATCTTGGATTCACATCAGGAGCTCAGCAGCTTTCCTTGGGACACTCGATAATGACATGTTTTTGATTTCTCAGTATCGCTTGAAGTGATGCAAATATAGAAACATTCATTACATCCTTTGGGAAATGATTTTGATCTTGTGGATGGCTTTTTCTGTCTAACTTGTCATATATACATTTTTGGGGGGTTCCATAAATCTCATCTAAAATAATTATTTTTCCCACTATGAGGAGGGGCTTGCTTTTCTCATTTGTCTTCATACTAAGAGCAAGTTTGTCTTCATTCTAAACACATTCCAATGAAGTGTTTTAAGTAGGAAATGACAAGATCATACTTGCCTTTTACCACATCACTTTGGTTTTATTATGGAGAATTGACTGGAAGAAGACCAGAATGGTTATAATGAGACTGGATAGAAGACTGCTGACTGCTGTAATCCAAAGTCGTGGCATTAAAGGTAGTAGCAGAGGAGAAATACAAGGGATATTTGGAAGAAAAAAATCTATAGAACTTGGTACACTTAGGGTATGGAGAGAAAAGGTAATAAGATCAAGGTGTCATGTATGCTCATCTATGGACGACAGGGACATCTGTGACAGTAAAGCCACCAGTGTGATGAGATGGTTAATTCTGTGCGTCAACTTGACCGGGCTAAGGGATGTCCAGGCAGCTGGCAGACCTCTCTGGGCGTGTCTGTGAGGGTGTCTCTGGAAGAGAGTCACATTTGAATGGGCAGAATGAGTACAAATACCACCCTCACCAATGAGACTGGGCATCATTCAACCCAGGGCTGGGGAACTTCTTTTCTGCCAAGGGCCATCTGGATGTTTATAACATCATTCTCGGGCCATACAAAATGATCGATTTAAACATTAGCCTGCTGTATTTGGTTGAACATTTGATTAGCTCACCCCTAATGCCTTGGCAGGGCCAGACCAAATGGTTTTGTAGGCCTTATATGGCCCACAGGCTGGACGTTTCCCACCCTTGAAAACCGTGGAAGGCATGGATAGAACAAAAAGGCAGATGAAGGACACCTTTGCTCTCTGCTTGAGCTGGGACATCCATCTTCTTTTGTGTCGGGGCATGGGCACACCTGGCTCTCGGCCTTCTGGTTGGACTGGAACCACTGCCCTCATTTCCCTGGGCCGCTAGCTTACAGACATCAGACCATGGAACGTCTCAGCTTCCATAGTTTCATGATAGCCGATCTGTCATAACACATCTCTTTCTGTATGTCTCTCTCCTGTTAGTTCTGTTTTCTCTGGAGAACCCTGGCTAATTCAGGGAAGGTTATGAGATCCAATGGGCGCTTTGGGGTTGTGGTTTTTAAGACATCCAAGCAGAGACAGGAGAGGGGCAGTGGATATATGCACCTGGAGTTCAGAGGAGAGATCTGGGCTCTAGGGAGAGATTTAAACTTTCTTGTACATAAGAGGCCCCAGAGCACCTGTGGGTGGTATTTATTGGAACAAAAAGAGAACACCCAGGACAGAGCTGCGAAGACCCACCATGTGTAGTGACTGAAATAGGGGCATCCGGAGAGGCACAAGAACACTAGAGATTGTTGTCATGAAAACTTAGAGAAGAGAAATTTTCAAGAAAAAGGCAGCGTTCAAAATTATAGGAACACTGAGAAGTCAGATAAGACAAATTGAGTAAATGATCCCTTGTGTTAGTAACAGGGAGCTGTTTCAATGGGGTAATGGAGAGTGGGTGGACATAGGACCTATCAGGTCTTATCTACATCATGGTGATGAAGGGGGTTGATATGTTTTAGTTGAGACAATATATTTGTTATCATGGCGAATCAATGAATGGCCACTGAGGAAATGATAAGAGTGAACAGATATTTCAAGGTCCCTCACACCCCACCCTGACCCTTTCCTTACCGCCGTTCCTTCCAAATATAAAACCACATGCTTCTCATCACTCTAATGGCAAAAAAACAAAATTCTGCTGCGAAGAATGTCATTCTTTGGATTCACATCAAGAATCAAATGCCCAAGGGAAGGGTCACCTCAGTGACATTGTCAGATTCACTTCTGCCGTTATATTTCCTGACTCTGATGGAAGCGTTGGTCAGGGAAACGTCTGAGAGCAGATGTGATAGCAGGGATTGGAAGAGAAGAGGAAAGTGATGAGGCTCTTGACCAGGAATGACAGGCACCAAGAGCAGGAAATTGTGCCGAGGGGATGCGGTGGCGGCGGCCTCTGGCTCCTCCTGTCATGGGGTCTGTTAGAGGGCGAGCCTTTGAGTGGCTACTTCCTAGAATGCAGAATCTCTGGACAGTGGTACTGGATTGGAGGTGTCAGAAAGCTGCGGGTGCTCACTTCACGCTGGGCACCTGTATATATTGTTAGATCTCTCCTCACGGTTTGATGATAGCAATAGTACAATTCCTGTTTACAGTGAGTAGATTAGGAGCATTTTAAAAATCATGTGCTCTCTACGGCTTATGAGTCTTGGCACCGTGCTTCTGAAATTCTAGGTTGTTATAGCTCCTGCCTAGTTACACCCGTGGATGAAAACATGCGAGAATGATTTTCTCTGGGCACAGCGCATGTTCACTTCCTCCAGGACCAGGAGACGGAGGGAGAAACTCTCATATTGTCCAAGAGGGACAGGAGGACTGAGTTCCTATTGCTCCCAGCAGACAGCTGAGCCAGTCCCAGGGTAGTCAGCACACCCAGCAATTGCTCCGCGAGCACCAGAAATAGAGTGTGATTGCAGACTTGGGTTGTGTGGGTCTCTCACGCTCCTGCACCCCCGCCCTCCATCCTCATTTATGTTTTATGGCGAAGTCTTTGTGCGAAATTGCCAGAGGCAAACGAGTCTGAGTGGGGAGCAGCGTTAAACAGTCGATGCCATAGTCTTGGACTTTCAGATTCTTACCTCCAAATGAATCAGTGTCATTGTCCCTTTCTGGGGAAGGGGAGAAGGAGTGGCTTTTTCCACGCCCTTCTGCTCTCCTTGAGGATGTGTTCTCTTCCTGTGCTGGCTTGCATCCGGACATGTGGATGTAATATGGTTTTGTCAATAAAACATTTAGACAGAGAACAAGGGTTCTGCATTCCTTTCCTGGCTCCCTCCCTGACACTGGGCTAGGAGGAGAGGCGATAATGGATCTTCTTTTGCTAATTAGGATTTTGAGTCAAGGAGAGATTAGTAATAGAATCAGAGTGACACAATGGGTGCTGACTTGTTCGTGCAGAGCATTTTCTTGCTGTGGGCTTCAATTATATTTTCCAAATGCTGATAAAAAAAAAAATTGGGCACCTTCATCTAGAGGTGGGATGGAGAATGAGCTCGAGCAACGGTAATGAGCACAGTAATTAATGTTTTCATGAGCGCTGCCATCATTATTCTGCCAGTGTTCTTTCACAATTTGCCTTTAGACGGGAAACAACAGCTCTTAATGGAAAGATAAATTTTTGGAAGCAAACAGCTCTGGGTTGGCATCTCAGCTCTGCACCCTCCCTCTCCCTCCCTGGGTAAGACGATCTTTCCTCAGCCCCTTCCTTTACCTGGAGATAATAAGAGCTACCCCACAGGTTCGTTGTGAAATATAACAGGCACATCTTTCACAATCATATAGGGTGGTTGGGTCTGAAGCAGATTAGCTATATATATACTAGAGGCCTGTTGCACGAAGAGATTCGTGCAATAGGCCTTCCCTTCTCCTGGCTGCCGGCACAGGTTTTCCTCCAGCACCTGGGACCCAGGCCTTCGCTCCAGCCGGAGCTGCCTTCAGTCTTCCGTCTTCGCTGCTCCGGCTCGTCTTCAGTCTTCCCTCCGCTGCTTGGAGCCTACGTATGCAAATTAACCGCCATCTTTGTTGGCGGTTAATTTGCATATCATGCCGATTAGCCAATGGGAGGTGTAGCGAAGGTACGGTCAATTACCATGTTTGTCTATTATTAGATAGGATTTACTTCCTCTGGACCTTTTGAATCTGGTTTGGATCTAGTTTGAGCAAAGCATGTCTTAGTTGCAGCTCTTATGCATGAAGATCTGACTCTAGGAGGGTTTACCCTGCTCTCGGAGAATCTCAGAGCTGAGTCACCGGGCCTTCCTCTGTCCTTGGAGCAGGCCGGTGGCCACCACGCTGTGTACAGGCCCCTGTGACTCAGAAGCCAATGGTGGCGGCATGGAGGGCTCTCTCCCGTATGTGAAGACTCCCCGAATATGGAGTAATTTGGAACTCATGCTAGAAAGTCAGGCTCACATTGACTATTTATGACATCCCCCTGGTCAGGCAGGAAGCGTCCATGCTGCTCAGGTAGCAAGCCCTCGTCTGCCTGCCCAAGGCCGTGCCGCGAGCAGCAGAGTGGAACAGCCCAGGTGGAGAGGAATGAAGCTGAGTGTCATTTGCTGCTTTTAAGAGTCGTGAGAAGCAGTGTTACTCATATCTAGGTACTTGGTATCGACACTATCTTGCTGAGGAAGCTGAGTTTTTCCTTCGCTCTGGCCTTTGAAGCAGTTTGACCAGCTTATTTCCTCAGGCTTAAGCCGATTTGCACTGATTCCAACCCAGAGGCCTGCAAACACGTGGGGTGTGACAGAGGTGCTGCGCCACCCTCAACCAGGCCACTGCTTTCTGTCTCTCTAAACCTCATGACTAGGACAAGCAACATGGCGACATGGCGAGGCATTGGGGCAACCATTCCTTTCAGCCACAATTAGCAATCATAGTCGTAGTAATGGTTGGTTGAGGAACAATGATGCTATAAGTCGGCTAACTTTTCTAACCCATAGCTAGTTATGTCATCTTATGGGCAAAGTGCTAGGGCCTGGGGACATTCTGACTTGGGTTGCCTTCCATCATACAAATGCAAACAAAATTACACAAGCATTAGAAGAGCCACATACCCTTACTCACTCTGGCCTCCAGGGCCTGGACACAAGGAGAGAAACCACCAGATGTTGAACTGATCATGTCTTTGATGAAAAGATACATCCACATGCAGTGTGCCAAGGGTTAGGGTCATATCAGTTTGACTCCTATCTCATTGGATCTTATAAATTAAGCAAGTGCAGAACAAACCATTGCCAGGACGGCAGATGCCAAATCTCCTGGGGAGATGCAGCAAGTAGCATTAGACAGCCAACTAGCACATCTCCCTTTACACTGATCATAAATCAGTGCCTAGCAGGAGAGAAGGGGTTGCCTTTCAATGGGTTCTTCTTTTTACCCAGCTTCTTTCTAGATGGTTCACAAACATGACTTCTGCTTTACACATTTATTGAGAGAACTTGCTTGTTCCTCCCCTACATAAAATTCACCTACTTTTTTCATCACTTATCATGGAAAGAAATTACTCAGTCACCTTCTCTTCATGGTTGTGGTTACAAAAATGTCTTCTGCCTTCTTTTGGTTTCTCTGAGAACATGGTAGAGTTTAAAGGTGAATGAATGAATCTTCCCTGACATAGGTAATGCGTGCGTCTCACCCTTGGATTTAGAAATAGATATAAAATGCAAGGGTTGCTCTGGTGGTCTCTCTTGCTTTGTCTTGCATGCAGAGTTCATGCTGACACTGTGTGAGCCCCCTCACCTACCCCTGCTTCTGATCGCTAACATATTATTCCGATTTGAATTAGGAGAGTTTCTGAGGTTTTAATTGTCATTGAATTTTTGTGGTAAAAATAGCTAACTACAATCCACTACCTTTACTTGTAATGCTCTAGTATTTGAGCAAGTTTTCAGTGAATCACTGCATATTTAATGTCATGTCTTCTTAGCTGTGTCTCATATAACCAGCTTCTAATTTCAGCCTCTGCTTGGTTAGAACACTTTGTCAAACTTCCCTATCACATTTTTTTCCCTCTCTCACACATTATTTTATCCTCCCTCCTGAAAAATATGTTAGTGGCAATTCCAATGTTGGCAATGAAACAGTGAAAAAGAAAACTTAAGAAAGGGAACACTGAATTTGAATGTTATCATTATAAAAATGAAATTCTGATAGGATAGTCTCAGTGAAAGGGCGCATTATAACCCAGCAAAAAATTATTACACAAAGACTAAAAAATGTCACTAATTAAAACAAAAGGAATTATTTAAATATTTATTTAAATAGATATTCCTCTAATACTTTTAAGTTTAGTTTATATATAATTAAAGACTTGAGTTTTCTGAAGCAGAGAAACATAAAATGTGAAGAATTACTGCCAATTTAGGATCAATAAAAATAAATAGAATATCACTCTTGAAATGACAATGCTCTTCACTTGGAAAATATCCCTTAATTTTTTGACAGCTTTTATTTTTGGAAACATATCCTATATAATAAAAGCCCAGCTACCGAACAGAATGACCATAGCCCCTTGCTCAGGCCGCCCTGCTCCCCAGCGGGCCCTCCTACGCTGATTGGGGTGGGGCTGGCCAGCAAACTGCCCGTGGCCCCTTGCCCCAACCAACCCTGCCCCTAATTGGCCCCCATTGGGGCGGGCTGGCTGGACCCCACCAGTGTATGAATTCATGCACCAGGTCTCTATTACATAAAGTACTGGGTGTGGTTGTGTAGTTAAATAACTTTAGAAGATGCAGTATATGCATATTTACTCAGGAAGAACATCAGAGATATGACCAACCCAGGGTGTCAAAAATGGCCTAATAATGGTAAAAAAAAAAAAAAAAGGCTCTAGTTGTGTTGATGTTTTGAACCTGGGTGAATAGAAAGAGGAAATGATATAAATATGAGCAAAGTTCTAAGAGAGATAACTTATGGCTGGGCTGGAGAGTGACAAGTTTAAATCTTCTAGAATAACTTTGAGCTGCTAGTAGGAAACCATGTTTTGAGGACCTATCAGAAGCCAACACCCACCCAACCTGTGTTCTCTCTCCCTTTCTCCCCTCTGCGCTCTTTTTCTATCTCCCTCCTTCCCAACTCTCTTTTCTGGAGAGTCTTCAAGAGAGAGTAATGCCCTAGCCGGTCTGGCTCAGTGGATAGAGCGTCAGCCTGCGGACTGAAGGGTCCCAAGTTCGATTCCGGCCAAGGGCACATGCCCGGGTTGCAGGCTCCATCCCCAGTGGGGGGCATGCAGGAGGCAGCTGATCAATGATTCTCTCTCATTGATGTTTCTAGCTCTCTCTCCCTCTCCCTTCCTCTCTGAAATCAATAAAGAAATATATTTAAAAAAAAGAGAGAGAGAGAGAGTAAGGCTGGGCTGCTCCAGCTCTTATCCAGTTGGAGAAATGCGCCTTTGCAAGGCCCAGCTGCAAGCTGCACCAGGTTGGGATTGGAGCTCATTAGAGAAGTCAGAACTCTCGATAGCTATTTGCAGTCTCTGCTTAGAGATGGTCATTGACATGATGAGAGCTAATATATTCTCCAATAGCCTAGACAAGGTCTAGATAAAAGTGTCTCCCTGGTGCACGTGGGATGTGGCCCTCACTGGAGTGAATCGCTCGGAATAGAAAAACAAAGGCTTCCCTTTAGCTCACACATGAAGCCTGCAACCTGTACAGAGACACGTGACAAACTAGATATCTGCCACCTGCTGTGTGCACACTCAGGAGGAACTATCTACTCCACTCGGCGTGTCCTCCGCCTCAGGCATGTTCTTTGCTCTCCTGGGACACCTGCTTGCTCTTATTTATGGCTGGAGCATCCATTAGTCAAGGCCATGCTGAGCTCCCTCAAGTACTCTCTCCCCAGAGTCCCCGGGAGCATCCCTGTAGAAAAGCCGGCTGAGACGTGTGCGGCCAGTGATCACATACTAAGGACACTTGTGTGTTTCTACTGTGCCCACCAGCTCCCCTCCTGCCCCTGTGTACTGGGACTTAGGAACAATTCTGGGGTGTTGCTTATGTTTTGAAAACAACACTTTTCCCCCCTCAATTTGAGTAGTAGCTTTAGTTAGAAACACAGTTTAATCACAGGGTACCAGAAAAGGGAATAATTGATATACTTTTTTTCCTTTCCCACTTGGAAATGAAAGTAAAAAAGAGGAAAGTTAGTTGTGAATATTATTTCATTTCCTTGGGAAGACACAAGCCATCAAAATTCCATCACGTGCTTTCTTTGGTAAAAATGTCGCAGGCATATTTTTAGTAATTTCTTCAGGAATTATAAAGAAGAAGTTTTCTATTTTAATATATGTAGGGGACAGAGATCTGGATAAGAATCCACCGGGGAATTTACAAAGACTCTATTGCTGCACAAAAGAGGCAGGAGGGACCCCCGAGCTCCCTGGCTCCACTAAGAGGGCCACTTTCCCGGCCCCTCTGTCTCTGTCATCGTTTGCAAGAGTCAAGACAAGGCTGCAGAACTGTGAGCTACAGTCTGCCTCCCTCCCTTGCAGCCTGTGCAGCACCCGCCATGAGTGTAATTCCCTGGTCATGTCTCCCATGTCCATCAATCACCACGAGAAACTCAGCACCCTACGTCATCCCCCCCTTCCCCAATGCAATCCCCTCAGCCCCTCCCCCCTGCACAGCCTCTCCCTTTCACCGCCAATGACCATATTGTATGTATTCACATTAGAGTGTCAGGCAGAACTTTCTGTCCATTGTGTTCACTCTGTCTCCCAGTATGCTGGAGAAGTGATAGGCACACTCTAAATATTCCATGAATATGTGTTGGCTAAATGAATGAAAACAAAAACCAACAAATTGAGCAAAAAAAACATTTGAACTTGACAGGGGCTTGGATGTCCATGCGGCCCGCTTGTGGACTCCCGGACGGTGAGCCTGAGCTGTTTGGAGGATCCCATTCAGGAACTGGCGCCAGGAGGGCAGCAGTAGAAGAGGATTCACTGGGCGGTCTCTGAATGCAGAAAGAAATTCCTTTCCTATCACGTGTAATCATCTTATTGGTTTACCACAGGCAGAACATTGCTCAAAAAGATAAAAATAGTGTGAAAGCTCTTGAATAGAAGTTGCTGTCTACAAGGTGAATTTTCAGCATGAAGGCAGAATTACCAAGTGCCTTTTTAGGCCAACATTGGGGCTTATGGAAGCTGAAGTAGTTTAAACAAAGTGCAAAAGTGGTAGAAGCTCCCAACATATAGTTGGTGCTCAGCAGATGTTGTAGGGTGAGCAGAGGTGCTCACACCTGGGCAACATGATGAGCCAGGCAAAGGCTACTTTCTACTTGACTTTGTGGCATTGCCTCTTCCCCGCCTGGCCTCCTCCATGCTCTCACCCGCAGCTCGACCCATCCTGAAAGGGCCTGTTGCTGACAACCTAACCTCTGCCTTCCCTCTGCTCCCTCCCAAATATAATCACGTGACTTTAAGGCTCTGTTCTGCAGAACCATGTGAAAGTTAGTGGCAGTGGTTTAATCAGACAGAAGAATTCATACAAATGCCTTGCCGAATAGACCATAGTGGCCCAGAGCTGCAATGCCTAATATGTTACAATCATCAGGTTTTTTACAGACCCCTAAGAAATGGTGCTGGTTTTGAAAATGGCAGGCAGTGTGACAAGACAGTGATGGAGGCATGGGAGAGTTCCTGGAATTTATATAGATATCAGAGAGGAAGGAAGAGGGAGTGAGAGAGAGAAACATCAATGATGAGAGAGAATCATTGATTGGCTGCCGCCTGCACGCTCCCTACTACGGCTCGAGCCCACAACCTGGGCTTGTGCCCTGACCGGGAATTGAACCATGACCTCCTGATTCATAGGTCGATGCTCAACCACTGAACATGTGGGCTGGGCATGGACTTTTTAAGTGAAGAAATTAAACCCAACAGAAAGAGCTGAGGGTGTGTTTCGATTCTGAGGCCACTTGTTTCTAAAAGTGGGGCACACAATCCTTCCATTCCCAGGAAGAAATCTGAGCAGGACGGCCAGGCATCCCGGTCAGCACGTTAGCACAGTGTGATTTTCATATGTTCTTTTGTAACACGTGAGATTGCAGGTGTTACTGTCAGATATCCTCACATTCCTGCACATCAGGGATAAATTGAGCATGTGCTGGGCTATCTAAGATAAATGGTTGGTGATTTTCCTGTTGCTGAAAGAATCAATGCCCAGAATACACCCTCTGATAGATGGCCAGCTGGAGATGTCAGTTTAGATCTCATTTTCCATAGTTTTTATTATGCGGAGATGGTAGAGTCAATATCAACTTTCAGGGGTGTTCCATGGATTCACGATGCCCCTGGAGCATGAAGAAAACTTGGCACAAAAATTACATATCGAAACACTTGGGTTACACCCACCTCTGCGCAGTGGAAGGTTGAAGACGTGGAAATACATTGTGTGTCATGTAACTGCAGAGTAAACCGGGAAAGGTTGCCATCAAAATGTGTTTCACTGCTGTTTCGTCTTATAATTTCTCTGAATGCTTTACCATGTTTTAAATACAAAGAGTAGCTCAAATGTCAACATTTCCTAGGGAACAATTATGGTTCAAAAATGGAAAGTCAGGGGAAAGCTTGTGGGCAGGGAGGAGAGAGGGTGGAGAGAAAATGAAAGAATAAGCCGTTTTGACTAACTTTTAAGTGGTCAGTACAATCTCTTATGTCCTTTGACTCTTCACAATAGGGTCATGAGAGAGGTGTGGTCAGAACCCAAGAGTCTGATTAGAGGCCCGGAGGTCCTACACCACGTTCAGGAAGTAATGGCGTCCCATGAGCTGCCGACCTCCCTGACCTTTGCTCTTTCTCCTTCTCAGTCAGTTCCTTCCACGATGGTTTCTGAGAATATAACTGGGTCCAGGGAACTTAGAATTTCCTCTGTTCAAAGAAAAATACCTGTTAAAAAAGTAGCCATATCTTTAAATTGTTCTAAAACACTTTTAGTAGGAAGGGACTCTGTTCATCCAGAAATCCTTGTAAGAGCTATAAAAATTAAGATTTGAGTGTCAGCAGTTCCCCAGACTCTTAGCATTTGCACGAAACACCTGCCACACAGCTGTAGCTGCAAGTTACAGCAAAAAGTCCCTTTGACTTAATTAAGAAGAAGTCTGCCACCCAAAAGATTCTGGGACTGTGAGTGAAGCAGGGGATGGGAGTTGGTACGCAGATATTACAAAATTCATGGTTTTGTAGTTACACATAAGGAATGAAGGTCTCTAACAGGCATTTAATATGGTTTTAGCTGCTATTTCCCAAATTTTGTCTACCTGGGTGGGAAACAAACATTCAAGATGGAATTGGAATTTGTTGAATGATCCTCGCCTGTTGTACTGACGACATTGCTGTGCAAAAGCAAGTGGTACTACCATCCATATTCAATGTAACCTGATTATTTGTTATGTGAATTGAGGGTATTTGTTTTCAACGTTGGGTCTAAATCAGTGATTTTTGGGTCTCTTCCTGGAATTCTAATTTGGTTATTATTTTTTAAAAATCTTTCCAGGTGATTCTGATGTGAAGTCAAAGTCAGAGGAAGAGTAGGAGGACGAAGTAATGTGTTAAGAGCTAAAGTGAAATCAGGACGAAGGCAGCTGAGAAAGGAAGCCAGGCTGTCTGAAGCTGGGACACCTCCCAGGAAGGGTAACATCTGAACAAGAAAAGAGAAATTGCCAAGGAGAACAGCATGAGCAGCCGTGGGAAAGAACACACCATGGATACTTACAAGGAACTGAGAAGGCTAATCTTACTGACCTTGGAGAGTCGAAGAAAATACTGTAGAAAAGGGATGGTACATTTCACTGTGCCCCAAACATAATAGTTGCTCAATAAATATTTGGTGAATGAATATATAGGTGGATCCGATTATGGAGGGACTTATAGAGCCAAACAAAATAATTTGCACTTTTTGTCACTGTGTATTTCCAGTGGCTAACATATCCTATATAATAAAAAGCTAATATGCAAATAGACCGAACTGCAGAACAACCAAACAACTTGACATTATGATGTGCGCTGCCCACCAGGAGGTGCGTGCGGAACATCGTGGGCATTGGCAGCAGGCAGCAGAGCGCGGAACATGGCAGGTGTCAGCCGCGGCAGGATGGTGGAACAGGTGAGCAGGGACGCCATATTAAGGCGGGGCACTGGTTGCTGTCATCAGGGTGAGCTTCTGGTGGTTACTGAAAATTCTTTGCTCCTGCGCGCCACGGTCCCACCCACCACTCGCACCCGTTGCCTGGTGCCAGTCGCCAGTAGCGATCGCTCAGCGATGTCAGTGGGTGCAAGCAGCGGCTGTCAGCCCCGATAGCCCCTGATGGCTTCTCTACCCCTGCCTGCTCCTAAGGGGCAATTTTGGCAGCAGCTGCTTGCACCTGCTGAAGGCGCCAGCCCTGCTCGCCCCGGCTGCTGGCGTAGGCCCCAATAGCTCTATGCTGTCAGCATGTAGGAGCAGCCTAGGTGGGAGCGGAGCTGCTGGCTGACTGGGGACCGGAGGCTGAGGCAGGAGGGGCTAGGCAGGGGTGTGGAGGATGGGCCTAGACCCGCCCCCATGCCCACCTCAGCCTCGTGGCCCACAGTTCCTTTCAAGGTGCACAAATCCATGCACTGGGCCCCTAGTATTAGAATATTGGTTTACATGTTGAGTCACCAAGGAATTGTTACGTGCACAAAGTATGTACTCATGAAATGGTCGATATTATTTTTCAAATTATGATTACCTTTAATTGAGCACCTTTAGTTTTCAGTAGGCAAAATTCAATTAGTTGTTTAGAATGTAAGACAATGTCTATTTTCGTCTGATAAAACAGTATAGAGAAACTACATTTTTAAAAAACATTCTGTAGTGTTCCCAGGAGGAATTTTATAGAAACAGTATTTTATTGCCAGCTAGAGAATTAGAGTTCCTACAGTAAAATCCTCCCGTGGAACAGGGAAACAATAGAGCTGTTCATTTTAGAATTCAATTAAGAATACGATGGACCAGACCACACTCATCTACTTGAACAAAACTTTAAAAAGTTGCTGCCCTGACAGGGTTTTACGTTCTAATTGGGGGAGCAGGAAATAAGCAAAAATGGATAGTAGGTAAGAATATGGTGAACTGTAAGAAGACAAGAGCACACAAGGGTAGCAGGAAGCACAGGGGATCTGAAATTCTCCTTTCAAGAACTGTGGCCAAGAAATGTGTTGCTGAGAAGAGAACATTTGAGCTAAGACCTGAAAAAAGTGATAACCCAAGCCACGGGGATGAGGGTGTCTGGGGGAAGCTCAGGTCGGGCCCAGGGAAGGACAGGTGAAGGCCTGAGGCGACAGTGTGCCTGTGGCTTTCTGGGAGCAGCAGGGACACCAGTGTCTGTGGAGTAAATGAGAAGAGAGGGGCAGGAGATATGCTCAGAGAAGTTCATGTAGGACCTCCTAGGTTGTAAGGAGGACGTTGGCTTTTGTGTTGAGTGACATGGAGGCCCCTGAGGGTTTCGAACAGGCCTTGGTCCTGATTTGGTCATGTTCCTAGCAGCCACAGACCTCTTCATGATGCTGTCCATGACTTTATTGACGACAACGTATTGGTGCCTCCTGAGTTCTAATAGTATTTCTTTCCATTGGATTACCCCACTTCCTTTATTTTTGATAAAAATGGTATAGTTTTCCTTCTCCTGTCCTTGGGCTACAGATGTCTTCAAGGTACCTTATTCATATTTATGTGTCCAGTGGCAGTCAATGCAAAATCTAGATATAGTAGACATTTACCAAGAATTTGCTGTCATTCTATAACTTTTCACTTTTGTCTGAGGTGAATCTGGTAATGTGATGTCTCATAAGTGCAGAACTGGTGATATTACTGTGATTCCCATGACTGAATACAATTTCTGCATTTTTTATTTGAAAAAAAATGCCTGTATTAATATTTGATTTTTTAAAGTGTCAAATTGACGTGCCATTCCACTGGTGGCCAGAAACACTTGGTTAACCATGTTGCAGTCTGGGTTTCATGGACAGACATTTGGAATAACCTACCGATTCCTTTGTAATCCACTGTGTGAACTGTAATGCGGGAGTTAGTCTTATGATTAGGATTTGAAGGCATTGAAAGGCCCCGCTTACCCTAAAATATTTCCACTATGAAGATTTCTGACTCCATACCCCTACCCAGGTTGTCAGTTTCCACCTCTGGGCAATTTTATTTTTATTTAGCAAAAGAGAGGATATTGCTGGTTGAAAGCTTCTATAGAATGCATACTGACGCTAAGCAGTTAGACTCACTCTGAGCATAACCTAGAGAAGACCTAGTTAAAAAGCATGTGGGACTTATACCTTCCTTAACCAGCTAAAGTGAGAAGCAGTATCCTATCTATCATCCATCTATCATCTATCTATCTATTTATCTATAATCTAACTAAGTATCCATCTATATGTCATCTATCATCTATCTATCTATTAATGAGCGGGCTTCTAACTCTGCAGACTGTGAATAACATAGTGAGCGTCCTTTTTCTGCACGAGCGTCTCCCGGATAAAAGGACTCAATCCGCTCTGGTAATTTGGAATAACAATACTCTGCCAAGGGGCTGGCTCTTCTGATTTGAAAGTACATTTCTTAACCTCTCTGGCCATGACATTTCTTTTCCATAAATGGTGCTGGCTGTGCCTCCGTATTCTTTCAGCAGCGGGAGACCATTATCCTGTGAGAATGTTCTCTCCCCTTTGACATTCTCTCTTAATTATTGCCCTCTTTTCACTAGGCAAGGCCCTTAGGAATTTTCCCGTGTTCTCGCCCTCCATTTCGTCCCTGACTTGGACTGCCATGGAGCGGATTTGGGGATTAACCCCGGCAAGTCCAGCCTCATGAATCCTGGAGACCGTTGGCTCCGAATTCCAGGCATCCTTTCAGGGGGGCTGAGCCGCTGGAACAATGCACAGGCTAGTGCTTGGGAACCAAGCTTTGCGTGGAGGCCTTGGAGGGAAAGACAATAGGAATCTCAAGGCGGGGGAGGAGGGGGCGGGAGAGTTCCTTTTTCCCACATGCTAGTCTCTCAAGACCTGCCCTTTATTTATTTCTACTGAAGAAAAGATGTCCTCCCTCCCACTCACAAAAATAGCCTCCTCTCCCGCATCCCATCTGTGCCATTGTGTGGAGGGTCTGTAGCCAGATTGAAACAATGGCTGCGAAAGGCGGAGAACTCCCTGATGCATCTTAATGGCCGTTTGCGAACTTCAAAGCCGACCGTGTAAATTCTAACCCTGTTAAGCCAGCAATCCAAAACCCAAGTGCGGGCTGGAGCCATTAGCATGTAGTTGTCTAATGTTTTCTGTTGTGAGATGACAAGGCAGGGGACATTTTTCATACAAATACATGTGAACACACACACATTTTTAAAACAACACGTTAGGATGCACATTCGTGTGCTCATAAATGCATCTCGTATGATTCGAGAATCCACAAAACTCTAGGTTCAAGCTACCATTTTCTGCAGAAGCAGAGGTGCATACAAAACCTGTTATTAACAAGAGCTCCCCCACCCCCTCCCACTGGGATGCTGGCTGAAGAGATCCATGGAATTCTGTGGAATTTGTCATCCCTATTTAAGGACTGCAATTGTGACGTCAAGGGGCCTTGAGCTAGGGGTGCATATGCTTCTGGCAGTGAAAGGGTGGAGGTTGGGAACCCCCCTCTTTCTTTAAGAAAAAAGGGAACAAAGAGAAATTCCTGGAGCTTTTTCAACATAATAGAAAGGTCACCAACAATAGCCCACCTATAGACGCTGATGTGTGACATTTAAACTGAGTTCCAGGGAAGCACGGGAAGCTTTAAAAAGAACGAGTTGCCGTCAAGATAATTCTGTTTCCCCGATCACTTCTGCGTGGAGAAAATTAATGTACCAGTTCCTTTCAGTTCTCAGATGTTTCGTGAAAAATGCACACATTCGTTGAGAATGTGAACAGAGAATAGAATGTGTGTGTGTTACTGATATGGAAGCCACCAAGTCATAAATAATATCTTTTTAAATTGGCCTGTGCTGTCTATCCTGGGGAAATAGTCTTATTTTCATATTTTTCATTTTCTTTTTAATTTTTATTTATTGATTTGAGAGAGAGAGAAGGAGAGAGAGAGAGAGAGAGAGAGAGAGAGAGAGAGAGAGAGAGAGAAGGACTTGTTTACGCATTCATTGGTTGCTTCTGACCAGAGATTGAACCCACAGCCTTGGGGTGTTGGGTCAATGCTTTAACCACCTGAGCTGCCCGGCCAGGGCCTGGGGAAATATTCTTTAGGAGGTATTTTCAGTTGCTATGTTTTGGTGGAAGAAAAATGGATGTGTTTATGTAACAGGAGCTTTATGTACTTGTTGCCAAAACTACTCGTTAAAAACCCGAAGTTATTTAGAAAATTGTTCTATTTTTGTTTATGTACAAGACACACTCCGCTGGGCCAGTGTGGTTGGAAGAGGGGAAGCGGTGACTGCACTGCTGGCGCGGGGCTGCCCACCTAAACCGCACACGACAGGGGTGCTGGCTGAGTTGACACAGAAGCTCAGGGGAAAATTTGCCCCCAAAGACCTTTGCCGTGGACTTAGCAGAGGCGTGTGAGAGCAGACACCTGAGCCACATAAGGCGCGTGGCTCAGGCCTGTGAACGCTGCAGAAATGGAGGGACCTCATCCCTCGGGGTTAGGCCTTTCAGCAGACACGCCCAAAGGGTAAATCCTACTGACTCGAACCAATCACGACCACACCACACCACACCAGGTGCCGATGGCTGGTTTGGAAAGAGGCACGTGGCACCAATCTAGCCAGAAAGACCTGCACAGTGTTCTGCTGACAAACTCCCTGGAGAGGTCTGCAGGCTCCGGAGAAGACGCCTTTAGCAGGCGATGTTGTCATGTCTAGATCCGATGTCTACATTGTGGCCACGGCGCTGTGCCCAGGAAGGTGCTCATCTGGGCGGAGGCTGATGTCCTCCACAGCTGGCGAAGGACGGGTTCTCGGGGAGAGCGTGGAGCTGCAGAAGGAAGGAAGGAAGCAGGAAACCATCTACATCTGGGCATCTTGGTGGGTGAGAAAACACATCTCTCACTTGTCCAGACAGCCAAGCGTAGGTGCTCGCAGCTGTAGGCCTCCTAACTGATGAGGTGTTTACAGATATGTCTGAAGGAGCTGGAACCTCAGGGAAAGACAGGCTGAGAGTGACGAGGGGCAAATCACGAGGGAGGATAAGTCCAGACTGAGCAGCAAGTCCTGGCCGCTGGATGAGACAGACCTTCTGGTCCAGGGTGAGTTGAGGAGTCATGTTCTCCTGCCCTGCTCATCCCCATCACTGATACAGCTCCCACTGAAATGGCGGGTCCTCTGAGAAAGAGGGGCCTATGGTAACGCAATGGAATTCAAAATAACACAACAGCATAGTGCATCATATAGTGCAGTGGTAGAATGGGACATTCTAGTCTGCTAATATGTGTTGTGGCGTGCCATAGGAGGTTCAAACATGAAGAGAGTTAGCTAATCCAGAGAGGTACCTGCCCTGTGGACAATGAGTCATGGCTAGCATATTGTATGAATTACATATTACTGTGTAACAAACCACCCCCAAGTTTAATGGCTTAACATAGCAACCAGGATGACTCATGGCTCTCATGCTTATACATTTTTTTCAACATTGTGCTGAAAGATTTTGTGTATAACAGTTTTTCAAATAGTGAAGGATTTATTAAGCATTGAATACATGTTTCTTATTGTTGTTAAAAGTGATTCAGGGTGTCCTATTTATTCATTCATTTATTTTTTTTGGATAGGACAAGTGTTGACAGATGGCTTTTAGAAAGAAACTTCAATCAGTTTTATATTTTGTATTCAATTAAATCCGGCTTCAATTCTAGGCATAGAGTTTATGAGTGTGGATTGTTATGTATGAAAATTATACGGTGGGAACACATTTGTGTTAGACTACGGATTCAGATGGTCAATGGATGGATGGATAGACGACATGTAGATGGATATACGCTCATCTCTGCAAATCCCTGGGACGGTGGCAGAAGAGAGTCATCAAGCATTTAAACCTCTTTCAGGGCTGAGATGGTGCCCAAAGAAAATTGCCTGTGTGACTAAATAGAGCTCATACACGAGGCCGGTTGCCCAGGTCTGAGAAAGATGAGTGGGGTGGCCCAGAGAGATGGAGAAGAAAGGACTCCACTCCGGCAGAAGGTTCAAAGAGCTGGGTCTTCTAGTCTTGCTTCAGGTGGTACCAGGACATTCAATTGTGTGGGTCAATCTGCGGGCAGCCAATGGGAACACTTCCTCTATGATGAACTCATACAGTCCCTCATCCACGTGTGACCCTAGACCTGGGAATTGTTTGCTAAGAAGAAAGTTAAAGGACCTTTAGTGTTTTGAAATTCCAATTAAAGTCACCGATATTCCAAATATACCCAAAAGGTATGAAGAATGTCTAAGGTATAAGGCACAAGAGACATCTCTTTACAATGAAATCCTCTTGTCTTTCTCTGTTCCCGTTTTTCTAAACTTATCCGTATTTTAACTTAGTCTCTAACTTTTACCCCCAAAGTTGAGGTCACCCTTGCTCATTCAGATGTACATTTCTCACACCTGATGTGGCCCATTTCAATCTTGCTATTAGTATATTGGCATTTATTTTCTCTGAATGTGTTGCTTTTAGGCAATTTCACCAACTTAAAGACTGCGAAAGATTTGTTACATTATACAGATGTTTATATTTGCTGTGAAGCATTACTAGAGGAAACGTTTTATTTATACCTTTCATCTTTCTTCAGTTCCATTTGCTGTTTTTTATTTGACTGCTTGGGGTCTTAATTATGAAGTCTTTCTAAATGTGAATTGTGCAGCGTTAGGCTTTATTCCATTTTCCCGCTCTCTTACTCTCCTCAAGGAAATAATTCACACTGGATTGCATTCTAGGATATTAAATTATAAAAGGTTTCTGAGGGTTCACACTTCCTCTTTTTCTTATTATCTTTGACATGAGTCCCCTGTAACGGAATAAATGTAGTCTGAAAAGGTAATAGAAATTGTAGGTTCACAGTCCCTTAATTGCCTACCAAATCCAACAAGTGCTGAAAATTGGCAAATTTTTCATAATTCATCTGGCAGCATCCTGACCTGTTCTGAGCTCATTCAGTGGGAAAAGAAAACCTGAGATGACACGAGGCTATTTCTGATCTTGTTATTCCTCTCACTGAGTATAAATACTTAGGTTTCATTGAGGAAACATTATGATGTTTGCTTATGGGATGGGGTATTGTCCAGCTCCTGCCGGGAGTTAACTATACCTATAATAGGGAAAAATATATAAATAGATAGTATATAAAATATACATTTCAGCAATTTCTAAAATCTCACAACTTCTAAATTCCAAAACACACCTGGTCCCAATTTTCAAAAAAGTAAAAAAAAAATTAAATATGACTCTTATACAAAGGTAACAGGTCAAAGATTTTATTTAACGCATCGATTGATTAGAAAGCCAGTGAGATGTAAAACTAGTTCAAAGGAGAATTTGGGAAATATTGATTTATTTAGTCAGGCAGTCAGAGAGATGCTGAAATAAATTTATGTGAATAGATATAAAAAATGGTTCATGGCTTACATAATAAAAAAAAACCTGCTACTTTTGCATGCAACAGGATTCTACAAATTACCATGTAATTTTAAAGTAGCTGAACTCTGATGTAAAATATTCAATGACAAGGTCAAATATGGGTGTATTCTCCTAGATATTTATATATTCCTTATATAATGACACCGAGAGAACATGTAGTTATCTTAAGTTTTATTTACAAGACTTCACTATACTTTCTCAACTTCCCCCTACCCCTACCATGGCCATAAACAATCTCCAAAGTTTATTCTTGATAACAACAACAAAAAGATTAGCCTCATTTAATTTGTCCAGATTCTTTACTTTGGGGCAAGATGAACAGTAAATTAACATATAAGCCGGCTCAAGCATACAGTATTTTGCAAACTAAGACAGGAAAATGAAGTTCTATAGACATTTTCTAAGGGAGACTTGGCTTGGATTTGTAAAGGCCTTTGTTACTTGTTCTTCTATCTGGAGTCTAGAAAAGCAAGGCCAAGACTCTTCCGTCATGAAATTTCACAATCATCGGGGTGAAATCCTGTGTCGTAGGCATTCTCCACATTTTATAATGCTCTGGCTACCCAGCAATGGCCTTCCTCATCACTGTGAGGCTGGAACCATCTGAGCAATAAAACAGGTTCCAGACCAACTTTTTGGGAATGGATTGGTAGGCATTGGCTCCACATGTCAAGTAGAATTTTTATTCTTTAGTGGTGAGCTTGTTACATCATCTCAAATAAAAATCATCCTCAAATATGACACTCTAGATATGGTCAAGGTTGTACATTAAATTGATAAAATTATACCCTAGTATGAAGGAAGGCAGACTCTCACTGAATAAATGAAATAACCATATTTTCTTTAGAAGTGAGCAAATAAACATTTGAATTCTGAGGAATTAATAAAAATCATTACCAAATGTTTTATTTCGATCTGCAGTAGCGTGTCCTACTAATTTGAAAGCCAGAGATAAATTTATTTGTAAAAAGAGCATTCTCAGATACTGATTAGAAAATAGAACACTAAACATAATCCTCAATATATTCCAAAATAAGTAACTACAATTAAATTTCTCTCATTGGTTCATTTAGTCTGATGTAATTAAATTTTGTTTTACTTACATGAAATTGTCTGCTTCTGCAGTAAAAGAGTGTTTTGCAAATCCTGCCTCTGACTCCAGGAATAATTAGTTGTCTAAGTCAGTGATTTTCAACCCATGTGCCACAGGAATTTTTAAAACATGCACTACCTGACCATTCAGTCAGGGGCACTGACCTCTTTTCCCTTAGATTGTCAAATTAAAAAAGAAAAGGGTAACAACCAACACTACAATAGCCGTCCAGTGTGAATGAATCAAAATTATACTCATCTTTCTGCCAGCTTGGCAAAGCACATTTCTTTTTGGTGTGCTGAAGAATTTTGGTAATTGGTTTATGTGTGCCATGAAACCATGAAGGTTGACATCGCTGGTCTGTCATGTGATTTTTAAGCTCTGAAGCTTGACCTCTGAGTGAGTTTTGTCTTGAAATCTCTGGTATTGACCTTCCCATGAGCTGCAGAGACCCCCTTCGGTGAAGACACACATTCATGTCTGCCGCTCACAGCAGTCTCAGGCAAGCATCAGGGTAGAGCAGAATCCACTGATGTGGCTAAATGCTGTGATATTCTCTATTATAATAAAATCCATACATCTTTCATGAGACTTGACCAGTGTTGCTCCTGCGGGCAAGAATATGTAATGGACATTGAGAATTAACACATTTCTAGGGCCTTTCAGTCAGGTCTGCAAAGCAGTGGTAAGTCTTACGGGCTCTAGTATCACCGGGAGGGCTTCTTTACAAGTCAGATCATTGGGCCCCACCCCAGAATTCCTCACTCAGTGCGTCTGATAAGGTCCCAGGTAGTGTTGATGTTGCAAAGTGGGGACCACACTTTGACAAACATTGTTGTGAAGGGCATAACCTCTGAGACAATTGTATGAATAAGATTTAGCCTAAACACATCTATCCTTTGACTTGATGACTTATCGAGTGTTGAGCTAATTGAGAAATTGAGCTAATTGAGAAATATGGAGTATACCAAACACTCCCTCTCATTTATCTTTTTATAAGGCAAAAAGACATATTTCAGAGTTAGCTGTAGATTAAAAAAAACATATTTCAAAATATTCTTTAAAATATAGTCTCTGATCTTCAGAAAGCAAAATCAAGAGTTGTTAGAAGAGATTTTCACCTGGCTAACATAGGATCCATGGATTCGTGAGATAAAATACCTGCTACCCATTTAATCAAGGTAGCATTACAATGTTTGAAAAGGAACATGGTAGAAGGTGGCATGGCGGCAGGGAATGTGGTGGACATGCAGATGCGCTGCCCAGGGTCCTGCTCTTGGAGGACCTGCCTCCAGCACTTAGCTCCCTGGAGATTTTGCAGGGCAAGAGAGCGCTGCCCTGTCTGAGCACACTCTTTCCCCAGGCGGCCTATGTCCAATGATCCCGGGGGTAAAGGCCTGGCCATTTTTGACCCAACTGTAGACGCTCTAAAGAGCCACATGTGCTCCAGAGCCACTGCGGGGTGGTCACAGTGCTGTGGGACCAGCAACCTGCTTGCCTTCTGCCGTCGTCTGCTCTGCTTCCTCCTGCTCCTCTCCTCTTGCCCATGCTGATCCCTGAGGTCAAACTGTCTCTACCTCTACTCATGCAGAACCCAGCCTCTGATGGTAGACTTTCACACGTGAGTCAACTTTGTCCTTTTCTGGAAGCACTAATGAAAAACATGTAGCGCAACACAAAGCACAGACAATCATTCTGCTGAGTCTGAAATTCTGTTCGGGCAGATTACCCAGGGGTAAAGAGTAACTGCTGACTAGCCATTGTTAAGACTAAATATTTCAAGAATAGTTGTCATTTTAATAGACAAAAAGTCAAGTTTCTAGTTTATGTTAATACAATATTTGACAGTAAAGGGTCCTCATACTCTTTAATAAATTAACTTAGGAATAAGCTCATCAAAACTAAGCAAACTGCCAATGTTAACGTACTTCATTACTCTTTTTCAGACTCAGGTATAATAAACCAAAGTAAATCAAACATCTGCTCTGGCCAGTGTGGCTCACTTATTTGGAGTGTGGTCTCATACACCAGGAGGCAACCAATCTCTCTCTCTCTCTCTCTCTCTCTCTCTCTTCCTCTCCATCTAAAATCATTAATAATAAAAAATCCTTGAGTGAGGATTAAAAAACACACAATGAAACATCTCAATTTGTTATACAAACTCAAAGTTTGTTTTCTATTATGTTCTCTTTAATATTCTGAAACCGCTGACACTTTCCTTAGAACAAGACCATCCATTTCGGTCAAGGGTGGACTGACTTTATGGGGGTGGTCATTAGATTATAATGGAGCTGAAAGGCTCCTATTGCTGATGCCACCATAGCCACACATCATAGTGCAGGGCATGACTCTCGTGTTTGTGGCGATGCTGGTGCCAACAAACCTACTGCGCTGTCCGTCATGGAGAAGCATAGCACACACAACTGTGTACAGCATGTAATACTTGATACTAATGACAAACCAGGCATTTTGCTGGTTGATGTATTTACTGGACTGTACTTTTATTTTATAGTGTACTCTTTCCATTTATTCAGAAAAATTTGCTGTAAAACAGTATGCCCTGCTATGCTGGTAGCAGCCTCGTACATTTCCTGTTTACTGTGTCTCTTAATTGCATCATTTTCTCTTGTGCTTGATTTAATCTTGTGTTGTTTTGTACAATAACATGCTGTACAGGCTTGTAACTAAGGAGCACTAGGCTGTGCCGTTTAGCCTAGGTGTGTGGCAGGCTATGCCATTTAGGTCTGTGTAAGTGCACTCTGTGATATTCATACAATGACCAAATCGCCTAACAACGCATTTCTCAGAACATATTTGTGCCATTAAGCGGAGCATGACTGTATTCTTATTTTCCTGCAAAAACAAAATTGCATCCTATTATGTTGCACACACAGTTGTATTTCTCTGCTGCTCATATTCCTGGTATAATCTCAATTACCTATAATAACTATAACTTCTATCAAATTAACTTCTATTTGCTGGAAAGTAGGTAATTGATAATTGTCTATCACACCAGCAGCTTGCCAAACAAACTAGCTAAACTCGGTTCCTATAACCACACATCAGTTTTATACATTCTTAAAGGGACAAGAATGAGCACATTTAATAACATGATCCCAAATTATAGTATATTAAGGAAGTGAAGGCACATGTATTCAACCTGCGCTTGGGTTTCAGTATTCTATTTCACTTAGAAATTATCCGGGTACCTGAGGATTATTGGATAATTAACTCTACCTAAAATTAGTCCAATATTTTTAGTTAACTGAATCTAGGAAATTATGTTTAAGCTGAAACTCTACAGAACATAATTACTGTTTATATCAAAAAGCTTATCAGAATTACAATTTATTGTAGTTGAACATAATTTTATATATTTTTTATGATCTTAAAAATAACATAGGAGTAATGTTAGCTTATTTGATCAATAAGGCAGTATGAGAAATTTTGGCAATTCATGAAAACAAAATCAAGTATTTAAAAATAAGATCTATCCTTATATAATACTGAACTCTGGCATAATCACAAGAAAGCTATATTGCTGTGGGTTTTTTTTTTTTTAACCCAAACTACCAAGACAGTATTATTTACCCAATGGTTCATGTCGATTATGTGAATTTGGATTCTTACAGAAATATGCTTCTAGGGTAGAAGTTTATTTGTTTTGTCTTAAAAGGATATTACATTTAAAACATCTTATTTTCTGAGGAAATTTTAGGAATGTACACATATGTAAACATTTATTAATCTCTATTAGCCACAGAAAGAGTCCCTCTGTTTTGAGATCTTGTCATCTGATTTACTGATGCCCTTCAGAGGTAAACAACATTTCAGATTTATACCGTGAGCGGCCAGGCTCTTCTGGACTACAGGCGCACAGATACGCACGTCGACTATCTAAGCCACGGGTCGAAGTGAAAAGAGAAACACAACTCACCGGTTTCTACCTTGAGAGCTGTTTTGCTTTTAAGTGTGTACAAAATATTTTCTTAATTGATGTGAGCGCATAGAGAGACAGGCAAACGATTCTCTCTCGCCTCTCCCCTGACAGAGGGCAGATGTCCATCACTTTGGTAGCGATAACCACACTGTTGAAACTTCAAACCAGGTCACCTTTGCTGCCACTCATGGGAAAGAATGTATTGGCTGTGCACAACCTACAGTCAGAACCAAGTGTGACCCAGAACTGGACACAAAGCAAAAGCACAGGCAGAACCCGGAGAGAAATGACGTCAGCAGGAAGCCGCTGCTGCTGGGGGTGCCCTGGGAGCAGGGCAATCAGTGCTTGGCTTAACCAGTGCGGACGGATGGTGCTCCTGGACCAACGGGCCTCCATTGGCTTTGGCAGGTCAGCGCCCTGGGGCTTCCCAGTGGAACTCCCGTAACTGCCAAAGCACGATTCTCAAAACATTCAGAAACGTGGCCCTCCTACAAATTCCTAGAGAATGAATGCGTGTCATGCCCTTCTTTAACCCAGTGCTTAAGGAAGGAGCCGGTAAGGTGGGCTCAAAGAGAGGTGGAGAAATAGAGAGTCACATGTAGTCAGTCAGATAAAACAATAGCGGAATAAATTTGCTTTTAGCTGCACACGAGGTTACTGCCTTAGAAGGCTACACACTTCTACCTTTTGGGATTATCTTTCCTATAGATGGAAATCTACAAGTTTACATGTAACTTCAGAATATCTAATTAGCTATCAACCAGTAGATACTTTCCTCAGATAATTAAATATTCCCTGAGCAAGCCTGATGTAGTGTTATCCTCTTACTCTGCTTCTAAATTTTGATAACCATAATGAACAAAACGTTTCTGATAAGAGACAACAGATCTGAATTTACTTAGGCAACTTTGGCAGTATTATTATTCAAATTAATTGACATAATATCTATTGGTTTGTGAATCAGTCTGTGACGTTTTACGTTATCCCCACCCCGTCAACATAAAATGAGCTTGAATTACTAGTTAGCACTCACTGATCCACTTGAAAGCTGTTGATCCATGTATTGGTTGTGCACAAACTACAGCCAGAACCATGTGACCAAGAACTGGAATACTTATTAAAAGTGCAGATTCCTGGAAAGATCTCAAGGGTCTACTGGATCAAAATCACCAGGAGTGTGGCCTGGGGATATGCATTCTAGCGTATTTTCCTGATTGATTCCACGCACACTGACGTTTATAGTCACTCCTCTGAGGGGAGGAACACATACTCGCCTCACACAAGTGGATACTAAGAAAAGCTCAGGATGAGAGCCTTGTGCCTCTGGGGATTAAGTCACTGTTTGAGCAAAAAGGATTCTTGTTGACAGACTATTCCAGGGTTAAAATCAGCTCTGTGCTTAAGGGTCCTTGTGTTTCACTAGGGCCGTGGTCGGCAAACCAAGGCTCAGTAGCCACATGCGGCTCTTTGGTCCCTTGAGTGTGGCCACGAAGTTTCAATCACACTGTACGTGTGCGCCCGCACGTGGTATTTTGTGGAAGAGCCACACTCAAGGGGCCGCAGTTTGCCAACCACTGCACTAGGGTGTTGGTGTTAGTGAATACTATGTACCTTTAAGTGTGATAGTGTTGGTAACAATCTTTAATTTAACCTTCATGTAAAGTTGATGTTGACCTTTGCTGCTGAACAAAACCCTGGTTTCATAGGAAAGGGGGTCAGTTTGTCGAGAAATCTCTCTCTCTCTCTCTCTCTCTCTCTCTCTCTCAGAGATTGAGAGAAATTCTCTTTAAGGAAGGTACTGGCAATTTTCTCCTTGCCCTTTACTTTCATTGCTGCTTGTCTATATAAAATATGAACCATCGTATTTTGAGTTTTAATAGAAAATATCTAGAAACTGTATTAGAACCAAATGCCTGATATTTTATAAAAATAAATTAGGCATTATTTTTAAAGTATAGCCTTTTATTTTATGGTTTATATCAGGAATAGGCATTTGCTAAATTATTTACTAATAGTTAAATATAATGGTCTAAAAAGGAACTGTTGTGATTCTCATCAGCTGTTGGCTAATTGGTGTGGGTATGTGTATGTGGTATATATTGAGGGGGATGCAGAAAGGGCAGGGGTGGCCCAAGAGGGAAGGCTATACATGTTCAAGGTCGAACAAATAACATTATGAAGGAAAAATAGTCATAGAAGCAAATCTTATTCTCTGTCCCAAGTCATTTCGCTAGTGGCAAACAGCACCAGAATGTTCCTGGGGATTGGACCTCAGTTCAGCAACCTTGGTACTTGAGTTCTGGCCAAGAGGGAATTCAGAGCCAAGACCAAATACAAGTAAACGTTTATTTAGAAAATCACAGCAGCAGAAGAAGTGAGCCATGGAAGAAGTGAGCCAACTGGGCTGCATGGGCTCAGGAAACAAGTTACAGATGCAAATGAAAGGCCCTTGAAGCTTAGGAAAAAGAAAGGCAGAGAGAACATGCCTGGGGAAAGGAGAGGAAGAAATGCATGGGCATGCTCCAGAGAGAGAGAAAGAGAGGGAGAGAGGGAGAGAGAAAGAGAGAAGGAGAGAAAGAGAGAAGGATAGAGAGAAAGAGAGAAAGAGAGGGAGAGAAGAAGAAGAAGAAGAAGAAGAAGAAGAAGAGAGAAAGAGAGAGAGAGAAAGAGAGAGAGAAAGAGAGAGGAGAGAGAGGGAGGAGAAAGAAGGAGGAGAGGGAGGAGAAAGAGGAGGGAGAGAGGGAGAGATGGAGGGAGGGAGAGAGGGGGGAGAGAGGGGGAGAGAGGGGGAGAGAGAGAGAAAGCTGGGTCCTCGGTCTTGAGGGTTTTTATCCGCTCTCTAAAGGTGTGGATCTTAGGTGAGGTCCCGGGGGAGGATTCCAACAGAATATTCATCTGTTTTCCAGGTATGTCCTTTCAGGGTCACGGTTTCTACTGAGGTGCCTGCACTAGGGAAGGGTCGTCAGTCACCTAGCTGGTCCTGATGTCAGCCATGGCATCACCCTGCCTGGCCTTGCGGCATTCCTGGGCCTGGAGGTGAATCACAAGTGATGCTCTCTCTCTAGTTTAACCAAAACGCTCTCTCGAGGCTTTGCTCCTAAGATTATTTGATGCAGGTCAGTCAGCACCTCATTGTCCTGGGGGCTTAAAGCTTAAGGGAGAGGCCTGCAAGGACTTCTATGGGGCTAATCTCCATCTTCCTTGTTTGGCCTTCACGGGGTCTACCGCGTGATAGTGATATGAAAGGTCAGTGATATGAAAGGTCAGGGGGTGAGGTCCCAGCCGACATTTGTCCGTTGCTAGGCACCCAGCTTTCCGCTCTGGTGACCTTCTGACCTTCTACACCTGGCCATTCTTCCCTACTCTGCTCATGTCTGTCTAACTGCCTACTACAATTTTAAAAACAATGTCTTCCTGGCCCAAGCCTTTAGGCAATAATATCAAGATAATTGCAAATAGTATTTTGAATGATATTTGTCTTACATTTTGGAAAAAAAAATCATTCTCTTTGAAACCTATCTCAAATTCTTTCCCTTTACATGGAAGTCCCTTTATCGACAGGCATAGAAAAAAAGCAAGCTAAGCAATGTGTCTTCACCAGGAATTAGAGTTTTGGGGCAAGAAGAAAAGACAAGAGCTCTAAAATCTTTCCATCCAACGATCGAAGGAGTCCTGACTTAATAGGAGGCGGACTCTATTGGCGCTGCCTGGTCTTTGCTGGAGCTAATCAGTACGCGGCTGGTAGCAGGCGTTCTAGAAGCTGCTGCTTTCCCTGGGCCACTGATTAGCGAGGCACCTGTTTACTTCACGTGGGAGCTCCGAATCCCACCCACTAGACCGCAGCGCTTGCTTTCACAGTTCCAGCAGCTTCTCCAGAGAGCAAGGCCCTCGGCGTACGCAGGGATTTGAGGGAAGGTTGAAAAAACAGAAGAGGTGTCCCTGTCAGCGTCGCCGTAGACCCGGGTAAGAGAAATACCTTTAGAAGCCCGGGCTTCAGAGCAGCGACATTCAACCCCTTTCATCTCACGGCACATAAACTGATTACTAAAACCTGCAGCACACCGAAAAATCTTATAGTTTTTGCTAATCTGACAAAAACAAAAAAAAAATGGGTATAATTTTGATTCATTCGCACTGGACCGTTATTGTTGGGTTGGCTGTTGTCATTTTGTTATTTGACACTCTCAGGGAAAAGAGACCAGGGCCCCTGACTACACAGTCAGGTACTGCCTGTTGTAAACATGCTTGTGGCTCACCGGTTGAAAACCTGTGCTTTGGGGGTTTGCTCAGCACCCCCCAAGGCTGTGCCCCTCCCCACGAAGGATGAGTCTGTGGGCCAAGGAATGTGTCCACCAGGTTCCCCCTTCCTCCCCATTCCAAACAGAGACACAGCTTTCCTGTCCGTCTTTGTGTGAGATGCAAGACACCCTCCACCCTAAACTTCCTGATTGTGGCTGACCAATACTCTGTCCAGCACAGATCCCTGTCCTTGGACATTGCAGCAATGCCAAGTTGCTAGGAAACACTCTAAATCAGTGGTTCTCAACCTTCCTAATGTCGCGACCCTTCAATACAGTTCCTCATGTTGTGGTGACCCCCAATTTCATTGTTACAAATTGAACATAATTAAAGCATAGTGATTAATCACAAAACAATATGTAATTATATATGTGTTTTCTGATGGTCTTAGGCGACCCCTGTGAAAGGGTCGTTCGACCCCCAAAGGGGTCGCGACCCACAGGTTGAGAACCGCTGCCCTAAATGCTTTCTTTCCCTATCTGTACTTGGTGCAGACTACAGCAGTTCAAGTACCATGAGGGTTGGAAGACTGTACTTGGAATAATATGTTCTAGACCAGCCGTGGGCAAACTACGGCCCGCGTGCCGGATCCGGCCCGTTTGAAATGAATAAAACTAAAAAAAAAAGACCGTACCCTTTTATGTAATGATGTTTACTTTGAATTTATATTAGTTCACACAAACACTCCATCCATGCTTTTGTTCCGGCCCTCCGGTCCAGTTTAAGAACCCATTGTGGCCCTCGAGTCAAAAAGTTTGCCCACCTCTGTTCTAGACCATGCTTGAGTCCCCATAATCCTGCCCAGTGGTATCTGAGCTTGCTTTCAGGGTCTGCATAGAGCTTCTTTCTAAATTTATATTCTGGAGGCGGACCACACCACAAGTGGCCAAGGGACAGCTGTGTGCGGGTTGTGGGTGGAGCTTGGCATTCGGGATGGGTGCACACATGTACATGCCAGGCCCCTTGCAGTGAGGGAGGGCCAGGGCTTGGGAGACTGTGTGTGGAAGGAGGGGGAAGAGGCAGGGCCCTATGAGCTGAGGGATTCTACATATGAGACCTGGCCTTCCAGTCACTATAAAGTCTATTTATCAGGGCAGAGTATAGAACGTATTTTATTTAACAGCTTGTTAGAGTGATTTATTACTTTTAATACTTAAATATATGGCGTGTGGACTTTCTATTGTATTCTCGTCCAGGGCCCAACAAATGTTAAGGACAGGCCTGGTTATGGTCCCAAAGCCTTCTTGCCAGATAACAAAGGCCCTTTCATAAACTCAGACACTATTAATAAGTGTCATGGTTTAAAGTCCTTGGAGGAGTTCCAGTTTTCTCTAAAGCTTCTACATTTTTAAGACTATGGGTTTGGGGATTGATAAATGTGAATAAGAATCTGAGCTGCCCTGCTTACATTGCATACATTGTATTAGATGAAAAATTTAGGCATTACTCAATCTCCCTGATTCTTACTTTCTTTACCTGTAAAATAGGGAGGGTAATTTCATATATATATATATATATATATACATACACACACACACACACACACACACACACATATATCTCGATAGGTCAGTTGTGTTAACACATTGCGGACGGATCGTGAGAATTTTCACTTCATATTACACAGTGTTTTACGAAGTATCATACTTTAAGAACATAAGTAGGGAGGCGGAGCAAGATGGCGGCATAGGTAAACACCGGAGACTGCTGCCGCAAACAACCACTTCAAAAATACAACTAAAAGACGGAACGGACATCACCCAGAACCACAGGAAGGCTGGCTGAGGAGAGACTCTTCAACTAGAAGGAAAAATAACAGCACACCGAGGCTCAGAGGAGGCGCAGTGTGGAAAAAACTCAGGTGCGGAGGTGCGCGCGCAAAGCGGGCTGGTGGCTGAGAGCGCGGTTGTCGTTTTCGGTCAGGGGGGAGTCTCAGACTCTGAGCTCCAGATACGGGCGAATCGCTGGGGACTCGGACCCAAACGGGAGAAGCGGGAGTGTCTGGCATCAGTTGGAAGGCAGCTTTCCCTCCGAGGTTTGCAGCGGTTCCGGGGGTTCTGAGAAGCAGAGCCTCTGGGAACAGGACTGAGGGCACCATAACGGCTCCCTCCGCCCGCCCTGCCCTGTTGATCCCGCCCCGCCCAAGCCCTGCACAGAGCCATTTGCCGGATCGCCTCAGGCAAAGGCTAGATTAGCACCCCCCCAGAGGACAGAAGTTTTCCGCGGCAGACACAGCTGATTCACACAGCCAGTCGGCCTGGTGGTCAAATCCCTCTAGTATTAACTACAACAATCAAGGCTCAACTAGAACAAGACTGCGCACAAAGACCACTAGGGGGTGCACCAAGAAAGCATAAAAAATGCGGAGACAAAAAAACATGACAGAAATGGAGGATATAGAGCTAAAAAACGCAATTTTGAGGGCTTGCAATAAACTTCTGGAGAGCCTCACGAAAACTAATGAGACCCTCGATGCTATGATAAAGAAACAACTAGAAATTAAGCATACACGGTCTGAAATAAAGAATATTACACCCAATAGCAGACCAGAGGAGCGCAAGAATCAAGCCAAAGATTTGAAATGCGAAGAAGCAAAAAACACCCAACCGGAAAAGCAAAATGAAAAAAGAATCCGAAAATACGAAGATAGTGTAAGGAGCCTCTGGGACAGCTTCAAGCGTACCAACATCAGAATAATAGGGGTGCCAGAAGATGAGAGACAGCAAGATATTGAAAACCTATTTGAAGAAATAATGGCAGAAAACTTCCCCCACCTGGTGAAAGAAATGGACTTACAGGTCCAAGAAGCGCAGAGAACCCCAAACAAAAGGAATCCAAAGAGGACCACACCAAGACACATCATAATTAAAATGCCAAGAGCAAAAGACAAAGAGAGAATCTTAAAAGCAGCAAGAGAAAGAGACTCAATTACCTACAAGGGAATACCCATACGACTGTCAGCTGATTTCTCAACAGAAACTTGGCAGGCCAGAAGGGAATGGCAAGAAATATTCAAAGTGCTGAATACCAAGAACCTACAACCAAGAATACTTTATCCAGCAAAGCTATCATTCAGAATTGAAGGTCAGATAAAGAGCTTCACAGATAAGGAAAAGCTAAAGGAGTTCATCACCACTAAACCAGTATTATACGAAATGCTGAAAGGTATCCTTTAAGAAGAGGAAGAAGAAAAAGGTAAAGATACAAATTGTGAACAACAAACATGCATCTATCAACAAGTGAATCTAAGAATCAAGTGAATAAATAATCTGATGTACAGAATGAACTGGTGATTATAATGAATCAGGGACATAGAAAGGGAATGGACTGACTATTCTTGGCGGGGAAAGGGGAATGGGAGATGCGGGAAGAAACTGGACAAAAATCGTGCACCTATGGATGAGGACAGTGGGTGGGGAGTGAGGGCGGAGGGTGGGGCGGGAACTGGGAGGAGGGGAGTTATGGGGGAAAAAAAAAAGAGGAACAAATGTAATCTGAACAATAAAGATTTAAAAAATAAATAAATAAATAAAATGGATAAGATGCAAAAAAAACAAAAAACAAAAAATGCAATGGGTATTTAATTTTAAAGCATGCTTTTAGCATTTATGTAAAACGTTTTTTGTACTCGTTCAATAGAAACTTATCTGGCCACTGGGTAAAGCTAGCAATGAAGCTACTGGTCTGCAATGTGTTTAAGATTATAGGAGGAATGCTTCGAAAGGGCCGGATGCATAGTAAATAAAAGGTAGCTGCTGTTTCCATGACGAGTTCCTCACCGTGGAAGCCATCTGCCAGCTCCCGTCATAACCTCACTTTTCCAGATGTAACTTTTAAGCTAGGATAGGCTGGGGGCTATACGCCAACAAGGGGCATTTAGACCAACAACCCTTCTCAGTACGACTGAAAATCTAGGGCTATGTTGCATATGGCAACGCTCACAAGAAAAGATAGTCTTCTGTCACCCTCAGAATTGACCAGTTCTGGGAAGTGGTAATTTTAATTTGTTGAGTTCAGGGGTCTTTTCTAGCTTTTACTTGAATAAGATGCTCCTGATGAAAATCCTTTGCCTCTTCCGGTCTTGCCCTCTCTGCGTAGCTTTTAAACTGGGATTAAATTTTAACAAACCCTCCATTGTGAGTGCCTATGTTATCACAGAACGTTATGTTGTGCGTTATAAATAATTCATAGGCAATATTTAGAATGGCTGCAAGCCATTTTTAGAATTGGCTGGGAATTGTTTACAACACCCTCCTCACACCCTTTGCCTGTTGTATGTTCACTTCACATTTTTTCTTAAAATCCTCTAAAGCAGCAAGACTACTTATGTTACCAGGAGTTTATTCCTAAGCCA
>NW_005353629.1:3171977-3181120 GCF_000412655.1 Myotis brandtii
CCAAAGCCTAAATGGACTTGCAGTTCCTTAAAGCCTATGGACTCATTGCTTCCAGGAGTGGCTCCTGCTGCTTCCTCCACCAGAGCCCCTCCCTTTCCTCTTGGCCCCTGCCGGTCCCCCCTTCCCCATCTCTACTGATCCCTGCTGTCCTCCCACAGAGCCTTTCCTGGCCTTGAAGTCTGGGGTAAGTGCCACCTCCTACAAGTAGCTTGTGTGTATCTCTACTCTGTTTCCTGGTTTGTCGTTACCATCAGACTAAGAACTTATCAAGGACAGAAACTGTCTTTTTTCTCTGTGTGTACAGGAGTAATCATGAAAATATTTAACATGTGATGCTAACTATCACCACGCCTGGCAAGCTGACGGAATAGGGCCTTGGAGGCCTCCTGCTGTCAGGGTGAAGGAGAAACGGTGAAACACTTTAATTTTGTTATATTTTATTATTCTCTCTCTCTCTCTCTCTCTCTCTCTCTCTCTCTCTCGCTCTCTCTCGCTCTCATTTTTATTCTTCAGTGCAATGCAGGCCTATGGCCTTTCTGCTAAATGGAGAGGAAGAAAGTGTGGCATCAGAGGAGGCAGAGCTGAGGCTGGCAAGGCTGGAATTGGTGGTGTTGCTGCTATTGGTGGTGTTGCTTGTGGAGTTTTCGTTCTCTCACTGCTCCCACACTGGGGATTGAGCCCACAACCTGGGCACGTGCCCTGACTGGGAATTAAGACCCTGGACCTTTCAGTCTGCAGGCTGATGCTCTTTCCACTGAGCCGAACCCGCTAGGGCTGAAACACTTTTAAATGGACCCAACGTTCAGTGGGTATCTTCAGTGCAGTGTGGAGAGCAGCTTGTCCAGGCGCCTGATTCTGCAGAGTCCGACAGTGCGTCATGTCCCTACAGCTCTGCAGAGAGAGACGCTCACTTGCAGGAGGCTGGCAGCACTGCCAATAATTCTTGCCCACAGACTTGCCCTGAATACTATGTGGGGGATGTTCAGTTGACGTCTCTCCCCCACTGTGGAAGAAGCAAATTAATTTTCACAGAGCTGATGGGCTTATATATTTTTCTGGTCTTTGAATTATCCTCTGTACTGGCTGAACACTTCTTCTGGTTCCCTTATTAATTAACTAGCAGCCCTGCGCACGAATCCGTGTGCCAGGAGGTCGCTGCCGCCTTCTGCCCACTGACCCACCCTCCTGTAGCTGCCCCTGCCCCCCCAGCTTCTTGCCCTGCCCCATCCTGTAGCTCTCTGCTGCCTGCTAGTAGCCAGTAGGTCACTGCCACCCTTCTGTAGCTCTCTGCCCACTGCCCTGCCTTCCTGTAGCTCCCCCCCACTCCCCTCCCTCTCCCCCCTCCATACCTTGTACCTTGCTGCCCCACCCTCCTGCTGAACAGTGATCTGTTCCTGACCTGCTTGGTCATTATGCCTCAGGGCTTAATGGCTAATTAGCATATTCCTCTCTTAGTATATAGGATTGATGAGTTAAATGAAACTTTGGCTTGTGTTTGTTTTAAGTCTGTGCGAGAATCATTTTTCCTCTTCTCTTTTTAAAACTGATCCTTAATGAGTTGTGGAGGTCTTCCCCGGAGATTATTTAAAGAAAAGACATCTAACAAAAAACAAAGCTCCCTCTCTCATGAAGGAATCCAAGTTCCTTTCAGTCATGTTAACTTTATATCTACTTTCAAATGCTTTATTGTTACGTTGATTGAATGAGTGATCAAGTATTATTTATCTCAGGCATCCATAGAGATCCTATACTAATCAAACATCCAAATTTTCTATGATGATGTTTATCTTCAAAAAATAAAATTCTAAACATAGAAAAACTGAACCTTTTAGGATATCTTTTACACCTGAACCTATCTTTGAGTTTCCCAGAAGAGCTCTGAAAAAAATTAATGATTTGTTCTTATAAAATGATACTGAAAATAATGTTTAGCCAATGAGTTACCAAATCAGAAGGCATGCTAAAATTTCTCGAGGTTACATTTGGATACATAAAATATATTAATATAAATAATTCAAATATATGTTTTCATGGGAATTCCTAAAGATTGGCCAATGGTCAAAACATGGACAATGGTCAAAATCCTGGTGATAGTTTGCTTGATAATATCAGACAACAATAGTAAGCTGATATCACACAGTTTTTATTTCCATGCTTATTTGGAATAAGTTACTTTCTTTTCTCCCCCTAGCTTTATTGAGATATAAGTGATATATAACATTACATACATATAAGGTATATAAGGTGATGATTTGATACAAAAAAACACACAAAAAAACACAACACACATTTGAAAATAGACTTCATCAATCACTTGGAGAAATTTTGTCTAAAAAATGTTTTTGGAATGCTTTTATTATCTTGTTTTCTGTGCTACAGAAACGGTCACATTTTCTCATCAGTTACTTTATTCTGGACTCTCATCAGATCTTTCACATTTGAGAATTATCAGTAACCTAAAACCACACGGATTTCACATTTGTCATCATCCACAGATGGTTTGTGTTTTACTTGAGTTCTCACCTGAGTGAGCAGAGTTTGTGTCTTCAGCAAACAAGGCCTGTCTCCGCAGCCTGGTGTACCAAGTACTTCAAACTGTTGACTCTTCTAAGAATAGGCTCTTGAGCTCTGATGGGATTGCTTGCCAATGGGCTGAGTCAGGGTTTTCAGAACCTCTTCGGTTAAGAAGCAGATGGCTTTCTGAGTCTCCCAACCCAAGATCTAGCAGAACACAAACTAATTACATAGGACTGAGTGAAATGATGAGGACATTTTTATTAGGGGTATTTGTTTAGAATTCTGTTGATGTTTTTTTCTTTATGTTTTCTCTTCTACATATGCAAGCAACCTCCCTTCTTTTTATTCGTAAGCCATTTTTATCCAATAACTATTTAGTTGACTCTGCTATTGTAAACAAAAATGCAGCATTTTCAAGGGCCATCTGATTCTCACTGATTCTCCCCTCCCCTCCACTGGAAATCAAACTCTTTCTAAATCTCCTTACTGCTCCTGGGAGTGGAGTTATTCACATAAGTTCAATAATAATCCGTTTTCCTTCGTGCTAGGAGATAACTGGAAAAACAAGGTGTACAACCGAAGCCTCACCGGGAGGTCCTATTTGAGAGTGGTTCTCTTTTAATCAGGTATGACGGTCACTTTTAAGGAAATAAAATGGACGTACTTGACTTTGACTACAGCCTTCTTATGGAGCCAGAGCCTAGGAGTGTCTCTGGCAGACTGGCCTGGATGCTGGCTGAGGGCCCAGTCTTGGTGGTGAGGAGACCCACCTCCTGGGAGGCCAGAGACCTGGAGGAGGGAGGAAGGCACCCACTTTTATAGCTTTCGCCAGTGAAATTTGGTGAAGTTTTTTGGGTCTTAGTTTCCTAGCCTTGAGAAGGCAAATGCTAAAACCTTCACCAAGATCTAAACTGAAATTTCTCATGGAAACTTCCCAGCAGCAGTTTATTTTGTGATTGTTCAAAGCAAACTCTAGAAAGTCCGTTGCTGCCTTATGCGAATGATCAGGCCCAACCTCAGTGGCCAGCATCACGGGGTTGATTTTTCTTTGGGGTTATTCTTGATCAAGGTGAGAAGACTGTATCAAAAAAGGGTGAAAGACTTTTAATTGGGCCAAAAGATGGCCAGGTATCTTCAGTGGAAAACATGCATTGTTTAGAGCACACCTCTCAGAGTTATCTGATTCGGTGGGTTTGTGTTTTAATTGCCTTGAGTTATTCTACAACTCTGTCGAGATAACTAGATACAGAAATGAACTTGGACACTGTTGATATAACGCAAGTCATTCTTGGGTATGGACATGCACAGCGTTTTTGTGCCTTAGAGCTTCGATTGACTCCCCTCTCCACAGTGGGAGAAACCAGTTCTGCACGTATGAGGTAGATGTGTTTCAACAATCCTACTGGCTGTATATATTGTGAAGTCTGATTCTTTGATTCTTGAGACCTGGGGGGGGGGGGGGGGGGGCTTCGATTGACTCCCCTCTCCACAGTGGGAGAAACCGGTTCTGCACGTATGAGGTAATTGTGTTTCAACAATCCTAATGGGTGTATATATTGTGAAGTCTGATTCTTTGATTCCTGAGACCTGGGGGGGTTGTGACAGCTTTTCCTGTTCTCTCATTAATTAATGAGTGGAATCAATCTTTGACATTTTAGTATTATCTGTATGAGCGTGATGATTGTATTTGTCTTGAAAAATCATTCTTGAACTATGGGAAAACCTTTATGCTGTGGGATAACACGGCAATGCCCCTGGTGGTCAGGGAAGGGGACCCCTGGGGAGCTTAAGGAAGTTGATATTTATCAACAGGCGAAAGTACTTGAGCATCGTAAGCACAGGTATGTCTGTCTGGGCCCGCTGCCTGGAAGCCGGCCCTGGCTACAGCCCAGTGTCCACCTAGTGCCTGCCTGAAGGAATAAGAGCTTAGCTGGCTTGATGTTTATGTTTAAATTTGCTGATGCGGCCACAATTCCAGACAACGCCTAGAATCAAAACACACAAATACCAAAGCACATGTGTGTTTTCCTGAGGCAGAGTCGCTAAATCTGGCAGATAAAGAAGTTTTAGGAAACTTCCTCTGGCCACTTCTTGGATGAACACTGACAGCTGTCGCTCCATCCGCAGGTTCGCTGAGCTGGGCGCTATCGGGGGATGCTCCTCACGCTTCCTAACTTAATCCCAAATAGACCTGAGAGCAACGTTCTCTATCAGCTCTATCTTCTCAGGTGGAAAATGTAAGACAGAGGGAGCTGTTCATCTGCTCAGGTCCTACAGGCAGCGGCAGCGTCAATAAGTCACAGTTCTCCTTTTGATGTTAGATTTCATGTATTCAGTGGCTCCTCTGATCAAAATATTTGTTCATGTTACTCTTATAGCAGCCCGTTATGTGAGGTGTGAGCGTTCCTATTTTGCAGATGAGAAAACTGAGGCTGACGGGCCATACACTACATTTATCACAACAACGTCACCTTGGTTGTGCAGTGTTTTCTGCCGAGTGAGTGTGGCTTCACCCAATGACATTTCTTCTGCGCTGGTTTCCTAGTCTTGAGAAGGAGTAAGACCTCAGATGGCTTGTGTTTATGTCTAACATCACGCGCACACAGAACATTCCAACTCCTGTGCGCACGTGCTTGGCCTGGTTGGAATCTGTGTGACTGTGTGCACCTGCTCTCCCTGAGCCTGTGGGTTCAGGCCCCTGGCATAGCCCCTCTTAGAGTCGGGGGAGCTGGGCTCAGTCCCTGGTGGGCTCCCGGTTCCTGGCGAGCTCACTTTTCTCCAGTGGATGCAGGGATGGCAGTCCCCACCCCTTATCTGTCCTGCTCTCCACGGCTTCAGTTACCTGCAGTTAACCATGGTCTGAAAATATTCTATGGAAAATTCCAGAAATAAACCACTCATCCATGTGAATCCGAGTGAGTGTGGCTTCCCCCAATGACATTCCGTCTGTGCTGGTTTTCTAGTCTTGAGAGGGAGTGAGACCTCAGACGGCTTGGGTTTATGTCTAACATCACGCGCACACAGAACATTCCGACTCGTGTGCACACCTGCTTGGCCTGGTTTTAATCTGTGTGACTGCGTGAACCTGCTCTCCCTGTGGGTTCAGGCCCCTGGCATCGCCCCTCTTAAAGTCTGGAGACCTGGCTCAGTCCCTGGTGGGCTCCCGGTTCCTGGCGAGCTCACTTTTCTCCAGGAGATGCAGGGATGGTAGGCCCCACCCCTTATCTATTCTGCTCTCCACGGCTTCAGTTACCTGCAGTCAACCGTGGTCTGAAAATATTCCATGGAAAATTCCAGAAATAAACCACTCATCCATGTGAAACTGCGTGCCATTCCGAGCAACGTGATAAAATCTCACGCCCTCTCAGCCAGGATGGCATCATCCCTGGGTCGCCTGTCCACGCTGTACCTCCCTGCCTGCTGGTCACTTAGCAACCCTCAGGGTCGCTGGATTATTGGATCGGTTATTAGAGAGAGAAGCCACATGCACAGAGCTTCTATTACTGCATATGGTTATAACTGTTCTATTTTGTTATTTTCTTTGTCTCCTCACTCCGTGTATTAACTTGAAGTGCGTGCCTTCCCTGGCTCCCAGGGGCCAGCCCCTCCGTGCGCCCCTCCCACCTTGGGAGCCTCCTGGGGAATGAGCCTGGTGGGGGAGGGGGGAAGGGGGGCTGCTCCGGGATGACGTCAGTGTTCCCTGCCTTTAGCTCAATTTCCGCTGGTTCCTGCCCAGGGGCAGCTCCTTAGACCACGCGTGTTTCTGTGCACCCCGTTCCTCCCCCAGGCGGCATCTGACACGCTCCCCTGCCCATCCCCCTAGTGTCTGCAGCGGCACCCTCACCGCCCCAGCCCTTCAGGGCATCCAGGTGTCTGCTGCCCACCCTTGGGAGGTGGCTGGGTCCCTGGGAGCAGTGCTCTGCTCTCCTTCCTGCAGCCACTAGCCAGGAGCACAGAGACCACCCCCCGCCCCAAGGCTGCAGGGCTAGGGGGACACAGAGACCCTGCCCCCCCCCCATTCCCTGCCTTTAGCTGGATTTCCGCTGGTTCCCGCCCAGGGGCAGCTCCTTAGACCACGCATGTTTCTGTGCACCCCGTTCCTCCCCCAGGCGGCATCTCACACGCTCCCCTGCCCGTCCCCCCAGTGTCTGCAGCGGCACCCTCACCGCCCCAGTTTTCAGGGCACCCAGGTGTCTGCTGCCCGCCCTCCGGAAGTGGCTGGGTCCCTGGGGAGCAGTGCTCTGCTCTCCTTCCTGCAGCCACTGGCCAGGAGCACAGAGACACCCCCCCGCCCCAGGCTGCAGGGCTAGGGGGACATAGAGACCCTGCCCCCCCACTACCCCCCAGGCTGCAGGGCTAGGGGGACACAGGGACCCTGCCCCCCAGGCTGCAGGGCTAGGGGGACACAGGGACCCTGCCCCCCAGGCTGTGGGGGGTGAACACGAAAAGCTTTTCTTTTTCTTCAATCGTTGCTTTTCATGCACCGTGGTCTGTGGACTAGCTCCTTTGTCCCTTGACATCCAGAACAACAGCCTACTCACTCTCGGTTTTAAAATTGGGGCCCCAGCCGTGCGCCCCCCTTTGCCTGTTTAGGGTGGATTCCTTGCCCCAGGGACCCCCCTGCAGTGGTTTGCTCTGCCGCCCCCTCCTCACACTCCTCAGGGTCTCCTGCTCCCCTGGTTGGGCGCTGAGAGGAGGGGGGGCGGAGGGAAGGAGGGGAAGGAAGGTGGCAGGGATGCTGTTATCATCACAGGGCCTGTCCCCGCAGGCCTCCGTCTTCACGTTGCCATGGCCGGCTTCTAGGGACCCTGGTCATATGGGGTTGGGGGGCCAGGCCCCTCCATATGACCGCGTCGGTCCATTGGCACCTGCATGACCCTGTCCCCACAGGAGGCCGCGTTCTGCGATGTGAAAGGTGAACCGGACCTGGTCTTTCTGGGGGAGCACAGTTCACACGCGATGTGCCGGGCTGTGCTGTCGGAGGCCCCTGGGTCAGGGCTGCGTGGACACGGGTGGTCCCTGCTGGAGGCCACTCTGTTCTTCGGGAACCTCCTCCGCTCTCACGGGGCTCTCTCCAGAGCGCGGGCTTAGGGGAACGCAGTGTGACTGTAACAGCGCTCTCCCACGGGGTCCTGCGGGACCAGCATGTCCATCTCCCAGGACAGACGTGACCACTGAGCACCCAGTGCCCGGGAAGCTGCTCCCCTCGCAGGGCCACGCCAGCTGCAACTTGGTCGTTTCCACTTCTCCTGTTTAGACCTCTGCTCTGCTTCGTCTATTTTTTTTTCTTAATTTCCTTCCTTTTGACTTTTTTGGTTTGTTGTTGTTTTTGAGAAGACATTCTTTTTGAGAAACACGCTTTGCGATTCTTGACCGTGCGGTGCAAACTGGCCAGGAGGAAACTGTGGCTGCTGCCCTTTCACTGCATTTCCCTCCAGCATCCATATCGGAGCGGTCAGCGTTCTGTAAGTTTCTGTAAATGAGAAGACAGAGTGGAGGGGGCTCGCCGGGGCCTTCTGCTCACGTCTCCCGACGTTTGTCCTGTGAGACTGTCTAAATTCCATTTTCTCTTTCAATGCCGCAACGCTATTTAAAAACCATGTTTCACAAATGATTATGGGCAGTCTCTGTACCATGGAAAGTTAATTGGTTATTGCATTTAAAACCCTGCTTTCCTCCGAGCACATTTGGTAAACTCCCCCTGTGAGTTATCGCCGTGTTGGATTTGAAATTTCAGCTCAGTAGACAAGGATGAGGTTTAATGTACTCGGCTTACCTGTCAGTCTCAATAAATAATTAATAACTGTACCTCGACAGAGCCTAACTACTTGCTTCCATTTCTGTGGACAACCTTTTCTTGTACAATCGTTTCTAAGTTATTCCTGCAGAATCTCCTCAGTCCATTAACAGTCCATCTGATGTGTGTGACAAAAAACCCAAGATGGTAAGAAGGGGAGCAAACTGTGCATGAGGCTTTAAAGCTATTATTAATGGCAGGAATCCCTTTAAAAAGGTTGTTTCTATGGATAAGTACACACATATATGCCTGTGCTTAAGACAGAAGCATTAGAAGCAGATATAGGGTATTTTACATCAAACCAAATTGAGGACCATGAGTCTCTCTGTCTTTGGTTTTGCCCAAACCTTCTCCTATGCGGTAATGGAACATCATGGCTCATTATCCTGATCTCTTCAGAAATTCTTTGGAGATGAAGACATTGCCATTTCTAGTGGTTTGAAGTAATACAGCTATTTTTTACTTCATTCCATGAAGTCAAGAGAATGACATAGAAATACGAATTTTAGCACCTTATGATTTTATTTTATTTTATTTTTACTTGCAAAGCCTTTGGGAATTCAATCTTTTCTTTCTTTCTTTCTTTTTTCTTTTTTTTTTATTAAATCTTTATTGTTCAGATTATTACATTAGTTACTCTTTTTTCCCACCATAACTCCCCTCCACCTAGTTCCAACCCCACCCTCTGCCCTCACTCCCCACCCACTGTCCTCATCCATAGGTGCACGATTGTTGTCTAATCTCTTCACTCACCCCCACCCCCCTTTCTCCCCCTCCCCCAAGAATAGTCAGTCCATTCCCTTTCTATGTCCCTGATTCTATTACAATC
>NW_005353629.1:3182754-3204004 GCF_000412655.1 Myotis brandtii
CGCCCTCAGCCTCCAGCCCGCTCCGCATGCACTCCGAACCTTAGTATTTTACTTCAGCACTGCGCCTCCTCTGAGCCTCGGTATGCTTTTCTCTTTCCTCCTAGTTGTAGAACATCCACTCAGCCAGCTTTCCTGTGGTTCTGGATGATGTCCGTTCCGTCTTTTAGTTGTATTTTTGAAGTGGTTGTTCGAGGCAGCAAACTCCCGTGTTTACCTATGCCGCCATCTTGGTTTCCTCCCAATCTTTTCTTTCTTAACTGTTGTCACTCTCTTTGCATCTGGCTATGTGTGCTGTACAATGCTCAGCCAGGGTTCCCAATCTTTAGGCTTCAGTGTTTCTTTTATTCACCCAGGAGCTCCCAGAGATGGAAGGAGCCCAGGTGGGGGCTGAGAGCACAGACTCAGGAGCCACACTGCCGGCCCCTGGTCACGGACGCTGGGCCTCAGTTTCCCCTCCTGAGGATGAAATTTAATGGGTCTCTCAGTTCTCAGAACAGTGTTTGATGCATAGTAAGTGCTCCATGCTTTAGTATTCCTCTTCTGGGCCAGGTCCTACATTAGCTATGTGATCTAGGGCAGGTCCTTCACACCTTTTGACATGAAATATAAACAATAAAACCTAACCCAAGCTCTTTATAATGTTTAGATAGTTTATATGGAAATCCCGTGCACACTCAACTTATTACTTTTACTTATGCTGGAGCATCTGTTCATCCTTTGAGCGTTTCCTTCAAGACATTCTGGTGACCAACACGATGAGCATCCTTCAGAGGCTCTTAAAACCCATCATTCCTTGGGTGTTGTTTAGACCCTGGGAGCAATCTACATGATCACTACCCTTTTAACATCTTGCTTGATATTATTGCATATGCAATATTGAAGCATGTGTAACTACATGTTTGTTGTAATTCAAATCATAGTCATTAAGTAGTAGGTCATAAAACCATAATGTATCAAGATCTCTCGAATAAAAATAAACCAAGTAGGGAAAACGTTATTTGTTGCCTTCAGTATCATCTCTCCAAGACTCACGGCTCAGCAACACCAGTTGCGTAAGTAACACCAGTTTGGTTATAGAACTCTCAGTCACGACAATGACGAGTTTAGAACCTTCAAATTTAACATCAAATTGCACATCACTGTGCTTGTACTTTCAATGGGAAAGTAAGAGACTAACGCTGGACACTGAAGAGCCCGGCCGCCTGTCACTCCTTGAGCCAAGTGAAGTAGAGACAAGGTTGAGCCATATCCGAGCGTTTATTCCAATGATGCCTGCACACGGGAGAGCAGCAGGCGTCCTGTAAATTCTGCTCTGGCCCCTCCTACCAGCCGCTGACTGTATCGGGATAAGGAAGAAGGCTGCCTGCCAGGGGAAGGGAGAACAGGGTACAGGCTGCAGGGTCCGTGGTCCAGGTGTCTCTGTCCAGGATCTTGAAGTCTGATAACAAGGGAGTTCATTGTCAATGATGTTAAAACCCAGCTCAGCCAGTTCCTGGGACTGAAGAGCAGTGAGCATTCCTGAGGCAAAGTCCCAGAGCGGGGAGGGTCCAGGCACAGCAACTAAATCGAAGCAGGTCCGGTCCTCGGTTTGTTCTCAAAATGTATTTTCTTCTCTGAGCAATCGACCCATCTGGGCCCCAAGGCGTCTCTTAGCTTTTTAGAGTTTTGACAGTTTTCCTTCTTGCAGCACAGCCCCCAGTTCCCCAGGTGTGTAAGGAGAGCTCTTGTCTGCAGGTAGAGGGTGAATGATCATGACAACTATGCTCCTATTCCTCCACATGCCCTTCCCCCTTCAGAGTGAGTCAAAAGTGTAGGCCAGTGATGGCGAACCTTTTGAGCTCGGCGTGTCAGCATTTTGAAAAACCCTAACTTAACTCTGGTGCCGTGTCACATATAGAAATTTTTTGATATTTGCAACCATAGTAACACAAAGACTTATATTTTTGATATTTATTTTGTATATTTAAATGCCATTTAACAAAGAAAAATCAACCAAAAAAAATGAGTTCGCGTGTCAGAGGTGTCATAGGTTCACCATCACTGGTGTAGGCTAAAGTTTTCCTGGAAAGAAAGGGTTAAAATATTGTGCCGTTTTCTTTGATATTCTGAGAACTCCGCACACCCTTAGCAGCTGTGTGGGGACGCACTAAGACTTACTGAGCTGAGGTAATGACACCAAGTCTGGAAGGCAATGCTCTTCACCGCTGGGGAGGGCAGGCATTTCAAAAGCGAGCTCTAACCCGGGGCTGCGTGGCTAAGCAGCCGCCTCCGTCCTCCGTTTTCTGGCTCATTATGTGATCATCATTCCATATGGTCCTGTAATCTCCCAGCTCAGAGCTCCATCCACCGGCACGAGCTTGTTGCCCATTTAATGATGCAGAAATTCAAATTCCTGGCTGGCAGTCTCAGACGTTAAAACACCATTGCAAATTTACCTAAGCGAAATGAGTAAGGGAGCATTTTCCTGTTCAGAGCAAAGTGCGTCTTTATGCTGAGGAAGAATTCTTGGTCTCCTTAGTGCTCATGCCTTCTAGACACATCACCCTCCTATGAACTGAATGGAAATAAGTGAGGAATGGATTTGAACGCCAATTGTGTGTTAGGTTTACCAAGCCGCCATAAGCCTCTCATTTGTCAAAGAGATTCATTTCCGAAAGAGAAAAAACACATGTTTACTCAGGTATCTCAGAGCTTCCCTTCAATATTTTAAACCACAAAACAAAGTTCTCTTAAACCTATCCTTGATTTTCATGCTTTAAACGTCTGGCATCTGCCAGGTGATCTTAAATAGAGGTGGCGGAATCCAGCACATGAGTTAGTTATGTCTGTGGGTTATTGACAGCCCGGAAGCATGGAGGGAAGCACCCAGAACTCCAACCTCGTAGGGAGCCCATGATCTCCAGGCAGCAGCCCAGATGGGGCCCGGAGCCCTGGATGCTGCTCATGGTCTTTGAAACCATCACCGAGCAGCTCTGCTGTTAGCATCCCTCTCAGACACAGGAAGGTTGCCCACCCCGCTCCCCCGCCCCCGCCTTTTATTTTCAGGTTGGTGAGATATCTGATGATTTCTCAGTGGGTTCCATTTCAGAAACAATTAAATGTGCTTTCTTTCTTTTTTTAAAAAAATATATTTTTATTAATTTCAGAGAGGAAGGGAGAGGGAAAGAGAGAAATATCAACGATGAGAGAGAATCATCGATTGGCTGCCTCCTGCACACCCCACACTGGGGATGGAGCCTACAATCAGGACATGTGCCCTGACCAGGAATTGAACCGCGACCTCCTGGTTCATAGGTCGACAATCAACCACTGAGCCACACCGGCCAGGCTGAATGTGCTTTCTATGAATTGGCCTCCCAGCTTAGCTTTCTCATTACCTCTAGCCAGGAACTCAGTTTTTGGTTGTGTGTGTGTGTGTGTGTGTGTGTGTGTGTGTGTGTATGTGTGTTTTCCTTCACACAGTAGGTGCTTTGCTTGTGTGTTTTAAAGTTTGCTGTGGTTCCTGTGTGGTATTGAAAACAGATCCTTACTACTTTGTTGAATCTCCACTTTAACTATTTGCTATAAACAGCCAATATGCAAGGCTGCTGGAGAGAGGTGTTCATGGCTGATGGAGTAGCCCCTGAGTAAAGGGATATTTTGTCTTCTACTGAAGCTAATTTCCACCCTTGTTTACTTAAATAATTAGGTTCCAGATGTTTTACAAATGACTATTTAAAAAATTAATGGCAAATAAATAAAGGCTCAGATATTCTGATTTCAAAAGAGAGCTGTAACCTTGTTTGGTGCTTGGGGCCATTCTTGATTCTTTTTCTGTTTTTATAGCACTATGTACAGACAGGTTAGTCCCAAAATAAGAGTTCATGGTTTATATTTATGATACAAAACCATGCTTCTAGGTATTTCCAGATGCTTAAATGCTTTGCAACATCTGAAATAATATGTGCTTATTTGTCCAAAAATGTAAACCCTATATGTGTATTTGTCACACATGTGCAGGAAAAGAATCACTGATTCCCACTGGTCAGCTGCTGTCTCATCTGAAGGTGAAATTAAATCTAGTGATGAGAAGGAACTGGGTATCACAATTTTAATTTCTGCCTGGAGCGCTGACTGCTGAAATACCTGATACAGATCACAGGTCTTCGCTCTTTGCGCTATCTCTGGGTGGCGAGCACTTCTCCCTCTCCGTGCAGGTCAGCTGCAGATCGGATTAAGCCTGAGGAAGAAGAGGCATGTTGGCCTGAAGGCTCCAGGCAAGTGAGAACATCAATTTAGCCAACAATACACCCACCAGAAAGCTAAGGGGCATGATTTTGCTCTTCACTTTGCCTCATTCTTCTACCATCTAAACTTGAAGAACTTTTATTGAAAGGGAAAAAGGAAAAACGCTTCCTTCCTTAGGAAAGCGATGAGACTGCTATTTGTGTACGTGGATATAATCTGCTCCCCAAGGTCATGGTCCAGCACCTTGGAGTGAATGTCGAAGGAATGGAAGGGGTCAACATAGTGACATATTCGTTTAGGGATGGGGGCAATCATGGGTTGGGGGTTTTGAGTGTGGGTTTTTAGCAGCTTTTATGTGAGCTGACTGCACAGATACGAGGATCACAGAGCAGTGCCTCCCGGTAGACTGGTCAAGAGCATTTCACTTGATAAACTCTGGGCTACGATGTCCTAATGTCATTCTCAAACGCATATTAGGCATAAAGAAGTCTGAGGTGCTAACCCTCTCTCTTGTGGCTGCCGGTCCTGGCCCACATACTCTCTGGAGGAAGGAGACAGGGACTCCTCAGAAAGGAGAGGATGACTCAGCAGTTGGCTGTTGAAGGCTCCGTTGTGCCGTTGACGCCTCTCACAGTTCTAACCCAGGCCACACGCAGAATGGCGTCCCCTTCCACTCTTTTTGGAGAAAAAGGCAAGTAGCAGTTTCTGTGTTTCCGGAAATATACCCGGTGAATCTGCTTCACTGTCATCTTTCTAGTTAAATGGGTGGCCCGGATTCAGCAGCCTTTTCTCAGATGTCTCTTTGTGTCTCTCATCTGGAGTTCCCGCCACCAAGTCCTCCTTGAGAGTAGACTTATTTCAGGCCTGCACATCGCTGCATAGGTTTCCACAAATGCCGAGTTTCAGACTAACCTTCTTGATCAGTCTCAGTCATTTCCTTCTGCTAGAGTCATGCCTTTTTGCTGCCTCACCAGGTTGAAAATAATCAGTTGTTCGAAGTTATCCTTTTCTTTGATCTTTGAAGCATTCCTTTGCAGATCGTGTCGTGCTCTGTAACACTCTGAATGACCTTCTCATCTGTAGGTTTCTTCAAGATCCTTATGTCCAGTGATTGTTACTCATACTTAGAAATCAAATATCTCTTCATATTAATCCTGTCTCCGCTTAATAGCTCAGGTTTAAGCCTGTGGTCAACACAGAATGATGTGGTTTGAGGGGGACTAGCTGTGTGGTCAGAGGAGGGCCTATGGCCATCTACCAAGGAGCCACCCAGGGTGCCATTATGTCGTGATGTTATTGTGGACCGTAATCTACCTCCTTATTATGTTGTTTGGCATTTTATAGAGTTGGAGAGGCTGACTCACACTAATCAACATTACGTGGTGCTTACATATATAAACACTAACGAGCACTTAGAATGATAGTGTTTTTTATGATGGAGATAAATACATGTACCAGAACCCCGGAGGAGTGGACTTAATGAAAGTTGCTTAGTGAGTGCAAGGGAAGAGGACAGCCTTGAGGGACGTTTAACAATTGCAGTTTTGAACGTGTTGAATCAGCCATCATTACAGATGACATCACTATAAGATCCGAACAGTATCTGTCTTTTATGGGTTTTGATAAACAAGTCAGCTTTAGGCGCCAGGTTCTCCTGCCCTATTCTTGAGGCTGAATATCCTACTTCTGTTCAGTTTTTCTGCGAACTGGTTTAGCTATGTTCCTGCTTTTAAAATGATAAACATCTGCCAAATCTATTTTCTTTCTCTGACGGTCAGGTCTTTCTAGTTTCTTGTCATACAAATTTAGAGATAATCTGGATTACTCCTCCAAAGGCTAATCCCATATGTTGTATATGGATTTTTCTAGTTTATTAACTATTATGGGGTCCCTGGGCATGTGGGTAGGTGGCTGATCTTCTCTTGATGTCTCCATGGCCCACCAACATATAACAAATTTCTTAAAATAATAATTTTTTAATCCATTTGCAGTTTGAAAAAACATGTATCACTTTCAACCAATTTCCCCATATATAGTATGTTGTACAACAAAAAATGCAAGTATTTGATTCAAATATTCCACAGTAGTTAAATTGGGGAGTATGGAAGCTCAGAAGTATATAAGTCAATCTTTAATCATTAATCAAATGAACTTGCATTCTGTGGGAATTCCTTCCATCATATTCCAACCGCTAACCATGCAGTGGAAATCTATTCTGACAAAGAGTTCACTGTTCTTGGAATACTTTGACATATTTGGGGATGACTCTAGACTGTTAGAAACTCCGTTCTTCTTATTGAGGTTATTAGTAAAACTTTATGATTCTTTCATTATGAGAGTAGTTTTCCATGCCTCTCATAACCATTATTCTCTTTCTCTCAACCACTTTTTAGTACTATATTTCTATTGTTCTTAAGTGTTAATGTCTAGAATTAAACCAACATATAATTTGGTCTGGAGGTACCATCTTTCAATTTCAACACTCCAGTGCTTTTTAATGACCACATCACATTACTGACTCATAACAAGATTGTGATAAAACTAAAACCCAAGGTTCCTTTTACAAGTCCCTGTGACAAACCAAGTCTTTCATCCTGTGATAGCGCAAAAGTTCCTTTGATTCTAAGTATAGAACTTTCTTCATAGCCTTGTTATGTGTCATTTTGTTGTCTGTGTTTGGCCTTTCAGTCCCCCAAGGACCTTTTGATTTCTTATTCCATTACACAGTGTATTTATCTAGAATAATGTAACGAGAAAAGCAACACAAAACAGAAAAGAACTTCAAAACCCTAAACAGAACACAACAAAAACCTCTCAGGTCTTCTCTATCTCCATATATGACATTGATAAAAATACTATACTCTAAGAGGTCACATAGAGGATATAGTATTACCATATTATTAATGAATTCATTCATTAGTTCATTCAAATGTTCATGCGAGCCTAATACATGATAGGCATGGCGCTAGGCCTATGGTTACTGGGTGAATAAACAAACAAGGCCTTAGCTTTTATGAAGCTACTATTTTAGTGGAGGAAATGGGAAATAAAGGAAGTGTGATAGGAAATAAACAGGCATAGAATAGAAAGTGGCAGGGGTGGGTAGGTGGCCATCTAATTCAGAGACGGTTTCTGAATAGGTGGCATATAACTAATGCATTCAGTTTGAGAATGATTTAACTATTCAAAGAGCTCAGGGAACATTCCAGCAGAAGGACTAGCAAATGCAAGCAGGAAGGCATGAGCTTGCTTAAGAATAGAAAGTTACCCGCTTGACCAAAGCTTAGTGAACGGGAGAGAGGTAGGCGGGACAAATCCTGTAGGTCACTGTGGATCCTGTGATGGAATTTAGGTGTATTTCCCCCCACTAGATTTCCAAAGCTTTGGTGAAAGTCTGTTCAATTAGTGAACATTTCATCTAACCATACTATTATCTAACCCACATTTTGCCATGTTGGCAGAATTCTGATTTACTCTATAGAGTTTTCTCTGATGTATAATTCAAAAAAAATCAAGCAAACAAGTAAAATTCATTTAGTATTTGTTCTGAGTGAACTGTGTTGGCTCATTTGTTCAGTGTTTTAAAAAAGATTTGTTGGTGGATCCATTGTAGAACTTTATTAGGGATTAGAGTCAAGTTGAACAGTCTATAATTTTTAGGATTTATGTTTTTGAAATTTGAACCAAGAGTTTTTTGAATTTTCATTCCATTCAGCTTTCTTCTGTTCCCCTTGAGTGCACAAAGATGACCACAAATGGTTCTTGATCAAACTTACAAGATGGTTCAATACTTGGCAATGGAATTCACTATATTTATAGTAACTAGATTCTTTCTCTCTCTCTACAAATATATCAGGATTTGTTCTGGTTCATTATGCTTTGAGTTTGGAGGCACTTTTCCTTAATAAAGAAAAGTGAATCAGAATAGTACTTAACCAGTTCTGTCCCTTCTCTCATGTGTCCCCATAGTTCACTCACGGCCACCATGCCTGGCCAACCCTCCCTCATTTTGCTTTAGGTCTAGCTAACACGATACCAAACAAAAGTCCTTTTAACAGTTGGCATTGAGGGGGGAGGATGTGCAGAAATATTTTATTTGAACAAACAGGATTCCTAAATCAATTCCTAGATTATTTGTCTTCAGAAAAACAGAGGAAAAGTAGATGTTGGCCTGCGTCTTCTGACAACAGCAGTGCGTGATGTGGAGAAATGTAAAGGCAGGTCGGCTGTACTTTCTTTTCAAAACTGGAGCAAAGGGCAGGCGGCGACATAAGAGTTGACTTCATCTCATGGAAATGGAGGAGCGGAGTGCTGCTTGGTTCTGAACGTTCACTTTCCAGTTGTTGGAACCACGCGGTAGTGCACACTCTCTTATCTGTGGGGCTTATATCTGAGTGAAGCAAATCTACAATACAGACCTTAGATTTGAGAGCCGGAGGCATCTCATTAGGAGCTAAGAATAGAGATGACCTGAGTCACTTAAATTGTCTGGCCCCAGCTCGCTCGTCAGTGGAATTAAGAGGTTGGAAAGGTCATCCCTGAGTCTCCTTCCGGCTCAGGACTCTGTGGTTGTAAAGACTGTCTTTCTCCTGAAGAAAAAGTTTGAGCATTTAGGAGACTTACGCAGAGCTACGACGCTTCCTATTTTTATTCTTCAGCAATTTTGTGTGCAACTTACACACATTGACACTAGAAAAATGCATCAATTTCCTTGGAATTTTCAAAAAAGCTTTAAAATACATTCCGTGTATCAGTTAATATCCTCTCTGTGAGATGTGAAGCAGCATTATGCTAGATGTCAAAAGTGACCAAAATGGAGGTGGCCAGTCCTGAGCCATTTTATCCGTGAAAGGACTTTTGATGCCTCACTCAGAGACTCTATAGTCAAATGCTGTGCATGGGAAGATGCGTTAAATCTTCAGTCTTCTGTGTTGCCCAGTGTGAATGAGCATTGCGTCCTATTTCAACAACTTTCCTGTGTAGAATCTGGTGAACAGTAAGTGGTGTTCAGCCTGACAAAATTTTAGGAGCATCGTTGAAGAAACACAGTGCTAAACCCTCTCCTTTCATCCAGAGGGGAAATCAATCGCCAGCAACCTCAGCTCCTGGGGCCACCTACCCTTTCACCCAGAGGCGTGGCCACCAATGTGGTCACAGAAGGTGGGCGCATCAGCCAGACATCAAAGGCACCAGTATTTTCCTCACTGATTTTTCTTCAGCCTCCTCCATTTGTATGGATATTTGGTTAGACGTCATCGCTCAGGCTATATCCGATATGGAATAAGTATTTCAATTAAATTTCCCAAATAAAATGTTCCGTCTTCATAATGTGTACCAAGGCATGAAGCCACGGTAGGAGAGAGAACACGTAAAGGTTGTGTCAGCCTAGAGCCTGATTTGGAAGCGGCAGGAGGGAAGAAAAGAGACAATGAAGAAATTTATTTTCCTTTTTTAAAAATTATGTTCATCGATTGCTATCTTTATCTCATTTTTATGGAAACCTGTTTCTTTTTAATCTCAACCAATCAACTTCTATTGTAATGTCTTTGAATTCTGAAAAGTAATTTGCAGGGTTTTCATAAATCTTGACCATAGAAGGGAAAGCTTTGTATTCAGGTGACACTAAAACAGGATAGAGAGGTTATTTCCATACACCTAATTAGATAAATTGATTGATGCATTAACTTCATTAGTTGTTTTAACATGCAAATGGAATTCTGGACTTGAATGCATTCAGAGACTGATCTGTGTTTTCCAAGGGCAAGCATAAAAGGGAACTGCTGTCCATGTCTTTTTCTTCATTTAAACAGGTTTTGGTAATACCAAATTCCTTAAAAAGCAGCACTGGGGATTCGCATGTTCGTTACGGGTGTGAAATGAAATTGCATGCACCGCCCTTCTTTGTGTGTGCTCGTGAACACACACACACACACACACACACACACACACACACACACACACACATCATGGCCACCAGCACTATGAAACTCTTCTTTCATAGCTGCATTTTCTCCAAGGAAGACAAGAATGCTGGAAAATGAGAGAAGAATTTGGGTCTAACATTAGCCCTCAGCGTTTCCTATTGCAACACAGACACATGTTGTTGAACTTCCTCCTCTTTAGCTGGCTGTGAACACAATGTGTTATTTGTTATTCTGCTTAATCCCCCACAAAGGAAAAGAGATGCCCTCGGCCAATTTGCTGGGGAACAGTCCACGTCTGTTGAGGAAAAGTAGTCTGTGCTTCTCGCATGCCATCAGCCCCTGGTTCTGCCAAAGCGGACTGTCCTGGAACCACCGCTCAATGGGCTGGGTCCGCGGAGCTCAGAGTGAAGGGCGGCCCACGGGCCTCCTGGGACTTCGGACTGTGGTTCTTTCCTTCCTGAGAAATAAAACCATTTTGGGCTTCTCTTCAATGTTAACTGACAGCCCTTCTTTACCGTCTCACATTTAATTGTTGTGAAAACTTATCTCAAGGATTCTTCGTATCTAATTTTCACATTTTTCTCCCAGAAAGCATTTTTCATGTAGGTGTTTTGAATGTTATTTTATTTTTTCCTTTTCTGCCCAGGGATGGTGTGTGTTGCATGTATTGGGAGAATTGGTATTACGGTTTTGTGCGCATTGTCCAGTGAGAAAGGTTGGGGTTGGGTCTTCTGACTGCACAGCACTTTCTGGAATCGGAGCTGGTGCCTGTCAGCCGTAATGGAGAACCGCCCAGTTCCCCCAGCAGGCTCCGAGCCTCGCATGTCCCAGTTATTTTTCTGCAATGAAAGTTCATAAAGGTGGCTCGGTGGTTGGGCATTGACTTATGAACCAGGATCAGGGTTTGAATCCTGGTCAGGACACATGCCTGGGTTGTGGGCTCCATCCCCAGTGTGGGGCATGCAGGAGGCAGCTGATCTATGATTCTCACTCATCATTGATGTTTCTATTTCTCTCTCCCTCTCCCTTCCTCTCTGAAATTAAAAAAAAAATACATATAAAAAAAGAAAGCCCAATGCTGGTGACATAATGAAAAGGATAATAAAAGGGCATACAAATTATTTTATATAGCATGGAAGGAAACAGGGAATCTGAAACATCTGTTCTTAAATAATCTGTTGTTATCAAATACTGTATAGGACTAAAGTGAAATGTTCCAGCCTGGGAAACCAGGCTAACCTTGTAGTGGAGGAAGGAAGGCCTAGGTATTCCTGGAGATGCTGGTTTAGAAATATGCCCGAGTTAATAGCTGAAGCAGAGGCAACCAAAGCAGGATATTACTTGCTCAGATGATAGAGAATTAACCTCAATTAATCAGCATTAAGAAAGCCAGGAACTAGCCTGGTTGGTGTGGCTCAGTGGTTGAGTGTTGACCTATGACCCAGGAGGTCATGGTTCGATTCCTGGTCAGGGCACATGCCTGGGTTTCGGGCTTGATCCCCAGTGTGGGGCATGCAGGAGGCAGCTGAACAATGATTCTCTCTCATCATTGATGTTTCTATCTCTCTCACTCTCCCTTCCTCTCTGAAATAAATAAAAAATATATTTAAAAAAGAGAAAGCCAGGAACTATGACAAGGAAATTCTCAGAGAGCCTGAGATTTCTCGATGGTGTTGGTGAAATAAGCCATCTGTATTATTACTACATGAATAAATGATAGCTGTTATCTGTGGTAGGAATAAGGGATAGGGCTGATGGGGATACACTAAGAGACATGGCGTCATTGTCCTAAATTGGGACGGTATTTCCCAAACCTGCCTGCTTAGCAGACTCATCCTAGAAGGGTTTAAGGAAATTGACAAGCATATGCCTCATCTCTAGAGCTTCTGATTGGATCGGTCTGTGTTGATTCTCCAGAACCTGCATTTATAAAAGTTCTCCAGAATTCCAGTGGGAATTGAGGAAAAGACACTGTAGTTGTTTGGGATGACAGAGGCCGAGAGACTCAGCCTGGAGGGGTGCCATTTCTCCTCCCCATCACTTGGCGGAAGGTCCCTTTTCTGATCTTTCATTAGCCATTTACCCAAACCAGATTCGGACAGGATTCTTTGAAATCCCATCAGTTCTAGATTTCCTTTCTGTGTTGACAAGTGCCAAGACATTATTTCAATCCCAAACCCAAACATAATCAAATGAGAAGTTAAAGCCCCAAGAATTATGCATGTATTTGATGACGGGGGGGGGGGGGCTTTCCCTGGCTTGGGGGGCCTAGGTGTGTCTTTTCCCTTTGCATGCATACAGGGAAATTTTTACTAAAAAATAGCCAAAAATACATGTATTATACATGACAGATGTGCACGCAGATGAAGCCCTTCCACAGTCCTGAAGTTCAAGTGCTGTGGGTCTGGCTGGGTATTACTGTCACTGCTTCTCAGCCTCAGCAGGCACCTGCCAGCCCTATTTTATTGTTCCTATGCAAGGGGTCCAGGCTGTGGAAGTCCACCTTATAGAATAAGGACTCTTTTCCCTGAGGATGGAGGAGCAAGAGGGAAGAAGTGCCTGGGAAATCTCTCCTCCAAAAGCAGGCCTTGTTCTTCCCCGTAGTCTGACACAAATCTCAGACATGTGGTCCCCTCCCCCGTTACTCTCTTGTACATATTTAGAGTTTGCAAAAGCTGCCCCTCCCATCAGAATTTTTTAAAAAGCTAGGACACACGGAGGAGAGAGAGGTATGGAAAGGAGGCTGGCCCTGTGCTCAGGAGAAGTGTCTGCCTTCAGGGGGAGGGTGGGGGCAGCCACCTGCAGCAGACGTGGTTACAGTGTCTTCTCTCCTGCTGATAAGCACCCTGAGCAGAGACAGGAGTGAGGTCACCAACACATCAAGGAGGAATCGTGGTTTCACATTTCGCAGATCAGATGGTATTTTTCTTTTTTTTTCTCCTTTCTTTTTTTAAAATATATTTTTATTGCTTTCAGAGAGGAAGGGAGAAGGGGAGAGAGAGAGAGAGAGAGAGAGAGAGAGAGAGAGAGAGAGAAACATCAATGATGAGAGAGAATCATTGATTGGCTGCCTTCTGCACACCTAACACTGGAGATCAAGCCTGAAACCCAGGCAGGTGCCCTGACTGGGGAGTTGGCACTGTGACCTCCTGGTTCATAGGTCAAAGCTCAACCACTGAGCCACGCCAGCTGGGCTCATATGGTGTTTTCTCAGGTGAAGGGGGATTCCCAGGACTAATGGGGCGGGGTGGGGGGGTCATTGTTTGTTCACTTTTGAATATTTAAAGAATGCTAAGTTCTGGTGTTTTGAATATTACTTTAAAGTTGAAAATTTGAGGAACTCTTTCCACCCAGTTATCAACTGGTCACAGCTGCTGCTGGATTCCGCCAGAGATTATTTCTCATCGGTGACCGAGGAGGATTCCGCATTAAGGGAGACTGACATGGTCCTTGGACATTTTTTGGGAGGGGGGTAGGGGGTTAAAACATAACAAAAAATCCATATTACTCATTTGGGTAGTAAGTATAGAATAAATATAAAGAATTCCTGTTCCATTTACAAAATTGTTATACCTGGGAATGGATTGGGCAAAATTCCTTATCTTGTGTCATGTGTACATGCTACTATTTTGCATGCTTAGTTAATGCCTCTGCTAAGAATAAATAGCATGGCATGAACAAATGAATCGAGGCCATAGGGGGCCTGGGTGAACTTGAGAAACATAAAGCCAGCGACTCGGAGAAGCAGGTGGCAGGAATGGGAAGCGGCCTGAGCAGCTGCCCGGAGCGGGTGACGGAGGCTGGATCCAGAGCCGGACGCTCAGGCAGGGCCTGGGGGATAGACTTCCAGGATGTCTCCTCCAGGCAGCAGACACAGCCTCTGCTTGAGAGGGAGCCCCACCCTCCTGTGCTGACTGAGAGCAGGCAGCTGCCGAAATCCCAGTTTCCCGTCCCCACCTCCTTCCCGGTGGTTCCCATCCGCTGGGAAGTCCTCCTGCAAGTTTGTCCTGCTGCCCCAAGTCTAAGGCACGTGGGTAGCAAAAGTGGCCCCGGGAGCCTAAAACATCCTGTCCTCCTGGCGAGGAGCGCACTGGGGGGACAGGTGAGGGGAGAGAGGTGGCCCCAGGTCTGGAACTAGAGTTGGGAGAGGGAGCCATTGACCCGCCAAAGAGTCAAGAGCCCCCCACGTGCACCCCTGTGTGCCAGGCCCTGTGCCAGGCACTGGGTGTGGGTGGCAAAAGCGGCCCCGGGAGCCTAAAACATTCTGTCCTCCTGGCGAGGAGCGCACTGAGGGGACGGGTGAGGGGAGAGAGGTGGCCCAGGTCTGGAACTAGAGTTGGGAAGAGGGAGCCATTGACCCGCTAAAGAGTCAAGAGCCCCCCACATGCACCCCTGTGTGCCAGGCCCTGTGCCAGGCACTGGGGTGGCAGCGTGAACATGGCAGGGCCGTCCCTGCCCTCATGGGGCCGACAGGTTGAGCCGTGCAGCCCAGTGGCGCTCCATCCTCAGCTTGAGTGCCCTCATGGGTATAAACTGGCATAAGAATGACAAGGGCACGTGTGAACCTGTACCAGGTACCCAGCCCGCATCTGGCTCGGAGTGGGTGATCCCTCCTCCAGCTCCTTCCCTCCTCCCTCCTCCATCTCCTTCCTTCCTCCCTCTTCCCTCCTCCAGTTCCTTCCCTCCTCCTCCCTCTTCCAGCTCCTTCCCTCCTCCCTCCTCCCTCCTCCAGCTTCTTCCCTCCTCCCTCCTCCAGTTCCTTCCTTCCTCCTCCCTCCTCCCTCCTCCAGCTCCTTCCCTCCTCCCGCCATCCTGAAGCAGCATCTGTGCAGAGGCCTCGGAGAAACAGGCCAGATGGCCCGCGTCAGGTCCCGGTGCGCAGTCACCACTCATCACCTTCCTCGGCATCAGGCACATCCCTCATCCAGGGCACGTGCGTGCGCTTGGGCGACGCTTTCTTCTCCTCCGAGGTGGCCCTTCCTGTCCCGCTCACCCCACGCCTCCCACACACCAAGCGCTGGAGGCAGTGGGACAAGCGAGGAGGTGGGGTCTGTTCTGAGTGCTCAGGATGGAGCAGCAGGGTCTCTGAGTGCCCGGCCCGGGGGCAGGCGGCCCTTGTCCTGCCGGAGTGTGAAGGTACAGAGCGGCCTCCATAGACGGCAGGGCCGCCCCCTCAAAGCCCCGTGGGGGGCGGGGGCAGTGACTCTGGTCCCACTGTTTCCGCCTCGCTCAGTGCGACCTGCTGGAGCCTCTGGGGCTGGTTCCCAGCCAGCGGGGGAGCGGGGAGGAAGGGGGGGGCTCTGGGGCCCTCAGCTGCTCTGTGACTGTGAAGGCTCCACAGCCCCGCCGGCTGGGTTCACAGCCGCCGGTCCCAGCTGTGCCGTGTGGAGGCTCTACAGGGAGTCGGTGGGGCTGCGGGACCTGGGTCCCTGCTCTTTAGCTGGACCCCAGGAGCAGCCATCTCTCCTCAGATGCCAGCTGGGTAAGCGGAATGTCGCTTTCGGTTGCTTAGGCAGTAGCTGTGGAGTCACCCTTACACTGGGCCCTAGTCCCGCTGCCATCACACCCAGGACACCTCCTGCCTTCCGCTCCCGGGCGCCTTTTCTGAGGAGCCCGCCCGGGCCACTCCGTGTCCTGCCCGTTCGTCTTCCCCGCCATGTCATTTGCCGGTGGGATTCTTCCCATCCACCCTACGGTGCCTGTGTTCCGTCTCCCCCAGCGGACCGTGAGCTTCCTGATGACAGGAATGTTGTCTGATTTGTTCACTACCGTGTCCTCATCAGCGCGTTTGGCACAAAACTGTTCCATGTCACAGAAATCGTGGAGCCCTGCGCCTCAGCTGGAAAATAGCTGTAAGTCACCTAGCGGGTACCTCTGGGGGTGCACTTTGAATCCAAAGGAGCGTTCCTTCCTCTGATGCTATTTCACAGCCACACACGCTGACTTCAGTTGTTGGAATATGACAGCACCATCCCCAGCAGCACCCCATGTCGCCCAGTGTCAGAGACTGTAGCACTGAGTGTCCAGAGAGTGACCCAGGGGCCCAGGTGTGAACCAAGGAAATCACACCATGTTGGCCCCAGGTATCTAAGAGCATAGGTCGGTGGGACACACCGTTACTGGATAGGTCAGGATGAAGATACTTACCGAAGCTGCACCTGAACATGAAGATGGGCATCTTTATACTCTGAACAGATTGAGAGGGCTGTGTGGGTAAGGATGGGCTTTGCTATATAAAGAAGAAGACAGGGCCTAGGCCTCTAGCCAGATATGTCAGAACGATCTAATCTGGGAAAGGTAGAAGTTGTGATGGAAGATAAGAAATTCTGTTTTTGAAAATTTCAGCTTGATTATATTCATTGATTTGATTCATTGAATTGATTATTATTCATCTCTTTTTATGAATCTTATAAGCATAAGTCCACATAGGAAAAATCTCTATTTTAAGGGAGAATGCTGAACAGTATTTTATTAAATATATAAATTACCCAGATGCCCAGCATCTGTATTTTAATTTACATAATATGTTATATATTGACTTCTGTTATACCTAGAACCAAACATAATGACTCATGTAATTAAGTTCATTTTAGTTATAGTAAAAGAGAATTAACATTCTATTTTTCCTCAAGACTTAAAATTCTGAAAAACTTCTTGGTGCTTGATCAAAATATAGGAAAGGGAGAGTATTTTCAAGGTGATATTTTTATAACTTACTAGAAGTTACCTAGACAGGTGGAGACCTCAGCCAAGATCACTAAAATCCATAGGCCCAAGCAAGACTTGTAGTTAAAACCACTGTGGATTTCATTACTTGGTGATGAAATAAGGTAAAACGTGACTCTTGAAAGCAAGTTGCATACGAGTTATGTGAGTAATTTCCAATTTAAAAAAAAGCTTACTAATTTGAAAAGTGATAGGTTGAATGCTGTTTACATTTTCACTAAACGTACTAGGCCAGGGAGACGCTCTGCAGCCTTCTCCCCTGACCTCCCCCAGGGCCACTGTGCTTGTCATACGTCTCCAGCATGGACCCTGAACGATGCATTTCACGTTCATAAAAGACCGTCTACCAGTTCTTCCTCTCCACACCAGTTCCAGCTCAGCCACCTGCGATAGCAATAGACACATGCTTCGCTTTGTCATAGCACTGGGGGCCCAACCTGATTCCATAAGGCATTGCAAACCCTGAAGACAAATTGTGATAATGTGGTCTGACTAGAATGGACATCTCAACAAAGCTTTGGTCACTGAACAGAAGAATGGCCCATAGCCTTGAGTGGATGTCTTTCCCTTCTTACTATGTGATTAAAAAATATATATAACCCCAAATAAGTCATCTTCAGTATTTCTCTCCGGGAGCAGATGTCATGTTCGAAATGGGGGGAGATGTGTCTTAAAGATGCATTCGAATACAAGGACTATATTGGCAGGAGATTTGTCTCACTTTTGAAGAGCTCTGATTTTGAGACCAAATTAAATGTATGACTCATAAAATTCTTTCTGAATTCCTCTTCCTCTACAAAAATATAAAGGACCCTTAGTGAGAAATTTGTCTGTGAGAATATATGTGGTGAGAGTATAGGTTTTTCAGCATACTATGTTTAAATTCAATTATAACAAAAGTCTCTTGGCAAACATGGCTGACCAAGAGCATTAGTCAGTCTTCATTGCCCTGTTAGAGGGGCGTGGGATCCAGAAGTGACCACATGTGCACGCCTGTGCCTGAACACATGAAATTGTTGATTAAAATAGAAAGAATTGCCATGGATTTGAACATATTGTCTATATGTGTCAGTGGGTCAGTGCTGAAAATTAATAAACTTTTAGGGTTCAGCCTCCTAGAAATTAGAAACTTAAGAAATCGGATGCTACATCAGTCCTTGTTGTTGGAAATGTGTGACTGGTTTCAGTGTAGAAAAATGAAGAAGAAAGTAAATTTTTAGCCGAAGTTCTCTCCGATGGCCTCTGGGAGACCTACCTAAGGAGCCCACAGTTTAGTACATTCTCTGGCAGGAGAGTTACAGCACCATGAGAGCCAGTGTTGACAATATCAGTGAAGCGATGAGTAAAATGCCTGACTCCTGACGCTATATGTTTATGCCCCAAGCTAATTCCCAACTACCGTGGAGCTTCGGGGATTCAAAGTCGTTTTTATCCATCACAAATCAATCATAGTTTGTGAGTGGATATTTTAGTGCAAATTATATTTTTAGTGCTATTAGATAATTTTGGCTTATTGAGTTAGATGATATTTATTTAAAAAATAAAGTTTTTTTTTAAGTTTCTCACTATATTGTGACCCTGTAATACTGTTTTTAACATTAGGAAAATAAGACTTTTTGTTCATCAAACTGTTGAAAATATGTGTCAGCGAAAGAATATTCTGTGTGATAGAGCAGGCAGTTAGAGAGGCAGGAGCAGAGGAGGAACAATGAGCCAGACGCTGAAGGTCACCCTATGGGAAGCCCTGGGTGCCTGGCAAGGGAGGATTCCAAGGTGGAATCTCACTGGCAGGGTGCCCTCTCCTCCCACAGCATATTGCTGACCATGCAGATGAGCCCCACTGCCCTTTAAAAAACATTTTTTAAAAATTGATTTCAGAGAGGAAGGGAGAGGGAGAGAGAAACATCAATGATGAGAGAGAACCACTGATTGGCTGTCTCTTGCACGACCTCTACTGGGGATCAAGCCAGAAACTGGGAATCAAACCGTGACCTCCTGGTTCATAGGTTGATGCTCAACCAATGAGCCACGCTGGCTGGGTCCCCCGACCTTTTATATCACTGATCATGAGGTTCGGACCCTCCACTGGCCTGTTGCTAGTCATAGGATAGACTCCCTTAGAGGAGGAACAAGGGGGCCGGAGAATAGCCTCCTATGACTCCCAACCATGTCCTTGCAGGACTGCTCCCTTAGTGTTAAACCATAGAGATGACATCTAGGCCTCAGTTGTATTTCAACTCCAGGCCAGGCCAGGAGACACCATGGCTGACATCGGACCAATCAGTAGAGTCCATGACCCTGAAAGGACACGTCTGGAAAGCTGATGAATATTTTATTGAGATCCTCCCCTAAAATTCCTTCCTTTAATGTCCCATAAAGCAAGGGACCCAACAGTACTCTCCCTCTCTCTCTTGAGTAGCACCCCCTCCACCCTCTGTCTTTCCCTACTCCCATCTTGGGCTCTCTCTCTTTCTCTCTTTCTGGATCACATCTGTGCCTTTCACCCTCTCCCCCTCTCAAGGTGGATCTCTTTGTTTTTCTTTCTCCTAAGCTCCAAGGACCCTCCTTTTTCCTCGGTAGCTTGTTTCCTGAGTCCATGCAGCCCAGCTGGCTCACTTCTTCTACCTCTATGACTTTCTAAATAAACTTTTGCTTGTATTTGAGTCTTGGCTCTGAATTCTTTCTTAGCCAGACTCAAGGACTCAGGTCTAACATCTGGTGCCATTCGCTGTTAACAGGTGAACCATGAAGGAGGATGTCAAATCCACATCACTGCCTAATTAAGCATTTTCTCCAAACATATTCTCTAAAACTTTGTAAATTGTCTGTTATATAGTAATAGAATTACGCATGGAAATTAACTCTTTAATGTAATTATGATAGGTTAGTAAGTATTATGAAGGCTATAATTATGAAAATATCATTATTTTGGCCTCTTAATTAAGTCATGTTCCTAATTCTGACATCAACTACTACATACAGGGTAGAACTGTACCTTGTCACGTTCCTAATTCTGACATCAACTACTACATACAGGGTAGAACTGTACCTTGATGAGGATGCTTGATAAAGGCATGAGGAAGTAAAAAAGTTTAATGTGTATAAATTAAAGTTTTAAAAATAAACCATATTATATATGCAACAGGCCAGCTTGTAATTTAAGCAAACCAAAAATTGAAGAAATAGTGAAATATATTCTGTGTAATATGAGTAATTTAATTATTCTAAATTATCTGGGTTTTCTTTTGTATTATTATTATTTGATTTTTTTTCAAAGCCAGGAGGACCTGTGAACATGTATTGGTTCAATATAAATATGTAAATTAATAATAGTAGTTAGTTTCATGTGATAAAAAAGTACACTTCAATGTACCTGTACTGTTGCTAGAGTGTCTATATGTGAAAGGAAAGTAATTTCTTGGAGTTAATTATCCTTTATATGGATAATCACAATACTGAGAAAAAGCTATTAGGTTTATATTAGAAAAGCAATAAACACTCCACAATTTGTGGGTTTAGGACCAGACATGTATTAGAAGGACCCTAAGGCCAAAAGAAACTCTGGAAGAAAGGGCAGGGAAAGGTTTGAGCTGCAGATAAATTAACCCTCAAATTACTCCATTTATACACAAGGAATTTTCTGGAAATCTCTAGGAGCATGGTGTTTGCTTTCTAAGCTATGAAAATTTTCAAACCTGAAACTCTCCTCCTTTAACTTTCTCCTTCACTTAAAGCTCTTGAAAAGAATTGTCTAGTATAGCAGAGAAAGGCAACCAGAGTAGACTCTGCTTTTATAAACTTACTAGAGGCCCGGTGCACAAAAATTTGTGCACTCGGGGAGGGGGGGGTCCCTCAGCCCGGCCTGTGCCCTCTCGCAGTCTGGGACCCCTCAGGGGATGACCATCTGCTGGCTGAGGCCTGCTCCCCAGGGGATTGGGCCTAAGCTGGCAATCAGACATTCTTCTGGCAGCCCAGCAGCCCTTGGGGGATGTCCACTTGCCAGCGGGGAGTAGACCTAAGCTGCAGTCAGACATCCTTAGCGCTGCTGAGGAGGCAGGAGAGGCTCCCACCACCACCGCTGTACTGGCAGCCATCAGCCTGCCTTGTGGCTGAGCAGAGCTCCTCCATGTGGGAGCTCACAGACCACCAGAGGGCAGCTCCTGCATTGAGCGTCTGCCCCCTGGTGGTCAGTGTGTGTCATAGTGACCAGTCATTCCCAGTCTTTCTGCTGTTAGGGTCAGTTTGCATATTACCCTTTTACTATATAGGATAGAGGCCTGGTGCACGGGTGGGGGCCAGCTGGTTTGCCCTGAAGGGTGTCCCGGATCAGGGTGGGGGTCCCGCTTGGGTGCCTGGCCAGCCTGGGTGAGGGG
>NW_005353629.1:3204088-3218860 GCF_000412655.1 Myotis brandtii
TTCAGGGTGGGGGTCCCCACTGGGGTGCCTGGCCAGCCTGGATGAGGGGCTGATGGCTGTTTTCAGGCTGCCCGCACCCCCTTCAGGGTGGGGGTCCCCACTGCGGTGCCTGGCCAGCCTGGATGAGGCGCTGAAGGCTGTTTTCAGGCAGGCCAAGCCTGCAACTGAAGCTCCCAGTCTCTCCTTTTTTTCTTTTCTTTTTTATTCTGGGATTTATTTACCTTCTGTAATTGAAACTTTGTTGTGGCTCCAGCTCTGAGGCCGGCTGGCTGAAAGCAGGTACCTGGGGTTTGTTTAGCTTCTATAATTGCAACATTGTTGCATCCAGAGCTTAGAGCTGGGCCTCGCAGGCGGGGAACCTTGGCTTCCTCCATCGCCGGGGCAACCAAGCCTCATGTTCACTTCAGCTGCCTGGCTGCTGGCCGCCATCTTGGTTGGCAGTTAATTTGCATATCACCCTGATTAGCCAATGGGAAGCATAGTGGAGGTACGGTTAATTACTATGTTTGTCTATTATTAGATAGGATAATTGACCTTTTTAATGTTCTTTTACTACTAGAGGCCCAGTGCATGAAATTTGTGCACAGGTAGGGTCCCTAGCGGCTACCAGCTTCTGGGTGGGGCCTCCCTTCCCCCATTTGCCTGCCACTGCCGATGGCTGGGGCCTCCCTTCACACCCGCCTTGGCCTGGCACCGCCCACTCACCTGCTCCACCATCTCACTGCAGTCCCGCTCTCATCGGGGCCCATTGGGGCTGGCAGTCCCTCCACTGCCACCTGCTGCCAGCGCCCCCTGGTGGTCAGTGCACGTCTAACTCCCAGTTGGTTGAACTCCCACCCATGGGGACAATTTGCATATTAGCCTTTTATTATATAGGATGTGAAAGGCTTCATGGATTTTCTGTTTTCCTTAAAAAATTGAGCCTTTTAGTTGTTATGCTGTTTAATGAGTGTATATTTGTTATAGCTCCTGGAGTAAATACGTGCAACTACATAATTAAATTAGAATCAGTGATTATGATGTGGGATCGTGATATAAAAATTTCTACTAAGCTTTGTCAAATGCAATGTCACAAGCTTACACAACACATTCAAATCTCAGTAGATGACTTTTCTAATTCGTTTTTTTTTCTCAAAATCATTGAATGATTTTTTTTTATTTTCTATGTTTACAAAAAAAAACCCCAAAAAACCTTTTATGTAATTTGTAAGCTGAATTGCATGTGTTCCCATTAGCTCCCTCTCTACTACTATCTGTTGGATGTTCAACTTTGGCCCTTTGTGGACTAGAATAGTCAAGTGATGTGGTGGGTGGTGCTGCAAGGATGCTTAGTTGCATAGCAGCTAAGGGGAAAGTCAGAGGTGGGTTGACCAGGAGACCAATGAAGGCAAGCTTCAGGGTACGAGCACCTTCCAAGGTCTGGAGGGGACCTGGCCCAGGTCTCAGCATTGTTTTTTAGATAGTAACATTTGTCTCTTTCCAATCTCTTTCCCTCTGTCACCTCTTCCCCTCACACTAGGTCAGTGATGGCGAACCTTTTGAGCTCGGTGTGTCAGCATTTTGAAAAACCCTAACTTAACTCTGGTGCCGTGTCACATATAGAAATTTTTTGATATTTGCAACCATAGTAAAACAAAGATTTATATTTTTGATATTTATTTTATATATTTAAATGCCATTTAACAAAGAAAAATCAACCAAAAAAATGAGTTTGCGTGTCACCTCTGACACGCGTGTCATAGGTTCGCCATCACTGCACTAGGTGGTACTGGGATGGCTGTGGACATTTCTGGTGTTGGGCGAAGGCATAATTCAGTTGAGAATGCATTATGTTGAATTTGGACATCTTGGTGTGGTTTTCATTCATTTCTGTGTACAGACCATTGAGTGCTAGCTGTCTTGGTATAGTAATGGCTTCCTGGAACACTCCTCCTGCTCACGTGCCAAGTGACCTGGCATTGTGACACCAACAGATAACAGGCGATTTAAAAAGATGTTTGGAAATGTTTCAATACAACATGAGAAATTAAGCCCAACGTAGATATATATGGTGGATCCCTTCTTTTGTCTTCTTTGAAGTTATTTATTAAAGAACAGAGAAGTTTCAGATTTTAAAAATGCGTAAGTAGAAGTCAACATAATGAAGGTGAGTGATGAAATTATGAGGAGCCATGCTAACATTGAGTGGACTATTATGACCCAACACTCCCAGAGCACAGCACAGCAGTCACTGGGAGGCAGTGAGGCCTCCAGCAGGAGGGGTGAAGAGGTGCCTGGACTGATTCATCTGAGCGAATGACATGAACACTTTGGGGAAACATTAACATTTCCTGGATATTTAATTAAAAACACTAATAATATAACAAAGATAATAAAACTCATATTAGGCCTTTACATTGAGGTCATCAATGTCAAACTGGTGAATGAACTTCATCAATTCAAAGACCACTGAAAATGAGTCACAGCACAAAGAAACCCTCAAAATGCTCATATGTAAAAGGAATTTTTTCAAATTTGACCACTATCATAAAATAGTCATATTTTTAAAAATGAGAAGCCAAAAGTATCATTTAAAAACCATCAATAATAAACAAATTTCTATCAACCTGAGTAGAACAAAGGTTAGCAAACTATGGTCCATGTTTTTCTATGGCTCATGAGGTAACAATCATCTTTACATTTCGGGCGAGAAGAATATTACTTCAGATATGTGAAAATTATACAGAATTTGCAATTCAGTATCCAAAAATAAGTTTTACTGGAAGAAAGCCATTTATGTATTGGCTAGCCCTGATTTTGTGCTATGATAGTTGAATAGCTGTGAGAGAGATCATATGTCACAAAGGCTAAAATATTTACTATCTGGCCTTTTATAGAAAAGTTTGCCAATTTCTGATGGTAGAGGAAAGACCAACTACATTCTCTCCATAATAATATCACAAAATCTTTATGGCTTGAAGAGGTGATCGAAGAGTGTGCAACCACAACATGTAAGAAAGAAAATATCATAGGATGAAACAGCTAATTTATAAGCCTATCTTGTGATCCTTCTGAAATTTATGGCCTTTGTTGTTTGTCAGCCTTTTAAACTTTATAGCTCATAATTACCTTTCTCACTCTAACTGTTCACTTTCACTTCTAATTTATATTTCTCACTTTATCTTTTCTTAAACATCACCCTCTTAAATTATTGAAACTCAAGGTCTAACCAAACCGGATCCACCAGTATATCATAAATGACATTTTCTATCTCAACAGGAGCTTGAATGCATGGTACACGTCTGTTCTATTTATAAACAGCACACAGTAAATTGAAATTAGTATCTCGGGTGAAATAAAGGAAAAATTCTGCTAAATGTTTTGCTGTATTAGAACTTGACCTCCTGCTAAAACTCCCTCAAATATTGTTTCTAAACAGTTGGAACTGCTGGTTTCAGTCTTGGGATGGCACCGATGGCTCAGAGGGATTTCTATGACGAGGTTTAAAATGGAAATGCCAGCAGATTTAATTATGATGCTACTGCCGAGGGCATAACATTACTGCATGAAAAATCTCAGTCTGCTCTGTGACTATATTGAGCACCCTTAATATTTCCATTTGTATTTACAAAAACTCACACAATTTTTCATTAAAGCTAAATAAGACCTTACAGAGAAATGCCCGCTTAAGATCTTTCAGTTTGAAATCCCTTATTTGAGAAAAGGTGATAATAGAATGTGAAGAATTATTATTATTGATATAAATTAAATGTGCTTGTTATTCTCCATGATGGTCCTTCTGATTATCATACTTGGCTCACTTTTCTGGGGAGGGCAAATACTTCTATAATAGGTGACACATTCAACTGACAGGCATTTAAGAGAAAAACATATATTTAAATTGCTCAAGACAGTGCTGTAATAAAGCTGATGGAGCCATTGGCTAAGATATTCTGGGCCAAATTTTTCTTTTTTTTAAAAGTCCATATATATTGCAGAACCAAAAAAAAAAAACAACATATATGAATAGACTCTTCTCATACTTTCTAAAAATATGGTTCCATGCTACAGTAGACAGTGTTTTCATTTGCGCTTTAGTCTCCTCCAAGCCATGGGATGGTTGTGAAGTGGTCCATTGCTACTGAAAAGACTCTCTTTGTCCAAACTCTGACATAGCCTCCAGCCGCTCAAGGCTAAGTCACCAGGACAACCCCAGCCCCCACTTAAAATGCCTGCCTAAGAAACGCCTGCAATTACAAATCCCTTCTCTGACCTTTGAGATGGAACTCTTCTAACACCTAACATTGGCACCTCAAGGTCCTGGGAGCAATCTCTTTGAAATGAAGCATCTAGAGGTAGGACTTTTACCCTTTGCCTCTCAATTCCTGAGGTCCAGGGACACCATTTGGTGGGCACTTTGGTCCAACTTGCACCATATACCACCTTCCACAAAGATATGAGAAGTTTGTTTTTCTGGGGATAAGTGCCAAGTAGCCAACTCAGGTGGCCTAATCACATGGAACACCCCTCCACCTCTCCTTTAGCGCACCCCAATATTTAAAACATTCCTGCCTTCTGTGTCAGTGGAGTTGAGCTCAGGTGGTACTGGGTTTCTCTCCTATTGCAATAGTCATTAGTGGATAAAATTTGTCTTTACAGCTTTTAACTAGTGCCCAGCTTTATCTCTGACACTACATTCATTCAAAATAGAGTAGTGAGCATCCTGTGTAGCGTTTGATATTTTAATCTTAGGAGAGTCAGAGGGACTTGGACCCCATTTATTTCAACTCCCTCTGTTACAATAAAGGCATCGAAACTTAGAAGGAATATGTGAGGCGCAGGCCAACAACTGTGGAGCTGAGGCCGGAAGCCCGCCCTCCCCACCTGCCCCCTGCTCTTTCATTGCCAGGTCCCTGGTTTGAAATCATTTTTATAGGAGAAGGAGGGATAGGATTGGTGCATTAGCAGCTTCTGAACTAAAAAGGGCTTTATTTTTCAGATTGAAGTGTAAACTTTTACAGGTGTTGTGATAAACAAGACACATATTTGTGCTCAACAACAAAAAATAACTTGAGGTTTTCTAAATTAGTCAATAAAATCCAACAATTTGATCAATTTAATGTGTACAATTTGAATTTTCACATTGAGGTTAGGATTATTTAGCTCAAGATTATAGCAAATCTTAGAGCTGTTTTATTATTTTTTCATTTTTTAAAAAATAGATTTTTATTGATTTCAGAGAGGAAAAGAGAGGGAGAGAGATAGAAACATCAATGATGAGAAAGAATCATTGACCGGCTGCCTCCTGTACACCCCACACTGGGGATGGAGCCCACAACCTGGGCCTGTGCCCTGACCGGGAATCGAACCTGGACCTCCTGGTTCATAGGTCTACATTCAACCACTGTTAGAGCTGGGCTATTAGAGCCGTTTTAATATGTAACTCTAATTCCAAGGCTCAAGCACAAATGCTCTCTACATTTTCTTTTATGTAATTCACTTCTTATATGAATTTCATAACCCCTAAGAACAAGACATGGTCTGCTATACTTAGCATCAGCGGTGGGGCAGATCTAGAATGTTTGATTCTCTGATCTCCATTATAAATGTGAGTAAGCAAATAAGTTGCTATAAAAGACCCTTCGGCTAAAAAGAGAAAAAAGTGGGAAAATGAGCTTAAAAAGAGATGCCTGCACTTTTATCCTTTCTCTAAATCTGTGAAAATAGCAAATAATCGCCCCCTAAGTGTCATTCCCTGCATCGAGCTGGGCTTCAACAACGCTTTTTTGATCACACGGTGCATGTCTGCGGGCGCTGGAGTGATTCGGAGGAAAACAGTGCAATTGCAGCAAAAGGCGAAAACTGGCTCTTCTAACGGTTTGGCATTGAGATCAATGGTGACACAGTTCAATTACCGCGTTCCTTCTGATGTCAGAGAAGGGTTAAACATGGATCATAATGACTCTTTAGCAGATAAATTTGGAGCAATTAGAGGTCTGAAATGTCTCTTTATGTAACTAAAAAAATAATTGCCCTTAAATTATCTAGGCTGCAGAACCTGTTCCGTTTGCATGTTAGAAGCTGTTTTAAAATCCTATTGCTTCTCAATATGGACTTAATTGACTTAGTTTCTAAACCCCAAATCTCAAGTGGGGACAAATCAGATTTAAGTTAGCCTGAACCACCAGCATTTAAAATGTCAGTAAGCAAACATATAATGGAAAAAATATTTTTACAAAGGTAGATTGTATTAAAACCTATCACAGTGCTTTGTAAGGAACATAAAATACCAGCCATCCACACAATCTCAAGTGCACTGTCCCTAAAACATTAGCCTTTATTGTTTGTTTGATGCCTGGAGGAGTTGAGTAAATTCGTGAACTAAGCCAACATAGTCCTTTTACTGTAGATGCTGTGAGCTGAGACTGTCCATTTGGAATTTGTTCTCTGAGTTCCCAGCCTGGCCCCGGGAAATGTGCAGTTGCACTGAGGCCATGGGCACTGTCTTGCCTTCTGTATTCCCCATCATTAGGATTATTGAACTGACATATTTATTGCTTCATCTCAATCCATAGATATACGTCAGGGAGAAAAGTTAAACTAAATTGCTGTTTTGAGTTGCACAAATGGGCAAAAAGAGGCTTGGGTTCATGGATGTTCGGTGCAAATTGGCAAAGCTTTCAACCATGAAACGTATCTAGACATTATAGATAGAAAAAGAAAAAGGATGCGCGATACTCTCTTCCTCCCATTTGCATTAGCCTGGTGACTTAGGGCTCTCTTTCCTGCCCTCTGGTTTCCTTGGGGCCTTGTTCTCTACCCATTTGTGTGGCATTTAAATGAATGTCAATGTGGAGAAGGCACAAAGACAGAACACAGAATTCTTGTAAACTAATTGTTCATTGATGCTGTATATTATGTAAGACTAGAGGCCCGATGCATGAAATTTGTGCAAGAGTAGGCCTTCCTTCCCCTAGCTGCCGGCACTGGATTCCCTCTGGCACCTAGAACCCGGGCTTCCCTCCAGCCACCAGCAGGCACCGGGGACCCAGGCTTCCCTTGCAGCCCCAGCTTTTGTTTGGAAGGTTGTCCAGAAGGATGTCTGGTCTAATTAGCGCAACCCCAGCTTTGTTCGGAAGGTCGTCCAGAAGGACGTCTGGTCTAATTAGCATATTATGCTTTTATTATTATGATTCTGCATATTTTCTTTAACTGGTATAGGAGTTTTCTCTTGCTCTTAAGAATTTTGAAATTGTAGTAATCACTGTATTTCCATGACAGGAGGTGATAAGCAAGACTTTAATGTTTCTGACGTGTTGATAATTTCATTTAAGTCCCATACCAATACTTACAGGAAAGTATTGTCCTTATTTACAGACTGGTGGCCCAGTGCACGAATTTGTGAATGTTGAAAGGAAATTAATTAGAATAAATATTTTAATATTGCAGCAAACTAACCCACAGCTGATTCCACGAGAAATTTGGCTCCCTCCTCCCTCTTCTCTGGGTCTGGGGTGTGGGTGAACCAGATTTGGGGCCAACAGGGCCCGAGCAGCAAGCTAACCCAGGGCCAGCAACCTAACCTACTGGTCAGAGCGTCTTCCCCCTGGTGGTCAGTGCGCGTCATAGCTACTGGTTGAACCGCTGCTTAGGCTTCTATATATATAGATTATATATATAGATGATAAAAATGAGCTTCAGCAAATGTAAGTAACTTGCTTATTTTTGCACAGTTGATATATTTTACAGTTAGCTAGCCTACTTTAAAAGATAAAGTAGAGGCATTGTTCATAAATTTAAACATTAATAATATATAGATTCCTAATGTTTTGATGTTTATAAAATATTTTCAAAGGGAAATAGCTTATTAATTTCAAGGGAGTTCTTTTGTTCTATGAATGTTATTTTAGAGAGGTCATGTATTGCCTGTCTCATTTTATTCATAAGACACACATGTATTTCCTATATTTCAAGACTTTATATTTTGATTTCTTGAGATGCTCCTGAGACTGAGTTTATATACATCAAGATGATTGTAATTCTTTCTAAGGGCTTGGGCCACTTGGCATATACTATAATGATCTTGTGAACTTCAGAGCTAAGGCGCAGTGACTGCACATTGTGGAACTGAATGAAAATACTTTTAAAAATTATTTTTCAGAATGATAGTTTTCAAAAATGTAGCCCTTCTTTTTTCATTTAGAAAATATCTATAAAAATATTTTCTCATGAACTTTTATCATGCTATCTTTGAGGTTGCTAAGCCAATGGTATAAATATCAGGCAACATAAAAATTAAGGCCTGGGGCTTAATCTTTCACTTGGGGGTTTAAAGATACTTTCCAACAGAACTAAAACTTCCTTTTGGCTAATTTTAGTTCATGTGCCTGTATCTATATACAAGAGTTCCCCTTGCTAGACCAACAGTACTTTGAGTATTTTACTGTTATTTAGTTGCTAAGGGCAAAGGAGCAAATCTTTTAGATCTATGTGGATTATTATAATCCAATGATTTGGTATATGCACTGTATACAGGAAATTTGGCATAATTTCAATTCATAAATATTAGAGAGACAAAGCTACTATGGTTCAGGTATTATGCAAGGTGCTGAATCTGCAAAAATGGGTCAGACATACTCTGTTCTCAAACATCTCACAGGGTAGTGAAAAGCCAGACCTATTGACACAGGAATGTGGGATTAGCAGACACGGAACTTAAGAGACACCCGACACCTGATTTGAAGGCATATAGCTCACTAGCCTTTCCAGAGTTGGTCTCCACGGGGTCATCTATTCCTTCCTTTCAAGCTTTGGACACTGAAAAGGGACGTGGAGATGTCCAGGGGCCACATGAGAATGCTTCTAGGACATGTTGGTGGCTCAGCTTCCTCCAGACAGGGCTTCTTTATCTCAGAAATCTTTCCTCTTCAGCCAAGCGCGAATCTCCACATGCAGAGAAAAGAAAGGGCAATAGCCCCGTTGGTGGAGGCAGCAGGGGGCCTCCTGCAGTCAAGTCCTCCTCAGGCCTTCCTGCTGCGGGCCACTGCTTGCCTGACCCGGGAGAGCCCGTGAGCAGAGACCATACTGCATCCCTCCAAGGCCCTCATTCTTGAACCTGGCTCCAATTGCTGTGAAAGGCACGGGTTGAGCCCATGTACAAGAAGAGAGGAAGGCTTGATGGGCGAGCTGGATTCTATGCACTGATGTTAGGAGAAGTGTGATCACTATAGCTCTGATGGATATAAGATCCATAACGGATCTCAGAGCAAGGCTCCGGGAATGAGGGCTGAAATGAGTGGCCCAGTTCATAGAAAACACTGATCAAGGATCCCAGGGCAACATGCAGAATGAATGGAAGAAACGAGTGAAGCAACGGGTCGAAAATGCTTTCTCTACTGACTGGCTTTTGCTGCCCACCATCTTCAGGTCTCTCCCTCACCAGCACTCTGGACAGATATAGCATTCATCTCAGTACAGAGCAGCTGCCGGGAGGATATCACACCCACCCCTCCCGCAGGATGGCACCACAGATGCAGCTCATGTTCCCGAGGGAAGCTGAACTGGAAAGAAAAGAGTGTGCTCGCCACCCCCATGCTTTTCTGCAGGACACGGGAATGTGCAGAAACCTAGCAAGGTGTCAGCTCAACAGTCTGGCTGCCCACGCTGACTGGGAGGCTGGGCAGCGCCAATGTTTAGCCGGGGAACTGGGCTCAGAGAGGGCATGTGAGCTGAGGATGCAAATGAGCTCGCTTCCTCCTCAGCAGCTGTCTCAGCATCACCTATTTCGGTGGTTTCAGGTGACACAGCCTTTAGATAGACCAGAAGCACGCCTTGGCCTCCCTTCTTTCCCTTATCTCAGGGTCCGCTGCAACCAGAAGTCTCCCTTTGACAGCAAGGCTCTGAGATGAAAGAGAATAATTCAGCTCTCTCTTGTCCTTCTCAGAATTCCTTGCTATTCTGAGAAACCATAGCCGGTTCTTCCATGTCGATTGAACATAATCTTCGTGTAAAGCTCCTGGAGTTGTGAGTGCAGCCTTTATTGTTTGTGGTTTCTCTCTGTAGGAATATTTTATATCCAAAATCTCTATTGTATTTCCCACATTTACGATTCCATGGGAACTGAGGTGACTCTGTGGGGGAGAGTTGTCTAGAAATTGTTTGAATTAGATATGATCCAAAAATCAATGTGGGAACATGGGTTTATTCACCGGAACATCCCTCTATGTTAGAAGTCCTTTGAGGGAAAAGACCCTGCTTATAAATCTTTACCCTCCTCACTCCTCTGGCCCCAGATCTAGCATCATACTTTAAAGAGGAAAAATTCTTGATAAATAATTGCCGGCAATACATATGTGCTTTTGAAGCAGTATTTTCTTACTTTGAAGAATGAGTTGTCTCATGAAATGAAATATAATGCATAATTTTAAAAAATCTTTTGCACCAAACTTTTCAAATTAGTTTCATCAGCATCTTTTAAGAAATATTTGTAAGGAGCTATTTGTTCATGAATTCAGACTCCTATTTCCTCTAAGAATTAATGTAATCTGTTTGTGGGAGATAAGGGTGAGGATCTTTTGGATTTGGTAAAATGAAAACTCACTCAGCTGGACTTGCCATTGGTTCTTCTTACATCTTAGACTAAAATTACTAAAGAAAAAACTGCCGTGCGAAGAAAAAAAAGTATATTATGAAGAAGTTTGCCATGTGGATTCCCTCTCCCTTTCCCCGCTAAACCATTATTTCTGGGACAATAGAATTATAACACTTCTCTCTCCTGCTCTCTACATAGTTTTTACTCCTTTATAGCTCTTAGAATAATGTTACTGAGAATTCTGTGTATGTGTTTGAGTTGAATTTTTCTTTAACTACTCAAAACACACTCCTGGTGCCCAGCCTGTATGACTCAGTGGTTGAGTGTTGACCTATGAACTAGGGGGTCACGGTTCAAATCCCTGTCAGGGCACATGCCCAAGCTATGTGCTCAATCCCCAGTGTGGGGCATGCAGGAGGCAGCCAATCAGTGATTCTCTCTCATCATTGATGTTTCTATCTCTCTCTCTCCCTCTCCCTTCCTCTCTGAAATCAATAAAAATATATATTAAAAAAACCCCACAAAATCTCAAAACAACCAAAAAACCCACACTCCTGATCCCCGTCAGGGCACATGCCCAAGCTATGGGCTCAATCCCCAGTGTGGGGCATGCAGGAGGCAGCCAATCAGTGATTCTCTCTCATCATTGATGTTTCTATCTCTCTCTCTCCTTCTCCCTTCCTCTCTGAAATCAATAAAAATATATATTAAAAAAACCCCACAAAATCTCAAAACAACCAAAAAACCCACACTCCTGTGATGGCGTACAGCAATGCTACTCCACCCTGAAATTGTGCTTTTTTCTTTCTCAATCCCCTTTTCCTCTGACTATCATCTAGCTTTCCCAGTGAGAAGAAAATTCAAGAGCGTTGGGTGAAAGCCAGTGCCTTGACCTGCACCTCTCACTTGGAGAAGTTGAAGGAACAATTGAAGCAGAATTCTTCCCCTGTTCCTTGCAGGGAATCTGGGGTGTGCTGGTTGAGAACACACACACACACACACACACACACACACACACACACACACCCTGCTAATAAGGCCTGCCCCATCTACCTACTACTCATGTGGGATTCCCCATCTGATGGGCACTTGCACAGTGATCTCTTTCAGAGACAGACCGGTAATTTCACACTAAAGATCTCAATGATTTATGAGTGGATCTCAGAGGCAGCAGCCAGCAGCTGGGCTATAGAAGCTGCCGTGCCTGAGGCGTGGCCCAGTGAACCACATGGCCCTTGAAAACAGCGTTATTAATATTTATGTGACTGGCTCAGCGAGTTCAGGTGCAGTTCTCCCGCGGATGGTGTGGAAGGAGCCTTCCCGAGTCCCTGGCCTGTAATTATGAGCTGGTTCTTTTCTCTGTCAAACTTCAGGGGTGAAGGAAGGCTAGGCCCCTGGGCGGAAATGTGTACCCAATGCGTCCACACCATCAAGTTCTCTCTCTTGCCTTCAGGTCTTTGGAGTCAAATAAAAATAGGGCTGAAGCTAGGAAACTGGAAGCTCAAACTATGAAAGCTGGAGGAGGTTCTGGTGTTAACTCTTGACAGGGTAGCATTGTGTATGCGAATGGCAGTGCGTGATCTGACCTAAGGGGAGTTACCAAAATAGGTTGAGTCTTGGCTTAATGAGTTTACATCTCTACAGGAGAAATACCTACATGCATGCATACATACATGAAAGATAACCAGTACACATAAAAATCACTGCTGCTAACGCCGGGGCTTGCTTGCTTGCTGATAAATATCTACTTTGTTTTCAATGTATTACATCTAAAGCAGGATTCTTAGTGCTCCATGATGGATTAAAGAAAGAGTATCAGGCATTGGCTTCTGGGAGTTCCATCATTCCTCAAGTCAAATACAAATGTAGAAAAGCGATTGTTCCGCTGTGGATTCAACATGGTGATGTTTTTTTGGAGAAGATGGTGTGAGTTTGGCTCAGAGCCCGTCTTCTGAGTGGCCCATCTGATGACTGTTCTTCCAGGGGTTCACTCAACAGCCCAGCTGTGGCAACAACTTTGTCACCTGCATGGTGACAACCATTAGAGGGCAGCACAGTGACGTTTTCTTAGCAGGAAACCGGAGGGAACATGATAGAAACATTCCTTGCCAGCGTCTCCAGGACTAAGGCGTGGTCTCAGTCAACAGGCGGTTTTTCCATTTCCCATTAAAACAGACGATGGGAAAAAAAGACAGTCTGATGGGGGAAGCTCATAGTAACAGATGAAGCTGTGTCCGTAAAATGGCAAGATAGAAAGACACGTCAACTTTGGTGTCGTTATAATCCCAATATTAAAAACAGTCCCTTTAGAACCTTTTCCTGTTTTAATCGACATCAGTTGACCTTTTTGATTTAGTTTTTTCATTATTATTTGCCCCTTTGAGATTTGTAGTGTGCGTGTGTGTATGTATGTGTATATATGTGTGTGTATGTATGTGTGTGTGTATGTGTGTGTATATGTATGTGTGTGTGTGTAGTCTGGGAAACTGTAAGTGAACCTGGGTGATTTCCCTCCTAATAAAGTCCAGATTCCCAAGTCTGCAGGACCCAGCACTACAGAAAGATAGCTCTCGTGGAAAAGATGGGTTTAGACACACACAGAACTAATGACCTGCAATAATGACAAATCGCCTGTGTGCCTTCTCATTTGTTAGCTCCGGACATGTTAGCTGCGAGCTGCCAGGGAGATGAGATCTGGGTAAATAATCCATAATTACATTAGCGTGGCTGGAGATTGATTGGTGAAGGGAAGTTGTATCCTTTGGGATCAGAGAACTTTTCCTTGGACTCTCCTGATGAATCAGCTATGACAGGACAAATGAAAACAAGACAGAGCAGCTCACTATACACTTAGGGAGGCTTTCTCCCTTCCCACCCAGCTCAGCAGATAAGAGGGTGTCTGAGGAGCAGGAAGAAGCTCAACAGCTGAAGGGCTGGGGCCTGGAGCCTGTGGCCCAGAACAGGGAGTGACTCGGGGCGCTCTCTTCCCACAGCCACTGGGCTGGAAACTGGGGTAATGACATGATTGTCTCAGTCCTTAGACACTCAAAGCCCCCGTCTTCCCCAATCCCTGCTCTTTCCTCCCATCTCCCAAGGATCTGCTCCACTCAGGCAAAGCTTAACAGAAGCCGTTCAGGGATTCTGGGTTTGAAAAAGGGAAACACAATGTAAATGTAGAAGGATAGAAGGATCAAGTTCCCTTTGAGGGTGGAGGCAGCTCCTAGCACTTGGGCAGCTTCCTGGGCTGAGTACCAGGAGCGTTTCTCTCCTCCTTACCGAGTGGGGCGAAGAGGTGAAAGGCCAGGCGGGGGTTTGATGGGGTGCCAGGAGCAGAGACACCCACATTCCAGGGACACACAAAAGTCAGAGAGACATTCGGTGCACATTCTTGAGACGGAACGAAAGCTTGTGTCACTGGATTAAGTGTTCAATCAACCTAATTGTTAGTCAAAATCAATGTTCTTGTTTTTCCTTCTACTTTGACAGCATTTTTGACTCAAGCACTAACAGCTTCGGCTGAACTCTGCTTTCGGGAGCTTGAGGAACAGTGGGAAGCCGGAGGCACACACAGACCTGGACTGTGTTGTCCTCCCCGCCACTCTCCTCGCCACATGCTCTTCCACACCAATTTGCCTGGAGGGGAGATGCAACGCAGATCATCCTTCCCACTGCGCCCCCTGAGCACTGCCAGGGCCCATGCTGCGGGGTGACTCCTGGGGGAGGGGAGCCTTCGAACCCAGGCAGCCGCCTGGTGCTGAGCACAGGTCTCAGGGGTGGGCGGTTGCTGTGGTGCCCCAGGTGAGGAGGACTTCAGAGGACAGAGGAAGGCACTGCTGGGCAGCTTGGGCATCATACCCTGGTCCCAGACTCTTTTTTTTTAATCAAGCAAGCAGCTGATGGGTGCCCATCCGGGAGCAGTGCTGGGCGGCTCTCACTACTGCATTGTTTATGGCGCTGGGTGTACTGATCTGTTTACTCCCCTTGCCCATAAACTAAAATCCCTCTCTTGGCCTGGCTGGCATAGCTCTGTGGTTGAGCATGAACCTATGAACCAGAAGGTCACAGTTTGATTCCCAGTCAGGGCACAGGCCTGGGTTATGGGCTTGATCCCCAGTGTGAGGCATGCAGAAGGCAGCTGATCAATGATTTTCTCTTATCATTGATGTTTCTCTCTCTCTCTCTCTCTCTCTCTCTCTCTCTCT
>NW_005353629.1:3219136-3234313 GCF_000412655.1 Myotis brandtii
CACATGCCCTCCCCCCTCCCCCAGTATCTTGCATCCATTGGTTATGCTTATACGCATGCATCCAAGTCCTTCGGTTAATCTCTTACCAACTCCCCAACCCGCCCCTGCCTTCCTGCTGTAGTTTGACAGTCTGTTCGATGCTTCTTTGTCTCTGTATCTATTTTTGTTCATCAGTTTATATTGGTCTTTATAGTCCACAAATGAGTGAGATCATGTGGTATTATCTTTCACTGACTGGCTTATTTCACTTAGCATAATGCTATTTAAAAAAATCCCTCTCATATATATCTCCCTTCCTCTCTGAGAACAATAAACATATATTTTTAAGAAACCCCTCTCTTGGGGTGCCATTACAAATGTACTACAAACTGAATGGCTTAAACATAGAAACTCATTGTCAATGTTTGCGTCCATTTTACAGGCCAGACGCTGGAGCCCAAGGTCAGCAGGGCTGGTTCCGTCTGAGGGCTGGAGGGCTGCACCTCTCCCCCCCGCTGCCCCCAGCTGCTGGGGGTCTGTTGGAATCTTTGGGGGTTGCTGACTTGTGAAGGTGTCTGCTCTCGGCCTTGATCCTCACTTGGCATTCTCCAAGGGTGTTCCGGAATCTTCTCTCTGCACCTGCCTGTTGCCAAGGTCCCCCTTTGAGAAGGACACCAGTCACATGGGAGGAGCAGCCGCCCTACTCCAGTCTGACCTCATCCCAACCTAACAAGTCACATCTGCAGTGATTCCACCCAGAGAAGGTCACACTCTCAAGCACTCAGGTTAGGACTTCAGCATCTAACTATCGGGTGGAACAAAACTCAACTCATAACCGGGAGAAACTTAAGTAACAATGTGCATTTAACTTACATATGGCCCCACTGTTGGCTCTTTATTTGCTCAGAGTAAACCATCATAGTATTTAGAGAGGAATAATGGAAATACTATTATGATGGTTTATGTATTTCTTAAATTTTTAATTGAAAAGAGTCTATTTTTCTAAATAGTGTAGCTGAAGCTGCTTTTTGGAACCAACTGAGACAATCAAAGAACATTATTTTGTTCCCACTCCTTCAGCAGAAGAGCCCTTCAGCCAACCCAGTCTCTCAGGATGCTCCCATTACAACACTAAGAGCCCTCAGTACCGCCAGATTCTCTGCCGCTAAATCCCCCAGGCTTCCCCTTGTTCCTTCCTCCACGGCTACAAAGACCATTGACTGAGGGCCTTTGTGGAGGAATCTACTTAATAAGCATTGTTAGGTTTCTCTTTCTATTTCATCTGATAAACAATTTCTCACTTAGGTTTTATCCTAACTCTTAATCACTTTGTAGCCCTTATAAAACCTCTTCAGGCTCTCCTGATATCCCGAGTGAGTTGTCTGAGAGCTCGAGAGAAGTCTGTAGGCAGGTTTGACTTCAGAGCATGGAGGAGGACAAGCCACTGAGGATTCAGGTGTGTCTGTTGTTTTCTTGCACAACTGTCCTCTCCGGCATTTTACACTTTTCTTCCCGGAGCGGTGTCCCACCTGTATTTCATTTCTTTAAAATATGTTTGTTTAATTCTCTCTGTGAGCTTGATGTTGGGGCTAGGAGCTGCAGATGAGGCTCCTGGTGGCAATGAGATTATAGTCTGAAAGAGTGCATCTCAAATCTGCTCAGGGTTTGATCTCCAGACCCTTTACACCCTCAAAATTAATGAGGCCCCCAAATCATTTCCCTCAATTAATAAATGAGGAAGCTTCTGGCCCTGAGAGAGGAAGTGATCACTCAAGGTTTAGATGCCTGGGCAACAGCAGTGCATAGTAGTGAGGGCAGTTTTGTGGACTCAAAACATTCCGGTCCACAATGGTGTTACTAGATCATCTAGGAACTTTTCTCAGGACCATAGGAGTCACTGAGTGAGGTCTTCATGTTGTTGATGTTCCACACTCCTCCTCCACAGCAGAAGGCAACAACTAGGTGAGAATTGGTGAGGTTGTGGGAGGAGAGATGGACACTTCCTGTGTTCACCAAGGAGTTTCTTCAAGCAGGAGTCTTCTGATCCAGCGGTCGCCAACCGGTGGTCCGTGAGGTCTGAAAGGTTGGCGACTGCTGGTTTAAGGAAACCAGCAGAATCTGATCTGGTCGTTTAGTGTCACTATTCTCCCCTGGGAAAGGGTCATTTCACTCCCATCTTCTCCCTTCTGTGTCAGCCACTGTCTCCCACTGCCTGTTCCTTGCTCCCTCCCCTGGCCACCTTCTCCATTTACCACCCTGGCATTGGCAGGGTCATGGTATCAGGCTGTCCGAATCCATGATGATTAGCTGCCCCAGAAGATGGAGAAACTGGGCCCAGAAACAATGTGGGAACTTTGCTCAACTTGGGGAGATGTTTCACCTTCCTCGGACCTCCCCACTGCTCACAGGACCGCAGTCCTGACCTTGAGGCAGCCATTTTGTCATCACTCAAGAGAGATGCCCAGCTTTCTGCTCACTCTCCTGGGATGTATTCCTGGCTTCCTGTCCACGGCCGTTGTAGCCGACACACCTGTCACATGGGCCATGGTGTCAGTACCTCCCTCTCCCTGTTCTGGTTTCAATCTGAGGCGTAATTACCAGCCCAGCCTGCCAGCTGTGCCTGTCACCTGCTTTGCCGACTCCGAGTTCATTTCCTTCCATAAAGGAGAGAATTCTCATGGCTATCCCCAAACTCATACTTTTGGATCTCTCTTTTGTCTTCACAAATGATCTTCGGAAAAGATTCGGAAAAGTTCCATTGGAAAGTTGCACATCCCTAAACCTTTAAGTCTGTGTAAGTTAGGTCCTTCCAGTTCCTTAGGATATTGAAAAACATTTTAAAGTTAATTTATCTTTTCCTACTGCATGGTCACCATTGGTCTCAGCATTCTTGTCTGAAGCCAGTTGCCTATGTTTTGACCTCAGGGTTTTCATATTTTTTTATGTGTGTTGGAAGATGCTAGGACAGTGGTCTGCAAACTGCTGCTCGCGAGCCACATGCGGCTCTTTGGCCCCTTGAGTGTGGACCACGAAGTTTCAATCACACTGTACGTGCGCACCCGAATGTGGTATTTTGTGGAAGAGCCACACTCAAGGGGCCGCAGTTTGCCGACCACTGTGCTAGGAAATTCAAAGAAAAAGGAAAATATGAGATTTATTACATTAGCTTAATAATATTTATATAATCGCATCTAGGTAAAATTATGCACTGAATAAAGAAAAACAGTGCTAACCCCTTGCACTGGCCGCGCCCCGCCTCCCCCACCCGCTCCTGGCGAAGGAGAGGAATGAGCAGGAGCAGGCAGAGCCTCTGATCAAGCACGGCCACCTGCACGAGGCTCATCCTGGTTCAGAGGCAGCAGCGGCAGTTGCTTCTGCACCGGGACAGGTTGCAACTGGCTGCTGAGAGCAGGGAAATGGCTGTAACCCGGGATGGCTACTCACCGCGGAACGCAGGCATGGGTCTGCAGGGAACTCCGTTCACCTCCCTGGGCCAGTGCCTCTGGACCCTCTCAGCAAAGAGTTCCCGAAAGGCAGGGCTTGGGGGAGTTGGGGATGGCAGAGGGATGATCCCCAGGCGATCCCTGGATAAAATGAACGCCCCTGTGGGATGGCTCTATCTAGTAGCAGCCAAGATTTCCTTGGGAAATAGTCATGTAAACCCTCTCATTCTGAGCGAGCACCTCTTTTCTAAGCAGAGCCCACCTTTACTGTCAGGGTCCATGAAGCAACGGACAGTTCTCCAGGCTGGATGCCTCCTACCAGGAGGAACCTGAGGCCTGGCTTCCTGAGAGGAGCCCGTCGATGCCAACAGTACTGCAACCACAAGAATTGCTTCCTGATTCAATTGCTTCCTAAATTAGGCAGTTTTTCTTCCCAGTAGCACTTTTTTTCTTGTTATGAAGGAAACCGTGATGTGTCTGTGGACACCTGCTGATGTGTGCAGTCTCATGCCATGGGAGCAGCAAAATGAATATTCAGAACCACCTTCCAGCCTTCACTGTCTGAGGTGGGGCACTGGCACAGCTGGCCACCAGAGCCCCACGACCTGTCATCTCAGCTGTCCTACTCTTCATCGTAGACGGAAATGAAGACCCGGTGCTTAAAGTGACCGAGCCAAGTCAAGATGGGCAAAATTGAACATTTTTCATACTTAGGTTTCATACTTAGGCTATTTTAATGCAGTTTTTTAAAAGTGATTATGATATGTGTGGAGGTGTAAGATACAATCATGTACCATAAGAATAGCCATTGGTTGTTTATAATAGTTCAACATGCCAGTGAAATTTCATTCACAATTTCTATTTATTGAATTTCTTCATTTGCTTTCTGCTGAGTAAATTAAAATATCTCCAAAATACAGAAAGATAGATAGGGTAAACTTTTAAAAGTCATAGTTCAACAACAATTTATTAATAATTTGGTGAATTTTTTTCTAGATACAGATTTTTATGTTATTTTCTTTTCATTCTCACCCAAGGATACATTTTTATTGATTTTTTTAAGAGAGGGAGGGAGAGAGAGAGAGAGAGACATTGATTGGTAGCCTCTGGTACTTAGCTCTGACTGGGGATCGAACCCAAAACCTAGTATGTGCCCTGGCTGGGAATGGAACCGGAAATTTTTGGTGTACGGGATGACACTCCAACCAATTGAACCACCTGGCCAGGACTCTAGATGCAGTTTTTAAAATAGTTTAGTTATATTATTTATTATTTAATAGTTTTATAATGTATTTTAATGTAACATAATATAGTTTTACAAAACAATTTTAATGACTGTATATAATTTCACCAAAGTGATTTAACATTTTCTGATTGATAGGTATTTAGGTTGAAAAAGAATCATCTCAAAACATTTACTGGGCACCTTCTATGTGCCAAACCCACTTAAATTAACTAAAACAAGTAGCTATTTCTCTCTCTCTCTCTCTCTCTCTCTCTCTCTCTCTCTCTCTTAATGAAGGAACAGGCTTAGGCTCAGCAAATCCAGAATTTGAAGCATCTCATTACAAAATCTGTTTCTCTAACAGATTTCTAACAGGGCTACTGTAATAACACAACACACTTTTAAATGGAGCATTTGTCTAAGACTAGTTGCACACACTATAGTGTTTTGTGGAAATTGATTTAGATTTGTTTTTTCTGTGACAGCTTTCCATAAATTTTCACTTAAGATTAGATCCCAAAATTAAGATTCCTAGCAAATATGGGATGGCTTTGGTAACCCAGATAAGACATGTCCTGACTCTAACAATGCCATCTGGACTCAAACACTTGATTGACATTTAGAATTCAATAGAGTTGGGTTCCAAATAGAATCCTATGGAAATCTAGGATCTTCACTGACTTAATTTCCTCCTTAAACTAGAGCAGTGGTTCTCAACCTTGGCTGCACATTAGAATCACCTGGGAATCTTTTTAAAATCCTGATTTCTGGGCCTCATCCTCCGGAAATTCTGTTTCTTTGTTATGGGGTGGGGCCACAACATTAGTAACAAAGAAACAGAATTTCCGGAGGATGAGGCCCAGAAATCAGGATTTTAAACAGATTCCCAGGTGATTCTAATGTGCAGCCAAGGTTGAGAACCACTGAACTAGAGGGTAGCATTAGGTGCTTCCACTGTGTTTTAATTGATGATGTATCAGTGTTTTTTGGTGTGAAAGAGAAATGAGGGACAACTGTTCTAACCTGGAAAGTGAACCAAAGACTGTGTTCCCTGAAGGCTAATAAATGTCTCTTTAAAAAAACACACAGAAAATGTAGTTAATTTAAATGATCACATCTGTGATTCAAAATACACCTGGCCTTACAGAAAGCGCGGGTCCCACAGCCGCGCTGGCGAAGGCCGAATGCACTGCAGCAGGAAGATAATTGGTCTCAGAAGTAAAGGCTTCCAGACGCACCGCCATCCACCATCATTTCAAGGGGCGTCTCTGGAGGGAGGTTGATCTTGACGCCATTCTTCTCTCCGTGGCGTCCCCGACAGTGCAGGAAGGCAGTGGCAGCAGCAGGCGCTGGAGAGAGAAGCTCCCTCCGCTTTGGCCGGGGGTTCAATGCAGTGGCAACGTGGAGCAAGATGGAGAGGCCTGGTGCACCCCTCTGTCTTCACAGCAAGCCCAGCCCGGCACAAAGGAGGGAGACCGTGGAAAGAGGCATCGCAGGGGCGGGGAGAAGGGTGAACAGTTCGCCAGTCCTCTCTGCCCAGGTTCCTCACCCATGGGCTTGGAAGTCCCGGCAAAGGGAGTCGCTACTATCAAGGCTGGATTTTTGATGTCCTCAAGAGTAAGTGTCCTGCACCGAAAGATTGCTCAGAGGTGACTTCACTTTTAAATGTTGATATTCAGCTTAATAAGATTAATCATTTACAACGCAAGTTTTCCCTATAACTTATACATCTTAAAATTATATATATAAAACACTGGTAAATTTCTGTAGAACCCTTTGTTAATGTTTGCTATCAAATGCAAACTTAGATCATTAACCTCCTTTAAATATTTCAAGCTGCAATTATACATTTAATATGATTGACTTCCTTTCTAAGGAATACCTGATTTAACAATTTTCCCAAGTTCTTAAGGATTTGTTATCTCATGAAGAAAGCAAACCTTCACATCCTGTAAGTCAGTCTCAAGGTGCGTCCTAGGCCAGCAGCCTCAGCATGACCTGGGAACTTGAGAAATGCAAATTCCCAAGCGCCATCCCAGATGCACTGAGTAAGAAACAGGGGGTGGGCCTCACAAGCCCTCCAGGTGATTCCGAGACAAGCTAAGCTTTTAGAACCAATGCTTTATCTTCCAATATTGTATGTGACCATAAAATTTCCAATTAACATCACAAGTCTAAATCCCTTTATGAAAGATTTCCCACCAAAATCATAGATTCATGCATTAAACACCTATTATATCATCTCTTCTTACACATTAGCAATACTTAAACTATCTCACATATATAGGCTATTTGTAAGTCTAATTGGAAAAGTGTGATTTACTTAATTTCTTCTTAAGGAATGCACCCGAAGGTAATGATCAGGACTTGCCTACCCGGGGAATGAAGCTTTCAATCACCTGATTGGTTCCAGGAGGCGGCAACTGACCAGACGTTTGGTTGAGTGGAGACCTGGGACGGATGACATTCGAGGTGAGCTCCCTGACAGCCACCAGGATGCAGCACCCAGAGTTTAATGGGGGGAGCGCTTACCTTAGCTCCCCTTCTTAGGTGTGAGATGGCGCATGCCTTGATTTTCACGGGAAATTACAGTCCACACGTCTATCCATGTAAACCACATGCTAGATTTTGTTAATCAATTGGGTTCTTACTTCTAATCTGAATTCTTTAGTTGATCTCATTATCTGTCCAGGAAAGTGATCGTAGGTGAGTGACTTCCAGCTGAGTTTGGTGCATTGCAGAGCTGTCCGACTTGGGTTTCACTCTCTGCAGAGGCGGCTGCCATGTAACAATGACAGAGGGTCTGTGAGCCCTCATGCACCCGACATGCACATGGCCGGCGAGTCATAAGTGTTTGGTTTTGTTCATGTACCTGCAATTACTTTTCCGTTGAGTGGAGAGGCTGCTGTACTGATAAGATACGGCGTTTTCAAGCATTATTGATTTTATTGTAGCTTTTTGTCATTATGTATTATTTTCATCCGTGGGTGCTAAAAAGAAGCTGAATGTAAATATTCACAAAGTCATTTTCTGTTCCAAGGGCCCTCATTTGCAAGAGCACACGGTAAGCACAGGAGAGGCGCTTCCTGGGAGAGGCATTGTGTTGTGTCTTTGTAATTCTGATCGAAGAGCAACACGTTTTTTAGCTCAAATGAAGCAATTGGGACACGCTGGCTGCAAATGTAAAGTGAATTTTGGTACAAAGATGATACTGCCTACCTAGCATCATCAAGAAGGATATATTTAGAATGAATTTTCCAGTGGAGTGTTACAGATCTCATTCTGGCCAGCTCGATTGATTTTCTGTTTCTACTTGTGAACAAACTACTTAGCAACCCCTCCACTAGCACCACTGCAGGCCTCTCTCCCATGGATCCTTGCAGTGGTCCCTGAACCGGTCTCTTCGACTTCACCCTTACTCACTGCACCCCCACATCTCTCTCTCCACCCCTTCACTCAGCCTCCATAGTGACCCCATAAAGCCCTGCTTCAGATCCTGTCACCCCTTCACTCTAAATCCCCCCATATGTTTCTGTCTCAGCTGAGAGAGAGCCATGCTGAGCAGAGGCCTTGGGGCCCTCAGGGTGGGACCTTTATTCTTCTTTCTGACCTCATCCCTGCTTCCCTCCCCCAACCACACAGAACGGGGCTAAAGGCTCAGCATATTTCCTCTCAGCTCGGTCCTCCCTTGGTGCTCACATGACCTCCTCACTCACTTTCTTGAAGTCTTGGCTCCAATATTACCTCATCAATAAAGCCCTTTCCATCTAATTCATTAAAATGGCAAAGCCTGCTTCGTGCTGCCTCTCCCCGTCCCTCCTCTTTTCCCCATGATACTCACCGCCTGGCACATACATGATTGTCTCCCTCCTCCCTGAGGCTGCACACGTATGAGGGGAGGCCTTTCTGTCTGCCTTTTTTTTGGGGGGGGGTCTCTGCTCTGTTCCCCAAGCCTGGGATAATGCCTGAACACAGTCAGCATTTCAAGAAATAATGGTTACATGGGATAAATGAACGGACCCCATAAAGGAGAAGAGATCTGGTGATTATTTGTCCCCGCCATCTCCCATTGAAGGCCCCAGAATGTAATCCTACAAATGCTGGCCCTTGTTCTTTGTGGAGGAAACACCTTCCGACGGCTGTGCTGAGAGTAGCTGTGGTAGAGCTGCGGGGTGAGAAAACACAAGGGGTGTCAGCCTCCTTTGCACTAAAAACAAGGGGTGATGACAGCTCCCAACTCTACCTCCCTCCATCGTCGGGGCTCAGAATTTTCACAAAGCTACTCTTTCTCTAGCACCATCTGTCCCTGCCCTCCATCCGTCTGATGTGTGTCAGCTTGGCTTCCTTGGCTAATGATTATAGATAAAGGGTTAATTTCTGGGGCAGGTTGCTGCTGGTCCTTGGTCAGCGTTGCATTGTTATGTATGGTCTGACCATTATCTATAGATACTCAGTCCTCAGAGCTAATAATCTGGGGGCGGGGGGGCCCTCCCTCTCCTCCTTTCCTGATGACCGTTGGGAAGAGCAGTGGGCCGAGGGCAAGGCCACAGGTTTGGGTGAAAGGGAAGAAGAGCCATCGTGGATCTTTTAAGCACTTCACGGGAGGTCACGAACCATGTAGCATAGGAGGGTTGACATCAAGAGACAGATTTGGCCTTTCACCTGATGCCAGGAACTCAGAATTACCCGGTCAGGCAACCCACTTTCTTGAGGTCCAAACTCCTAACTAAAAGCTAGGAAAGTGTGGGAAGTGGATTTTATTAGCTATATAAATTTAATAGCTATGTAAATCGAGAATTTGTTGTTTATTTTATTTATTCGCTTATTTTAATCCTCACCAGAGGACATAGAGCGAGCGAGGGAGGGAGAGAAACATTGATGTGAGGAACATTGATCGGTTGCCCTCCATACATGCCCCAGCTGGGGATCAAACCTGCAACCCAGGTATGTGTCCTGATGGGGAATCAAACCGGCAACCCTTTGGTGCCCAAGATGAAGCTCAACCAACGGAGCCACTCTGGCTGGGCTGTTGTTTATTTTTCATTACTTTTTTTAGAATTATGTTTTGAGGAGTTTGTGCAGATTTCCAGTAACCTCTGAAAAAATGCTGCACATAGTTGATCCCTTTGCTGGCGGTTTGGGGGAAAAGAAAGCCTTGCAAGAAAGTCCCCAAAGGTGAGTTAACAACTCCACTAGCAGCAGTCACACTGTGTGGCAGGGTGGGTGTGCCCGTCTGTCTGGAGTGGGGCGCCATGCTCTTTGTATGACATAATTACAACTGAAACACATCTGCGGTGAGCACAGCATTGCAGCCGTGCTATTGATCCTGCATTATGTCTCCTACAGCTGAGAAGCCACGGTTTGTTAAAAACACATTATATTTTCCACTAAAAATTCATTGCTTCTACAACTGATTTTCTATTTTGTCAGACCACCTCTTGGTTTCCTCCTGAATTCACTTAGTACCAGCGGACACGGGATGGGAGAAGCAGAACACGGTAGAGTTATTGCACAAACCCACTGGTGGTGGCACAAGCCCAGAAGGCAATGTAAACACGGCCTGTTATTTCGGGATGAACGCTGCAGAGCTGTCAGGGGGCGCTGGCCGTGTCTTCCTGTCTTGCTTTGGATCCTAAAATGATCGGGATCGTCCTCACCTTGTGGGAGACGGCAGCCCGGCACCCAGGGGCGTCTCCTCTGTGGGCACGTGGTACTGACTCGGACATTTCTTTCCCTGGACGGACTGGTCTTTTGTGATGACGGCGTAGTGCTGGCTCAGTGTTGCAGCAGCCCCCGTTCCCTTCTGGAGATAAACACATGCCCCTGTCACTGGATATCCTTGAAGCAGGAGCTTCAGAGAGCACCCCAGAGAGTCACGGGACAGGTTCCCCAGCTGCTGTACCGAGCGATGTGTGTCATATAAACTCGTTCCAAAACCATTGGTGTCCGCAGCAAAAGGCCCCCTGGAATCTGTCTCCGGAGGTGGCGTGCCTTAAATGAGATTTGCTGGGCCTGGGGCTGCTGGGAGCACATGTTTTAGGCTCATCCTACAGCTCTGCCTTTGAGTTGGCAAATATCCACAGGGCACTGAGATGCTCAGACATGTGTGTGTGTGTGTGTGTGTGTGTGTGGTATGTGTGTATGTGTGTGTGTGTGTGTGGTGTGTGGTGTGGTGTGTGTGTGTGTGGTGTGTGTGTGTGGGTGTGTGTGTGGTGTGTGGTGTGTGGTGTGTATGCAGTGTGTGTGTATGTGGTGTGTGTGTGTGTGGTGTGTGTATGTGGTGTGTGTGTGTACATGTGGTGTGTGTGGGTGGTATGTGTGTGTGGTGTGGTGTGTGTGAGTGTAGTGTGTGTGTGTGTGTGTGTGTGTGTGTGTGCACGTCTATCTCCTGGACATCTAGTGTTATTCAGCACATGTAATGATCAACTTGTGGTGGGGAGAGTTCAGCACGCCGCTAGAGTTGGTGATAAACTCCATTTCTCTAAGTGGAAGTAGAAAGGTAGTCAGTGTAGGTATTTCTTAGAGAAGAGCCATTTTCCTGCAAGTTCCCATTCCTTTTCCCAATTTATTCCACATGAGCCACAAGCATGATGCCTTGGTTCCTACGAGAGATTCATTCATGCCACTGCGGGCCCCTGAGTTTAAATGGGTAGAGGAAGGGCTTTTCTTTGGCCTCCATATTGGGTGTTTGTTGTTTTACTTTAATTGGATTAAACCATGTGATCTCTGGGAAAGCAGGAAGAAGGGACATTTTAGATCAGGGCTTTCACCGTGACCTCCTGCCCCTTCCCCTTCCAGCTCTCTCCACCTGTACTCAGCGAAGTGAAAGAGGCCAAGGCGTTGGAGGCCGGGGGACTGGCCTTGCTTTGGAGAATTTCCTGGTGATCAGAGGGGTCTTGCTGAGGACCCGCTGAAACCGGGAAGCACATCAGCTTTATTGGGCGATTGCAAAGCTCATTCAGCTTCAGCGCTAATCCTCTTAACTTATTAGGCCGAGTGACTCTCAGGCCATGATGGCTGTGGCACAAAAGCCTCCTCCATCTTATTTCTATTTCTTTGCATGGAGAAGGCAACTCCATCCACTCCTCTGAGCTGCCCCCCTCACCGCCACGCCCTGCCCAAGGTGGCTGAAATGGTTCGAAGGCCCAAAATGCTAAGACTCACATATTTGCAGATTTTCCATGACACTGCTTCCCCCGCGCATGGGAGCACTCGCAGTGTGTTGGCTTCGTGACTCCTTATTTCCTTTTTAATCTTCTGCAAAAGACAACATCTTGGCTGTAGACAAGGGAAGCATTTCCAGGATGAATATTTAATGACGATGAAGTCAGCATGCAGCATGCTGTTTATTTTGCTTTCTAATAAACCCGTGCTCAGCAATAGTCTCATTACTGCTGCGATTTCTTGCAACAATTTCCTAGCTGCTTCTATGCCTAGAAGAAATTCCTTTCAGCATTACCATTCTTCTGGTAAATTAATGACATGAAGCCTGAAGAAGTCAAGGCTGTAAAGCTAAAAATAACCCCTCAGAATTTTTTAACCTCCAGCTACCATGTGTAAGTTCATACATGGCAGAAAGAGAGCAAGAAAGAAGGAACACTAGGTGATCAGAATGCATTCCAGATTCCAAACGGGTCTCAGATGTCATGGGTACCAGAAAAAATGGCTGGCGTTGGTGGAATAAAAATACTAGTGTGAGCGAAGAGTTAGAAACTAGAAAAAGACACAGTGTTGTTGAAAGGCTAGGGGCATCAGGAGGGAGGGAGAGGCATCAAAGAGAACTTAGCAGATGACTGTCAAGATTATGGCCCAGTCCCAGCTCAGTTGCTAGCTGGCTGTGTGACCTTGGACATGCTACTTGCCCTTTTCTTAGAAAATGCTCAGGTATAACTAGTATGATCATTCATTGAGGAGTTTTTATATCTCGGTCAACTATGTTAGGCACTATATATATATATATATACCTGGTATTTAGATACATATTATTAAGTACCTGGTATTTAGAAACCTCAAAAATGATGCCATTATTAGCACAATGTTAAGCCAGATGGCCCTGGTTCAAACACTGGCTCCCCATTCCCTAGCTTTGTGACCTTGTTCAGAGCCCTTACCCCTTCAGAGGTCCAGGTTCCTCATCTATATGATGGGGTAGATGAAGGATAATGAAAACTGGGTCCATGCCGTAACCGGTTTGGCTCAATGGATAGAGCATCAGTCTGTGGACGGGTCCAGTTTCCTCATCTATATGATGGGATCGATGAAGGATGATGAAAACTGGGTTCATGCCGTAACCGGTTTGGCTCAATGGATAGAGCGTCCGCCTGCGGACTGAAAGGTCCCGGGTTCAATTCTGGTCAAGGGCATGTACCTTGGTTGCGGGCACATCTCCAGTAGGAAGTGTGCAGGAGGCAGCTGATCGATATTTCTCTCTCATCGATGTTTCTAACTCTCTATCTCTCTCCCTTCCTCTCTGTAAAAAATCAATAAAATATATATTAAAAAAAAACCAAAAACTGGGTCCACACATGCAAACAACTTAGAGTGGAGCCTGGTACGGAAGAAAAGCTTAGTTGTCTTTTGGAAACTTTTGATATGTCAGATACAGTCATTTTTCACTATTTTTAACTCTGTCCAAATTGTTTTGCCCTGTCCTTATACTCACCTGATTTATTCTCTCTTACGGCATTTTGTGTTCTGTGGGTTGGGAACCGTATCTTGGTAAATTTTCATGCCCAAGTCCTTACTAAACGGACTGGCCCATATGGATGTTCATTAAATGTTTACAGGGTGAAAGAATGAATGGATGCTGCTTTGGGTATCAGATCGCCTCTCTCATTACTAAAGGCATTTCTTTAAGGTGTAATGTGTCCACTGAAGGGCAGGTTGCCTTTCTCCACGGTGCCTGTGATGACATCAATGGAGCCGCTCCCTTCAGGGATTTACAGCAGCTTGGCTTCTGAGACCCCGTTCCCTCCACATTTAAAATGTATCTTCAACAGAACTAACTTCCATCCACATCTCACTACCATCCTGGAACTGAAAGCATTTATTCTCGCTCCATGCTGTGGGTCAGTCTTTGAAGTGTAGGTGTCCCTGTGGGCCATAAAAGGAATGACATTACTGATCTCCTGATAAAAATGATCTGAGTCAGGCCCAGGGAGACCTGCCCAGGGCCCAGAATGAATTGTAGATGGTTTTAAGGTTAGACATCCCATCCCACCTATAGGTCCATTCTCTCAGGATTTTTTTCCCTAGCTTAAAATTTTAGAAATATTCAGATTACCTCAAAAAGTGACCTTGCGTTTCAAAATTCTCTGAATTCATATAAGAAAAATGTGTTTCTAACCTTGGCAGTTTTGCTTAACTTGGCATGGAGCTTCAATTTAGAAAAGAATCAATAAAGGGTGTCTCATAGAAGAAAAGGTAAATGATAAGTATGCATTTATGCAACTAAGAAGGGCTGAGAAAAGGCAAGAAGGCATGCAAACAAGCAAGCAAAGGAAAAGTGAAGTGAGTGATAATACTGTTTTTACAATACATTAAGATCTAGTTGGATCTTAATTTTTTCATAATTCATATACTAAATATTTGGCTAAAACTGTGAGGATAAATGAAGAATTTATGTAAAGTGAACATAGGAGCTGTGTTGCATTTTCTCTATTGCCAAAACAATAGAACAGATGTATAGTGAAATATTTGCTATTACTCTTAACGTAGGATTATCATTAGTGAATTCTTATTTAATCTACCTAACTTATTAAATATAAGACTTTCAGTGGAGCTGAGCCATAGAGAGCATGGATATATTAAAAACTCAAAGCTTCCTATATCTTTATTTAACTTACCCATATCTTTTGCTATTTTAGTGACTCTGTCTTCCACCAAGTTGCTCTAATTAATTTTTAAATTTTTAGCTAATGGGTGAGAATTAGTAATTAGCAACTAAAATATTACCTGCCTCGTTTCCCCTCCGCATCTAAATTATTTGGCTCTCCTAGTTACATCACACTAACATAGTCTGGGCGTGACCCTTGTGTTGAACAAAGCCGTGGTTTTCATTGGCTGTTTGCAGTCAAATCTCTTTCCTCCCCTGCTCTAAGCAGGACTGTGCGCGCCCTCAGGGTGCCTCTCATTCCCTGGGCACAGGCTTTGTGAGGTTTGTTAATAACAAATAAGGGCCAACGTAGGAGTGCATGGACCTCTGCTCCCTGCATCCCTGCATCCCTTCATCCCTGCATCCCTGTATCCCTTCATCCCTTCATCCCTTCCTTCATCCCTTCATCCCTTCATTCCTTCATCCCTTCATTCACCAAATGAGTCCAGGGCACTCTCAGTGGGTGCAGAGAAGAAGGGGATGTGGTCCTGCTCTGAGCGACATGGCCCGAGTGAGAGGCCAGGAAAGCATCCCTCTAGAGCAGAGATGGCGAACCTATGACACGCGTGTCAGAGGTGACACGCGAACTCATTTTTTGGTTGATTTTTCTTTGTTAAATGGCATTTAAATATATAAAATAAATATCAAAAATATAA
>NW_005353629.1:3236115-3275060 GCF_000412655.1 Myotis brandtii
TTTAAAAAGTGAAATTGATTAAACTTACTTAGACACATCACAGGACACATATTTTAACAACAGCAATTATCCTGAGAAAGGGAGAATGAGCCCATCTGTAGGGTTTCATTGTTCTCAGTCACTTAGGGCAGGAGCTCTATGTTGCCAAAACAAGCAGTTAATTTAGTGAATTTAGTCCACCAGCCAGTCATTTCAGGAGGGAACCAAGATTCTCAGAGCAGTAAGTTTCAAAACGCAGGCCCCAAGCCCAGCAGTTTGGCTGGACTTTCCCCATTTCTATTTGTGATGTTGGCATGGAAGACAGCTCTTGAGGCCTGGGATGGGAATGAAAGAAAGGCTGTGAAAATGTCAACAGTAGTTGGGGATTATAGCAAAAAAAGTAAATCCTACAATATCTTGTCCTGATACGGCAATTGTGGTTTTTTAAAAATATATTTTATTGATTTGAGACAGGAAGGGAAAGGGAGAGAAAGAGATAGAAACATCAATGATGAGAGAGACAGTCATTGATCAGCTGCCTCTTGCACACCTCACACTGAGGATTGAGCCCACAACCTGGGCATGTGCCTTGACTGGTAATCGAACTGTGACCTCCTGGTTCATAGGTTGACACTCTGGCTGGGCACAGCAATTGTTTCTACAGAGCTTTATAAAAAATTCCTTGTATGATTTCCCATAAAATTATAGGGATTGATGAGAAGCAGGCGTGAGCATTATTTATATTTCAGAGACGTAGAAACTGGAGCCTCAAGAAATTACAGGCTTGGAGCGATTTCTGCTAACGCATCACAGGCAGGACAGTAAACAACACTTGTTTATTTCAGAATCCCACTCTGGGCTTCATCTGTGATCCCACGTGACCTCCAGGTGGCAAGGTAGCAGTCTTCCTCCCTGGCGTGTACCCTGTGGCTGCCCAGTGCCTATTTGTTGAAGATGATCAGAATGGTGGTGACCATGATCATCATCTGCAATGAACAAGTGGTAAGTAGCCAACGGGAGGCAAGTGGAAGGTGAGTGTCTATGGAATTTTATCTGGGAATTGTGTAGATGGAAAATAGATGGAATTTTATCTGGGAATTGTGTAGATGGAAAATAGATGGAATTTTATCTGGGAATTGTGTAGATGGAAAATAGATGGAATTTTATCTGGGAATTGTATAGATGGAAAATAGATGGAATTTTATCTGGGAATTGTATAGATGGAAAATAGATGGAATTTTATCTGGGAATTGTATAGATGGAAAATAGATGGAATTTTATCTGGGAATTGTATAGATGGAAAGGAATTTTATGGGAATTGTGTAGATGGAAAATAAATGAAAATTTATCTGGGAATTGTGTAGATGGAAAAATAGATGGACTTTTACCTGGGAATTGTGTAGATGGAAAAATAGATGGAATTTTATCTGGAAATTGTATAGATGGAAAATAGATGGAAGCTGTAAAGAGGAGGAGAAACATTGGGGAGAAACATTTCATTTAAACTTTGACTTTTATGACACTGAAAAAATGGGACAGTGTTTTAAAATGAGTTCTTAACCAAAAAGAAAAGACCAGAATGTGGTGACAATTTTGACAGAAAGCAATTGATAAAATTTCAAGGGGGGAATGCCCATTACAACTGAGCATGGGCTATTGCAACCAGCAGATGTGAAAATGCCTCACCCTGAGATCATAAGAGATGAATTAATGAATTGACCAGCAATTCCTTTTCTAATCCTATATAATAAAAGTGTAGTATGCAAATTGTCCCCTCGGCCGGGAGTTGGTCCAGGAGTTCGACCGGGGTGCGGGGCCAGCCGGGGGAAGGGTGGGGTTGGGCAACCTCTAGGGACCCTACAAGTGCACAAATTTCATGCACTGGGCCTCTAGTAGCCACATAAGAAAACTGGAGGTGCCCCCTGAGTGCCCCTGGCAAGCTGTTCACTTGGCACCTGACTCATGGCGTGCACCTGAGATGTCCTCATGTTGGCCCGGAGGCTGCGGTGATGTGCTTTGCTGCTACATCTGCAAAATGGCACACAGCAGTAGAGGGCTAGTTATGGACTTCCCAATACACAGCATCTTTGTTTTCTACTTTAAGGGTTGCATAATCCAATCCAAAATACAGCACAGTGCCCTCTAGAGCCTTCTATTAAATCCTGCTTTCCCATAAAATGTTTCATCCGTTGTAAAGCTTCAGTCTGACTTTCCTAGTTTAAGAGTTAGGGTCTGTCTGGTTTATCTAAGTAGTGAATCACTGCACACATTACAATGGCATGGAAATCAAGGCAGAAATGGCCATAGCGACGGTGCTGAGCTCGGGGAGGGGGAGTATAAGGCCGCTTGCTGTGGGGCTTCAGCAAGGCGAGCCGAGGCAGGAGACACAGGATGAGGTGAAGGCACCCCCAGAGTGGCCAGTTCAGAGCATTATCTGGGGAGTCACCGCATCCCTCCCGGTTAGGAGTCGTCCTGAGAGGCAGGTTCTTATCCGGGGTCAATATTTCTGAAAGTGTGTTTTTCAGAACACGAGTCACAGGATATTTCTCAGAAATCACACCAAAGTGGGCTCTGTGGTGGCATAAATACAGAGACGTGTCGGGCTGCGTAAAATCAAACCCAATTCTTTCCCGGAAGGTTTTGGAGACCTTGATGGACAGATAGGCACTCGAACCTGCACGAGGCATATTTCCCATACTCGTTCCCGAACTCTCTGATGTGAAACACTTTCCTCCCCGGGCACCCTCAAGGGTGCAACTTTCCAATGAGCATGTTCTGCAAACATTCTTGGTAGTGATCCTTGGCAAGTTCAAGTTCACCCAGAGGGAGACCCAAGGGATCCCTTCCATGTGAGCCCTGCATTGATCTGAGACCTGCCCTCACGCAGCCCTGAGCGCACAGACAGCTCCTGGGGCAAAACCAGCTGCCAGAGTTCATCAGCTCGCCTCCCATTGGCTTTTGTTTGTTTGTATGACTTTCTTTCTTTGTATCATCGTCCCTCCTGAGCAAGGGTTAGTTCCATTTTAACTGAAAGAATACTTTCAAAATGTGTCAACTATTTATGCATTTCCCCCTGAGGTGTTGCTAATGTATATTCCTTAGAAGTCATATAGAATTTCAGGAAATATTTTATCATTAATCTCGTTCTCATAAAACTGGTGGACTTTACAGCTTAAATTTACTGAGTGGTAGTAAAATCTCCATTAATTTATCTGGTTACTTTTTATATATTCAATTACATTAAAACCCCATTCCACCCTTTGTCATTTATAATTCATAGAATTTCAAATTTCTGGACTTCCTAGAATAGGATCAAAATTTGAGAATTGGCCAAAAGTCATATAATGTTCCTTTATAATTTTTAAAACTTTTTGAATGAGACAAAACTCATTTTGGGGATGCACAAACCAAAGGAAAATCTGAAGACTTTTGGTGTGTCTATCTTCCATTTGAACATACAGAGGACGCCATAGGAGCACACATTTGGGGAAACAAGTTTAAGTAAAGGGGCGGAAATCCTCACTGGAGGATGAACCTGTCACTCACTCCGGAGTCCGCCTCCTCTGCCGTCGGAGCGAAGAGTCACTTACACGTGCCCAAGACGAATTTAGTGATTTTTATTTCACCTCCAAACAATCAAGAAAAAGCGTGTAGATGGAAAAATGACAAAGTGATTTTATCAAGGTACCGTACGTATGCATTTGACAAAGACCTCTTCGGATTTTTCAAATATATTCAGTCTGCTGGTCCCCTAGTATGGCTTTGCTCAGCATAGTTCTAATCATTTGGACAAGCTTCATATAGGCCCCGAGAAACACGGGCTGCCTGGGATTCCCTTAATTTCAGCTTATCAGCATATTGATAGGTGAGAGCTGTTGGTATCGAAGCATTTCTCCACGCTGCTTGGATATCACTTTGTTGGCCTAAAAGGAGCACTGGGGTGGAGGACAGAGGGGCCGGAGCAAGTCCTACTCACTGTTGTCACAGCTGATCCATCGCTTAGTCATGCTAGCATATCGGTCCTAGCAGATGCAGAGCCGCCTATGCAAAGAGCTTAACCCTAATGCGATGGAAGGATAGCGCGGCGGGGGAAATGAAACGTTGTTGGTTTAACACTTGAGGCCAGAGTGTGAGAGTCTTTACTGATCATGATTAAAAAGGAAGAACTTTCAGCCCTAGCTGGCTTGGCTCAGTCTCAGTGGATTTGGCCTGCGGACTGAAGGGTTCCGGGTTCAATTCCAGTCAAGGGCACATGCCCAGGTTGCGGGCTTGATCCCCAGTAGGGGGCATGCAGGGGGCAGCCAATCAATCCAAGACATCTCTCGTCATTGATGTTTCTATCTATATCTAAAAATATTTGAAAAAAGTAAGAACTTCCTAATTGTGTATTTAAAGCTCAGAGAGTAGATCTTAAAAGTTCTCATCACAAGAAAAATGTGTGATGTATGAATGGTGATGGATGAAAACTAGACTTATGGCTCGTTTCACAAATCATACATATATCTAATCATTGCATTGTATACCTGAAACTAATATGAAGATAAGTCTTTCAATAAAACTTAGACCTCAATTCATAAAAGAACAGAAATATTTGATCGCTCTGTCTCACCCTGGCATGCACCTTGGCTTCGAAAGCTATTTGAACGAGTAACTCACACCCCCTGCACTTGTTTGCAGGAGCCTTCGCATGTGCAGACATTTCCGGGCCCCGGGAAGGTTTCGTGTGTGTGAGTTGTACGTACCGACATTTACAGCGCTAGGATGAAAACGGAGCCATTCTTAAGTAGGAAGAATGCACAAGCAAGCACTCATTTGAGTAGCCATCAGAGCAATGACATCACATTTCATGTCGTTTTTGGAAAACTCTGTTGGACACGTGTAAGAGAATGAGAATAACTCAGGCAAAAACAATGTTTTAGTCTTAGGAAAAGAGTTTGACCTCTGGACGCCTAAAAAGGGGGTTCAGGGACTCCCAGGGGACCCCGGAACACGCTTTAGCACTGCTGCATGAATTCATTAATCAATCTAACAAACATTCACAAATGCCTACTATGTGCTGGACACTGAAAGAGATGCTACAGATGCACGTGGAAGGCCTTGACCTCTTGACATATTAGTTGCTTAAACAGAAGGCAGCCTGTAAGGTTCAAAATGAGGCTCTTGAAGGCAGAGATCGTGTTTTAGTCACAGTGTGGCCTGGAGTTCTGTGACATCCATGGTAGATGCGCAGTAAATAGTTGCATCATAAAAGGTAGTTCTCAGGCTCATGTGTACCACGAAGTTTCTGTTGGTTGTCTCTGACCGTGTGATTGCACACTTCAGCAAAGACAGGCGAGTCCCTAACCCTCATGACAGTACACTCCCCAAATCCAATAGAATGAGAAGAAAACTAGGACAGCAGAGGCCAATGTCGTGGCTAAAGAGACATACAAGTAAGCTGATTCCGGTCAGTCTGGAGCATCACCCTCTGAGGGGTTTTGAATGTTGAAGATGGGACAACGGGACAGAATCCCCTGGGCTCAGCCTCCTGGGTTCAAATGCAGCCAGACCCCAGCCCAAGCTGTGGGGCCTGGGGGGAAGCAAAACTTCTTCCAGCCAATTTCTTCCTCTTTTAAAAAACAAGGGAGTGGGGGTGCGGGGGGAAGGTTATCAAAGCCAGCTTACATGACGGATATCAATAAGGTCTAAAACCTTTGGAAGATGATACCAATATTAATTATAACAATTTAAATCCTCCTAGTAATTAATGTTAGCAATTGGTATTTGAGAAAATTGTTAGAGAGAAAATGCGTACAATAGAAAAGAACTCGAAATATAAGGGAATGAGACAATGAGATGATCTCCAATTCCTTGATAAACTGAGGACACAGGGGTGAGAATATCAACGTAAACTCCGAAGGGCCTCTGATGGCCATGAGGAGAGGCAGAGGGTGGCACTGATCTGAAATACGTGCCCGAGAGAGGAGGCCTTCTTTTGTGGTGTTTTTTTGTTTTGTTTGTTTATTTGTGTGTGGATGGTTTTGTTGTTTGTTTGTTTTGGAGGACAGAGGTGGAATGATTTTGAAAGTGATGTGGAGGCCTAAGAGATTCTAAGACCATACTTTGTGCAGTGCCTTATGGTTCGGAACTACATGAGAAGCCTGTTTTTAAGTTTCATAGCTTCCTGGCAATTTCTACAGTTAGTTATTTCAGACATTGTTCTAGGGAACTACACATACACAGACACACACTGTGTTTCTGGAACCAGGAAAAATCCTACTGGTTTTGAGCCAAAGAGAAAATCACAGGCAGTATATTTTAATTAGAAATATTTCTGTATTATTTTCTAGTCATGAAAATTATATGTTTTTCCTTCTAGGATCTATTACACAATGAAATGCCAATACACATTAGTCTTCCAACAGCTTTATGGAGATGTACTGCACATCGGGTGTATTAATGTGATGAAAAGGAAAATAATAAGGCGATCATACAGGGCTTCAATTTTAAGAGCAGTCATTCACATCTGTGCCTGTATAAGAATTGGTTTTAGAAATGCTTTATTGTTTACATTAGCTGTTGTCTTCATTTTCAAGCAAGGTGAATCTCTGAGCAATATATCTAATTATCTCTCACGAGGAGCCAGGAGCATGAAGGTTGGAATACTTTTAGGGGAAAAAATGTTTCAAAAGATTCACTCAGACATAAAGCTAAAGAAAGCAGCCCATTTCCCCTCTGGTGGCCTAACGTGCCAGAAAGCAGGGACTAACAAAACACTGGAGGATCCTTTCTGACTCGCTGGCATTTCACTTGCCTGGGAAATAGAGGCGAGGATGTCCCTGTACCGCCGGTTGAATTGCTCTGAGGGGGAGTGGGCGGGCAGCTGCTTCAGTGGGAACCAGGAGGCCATCTCCCGGATGGTGTGTCTCAGAGCAAATATTGGTCTAATGCCTGCATCATCCTGGCGCTCATCTCCTGATCCTCGGCTTCTGGGGAGAGAAGTTGTCCCCCAACAAAGGCAGATGGCCGAGAAAGTGGAAAGTGTGCTCAGCGATGACTGTGCTCACGGAGAGCAAGGCTAGGACGCTCTGCAGAAGGTGCCCTGATCCTCGGTGCTGTGCTTTTCCTGACCATCTCGACCTCTCTGGTTGCTTGTCACTCAGTGCCTCTGAGGCCAGCTCTGTGGAAACAGGTGAGTCAGGGCGGGCTGCTCATTTCCCCTGTTCTAAACAGACTCTTGGGCTCCATGCTGCACAAGTAAGCAAGCCCTTTCTCTTCTGTTCTCTTTGGATCTCTGCGGTGGCTGAAGTTGAGTTGATTTTACTGACAGAGACAAGGAAAAAACACCCCCTCTTCTGCTTTGCACACTGCCATTCACTTCAGGAAAATAGCTCTGCCTGTTGGCCGGCGATCCAGCTGCCTGTCGTGTTAGACCGAGTGGCGTCTGCCGCTGAGCCAGCTGCACGCCCACATCAGGGCCCTCAGGACTGAGCGGGCCACGCTGTGATCCCTGGCGGTGACAGGGTCTCTGCTAACAAGCCTCCAGACACTCGTGATGAGATGTCATCCCCCAGCACAGCCATCGCGGAAGGATGAAAGGAAACATCTGAAGACCTTTAATAACACCCGAGTCCGGGACATGAGAGGCGCATCCAGCCGCAGTTCCCCGCTCTGTGGAGTTGATGTCAATCCTGCGAGCGACTCTGACCCGCTCTTTATCACCCTCATCCCAGCTCTCAGAGATGAAAAAATAACTTGTAATAAGTTTTCCCATGTTTGAGCGTGAAGCATTTTTAGAGCTTACTGCTGGCTGTCATCCATTGCTCAATAATCACTATAAAATGCCTATGGTGTGTAAGTTGAAGTAGACAAAGAAATGAGTAGTCAGATTGTCCACCTTCATGGAGTAGCAAGGAAGAATCAGCTAATGTTTATTTCGGGTCCTCGGTCCTACTGGGCTGGCCCTGAGCCAATGACTGGTGTCCTTATGAGAAGAGGAGATTTGGACACAGACGCACAGGGAAGAAAGCCATGTCGAGATGACAGAGATTGGAGTGCGGCATCTACACCCGAAAGAATGCCAAGCATTTCCAAGAACCACGAGACCCTGGGAAGAGCCACAGAAGGAATCCATCCTGCGCTTCTAGAAGGAACCAACCCAGCTGACACAGTGATTTCAGACCTCAGACAGCCAGGACGGCTCGACAATGCATTCCTGTCTTTTGAAGCCATCCGATTTGTGGCGATCTGTTACTGCAGCCCTGGGGAACCAATATAGCTTATCTCCAATTCTTGGACTAGGCTAGAAAAGAGAAGCTTTCGGAGTGAGTGTAGTCCACAGAAGCTGGGAAAGACGCAGAATGCAGTGAGTAGTCTTCAGCCACGAATTCTTCCTCTAAAGTCCTATTAAACTAATTCCAATCTTGTAACAAATGATAAGAAAGAGTGATGCGCAGTAAATAGTTGCATCATAAAAGGTAGTTCTCAGGCTCATGTGTACCACGAAGCATCACCCTCTGTGTCCCGAAAGATCTCTTTCTGTGACTACTTCTACAGGTAGTGCCACCTGAGGAAGGTTCTAGAAGCCAGACACTGAAAGGGCACCTGCCAGCTGGGAGGTTTTTCTTCAGGTCAATTCCTTTGTTTGAACAATAGCAATCAAGACACCGCTCCTTTCTAGCAAAGAAGTCGTTTGTGCGATCAGCTGTCCTTTGTCAAGAACGAAAACACAGTCACTAGAAAACGGCATTATCTTGGTTACGGATGTGGCTACATTTCCACGGTGCCCAGTTATCTAATGGGGGCCATAAGCAATGTGTGTGTTTTAAAAACATGCCAGCGCTAATACATCCACAGAGTGCCATCCATCAAAATAGTTACTTTGGCCCCACACTCATCACCATCGCCACTTTATTCACAACATTGCTAGAACTCCTCTTGGGCAATTCCCTTCCAACCTGGTTAATGAACCACGTAAGAAAATCAGCCTCATAAATTTATAGTCACATGTAATTTTGACCATTAAAAATGTCATCATACTTGATGGATATTACTCACCTCATCCATCAGAATTGACTTTGAATAACTTTTGACCATTTCCCCGAATAAAATCCTCCACCCGTGGAGTAAAATCCGCTTCCAATGAGCACATTCAAAAGAATAATAGCTTCTTAAATTCCTTTCAACAGAACGCTTAGTAGAATGCCTTGCAGATGGTTGCCACCCAATAAATATTTGTGGGTTTGCTTTGAATGCAGTGTGTGGGTTCTGAAGACACTGCCAAAGGAGGAATTCCAGAAACAAAATTGTAAAAAGTATTACAACAAGCATGTAGCTTTCCAACTCGAATTGTAGGAAGGAAATAATATTTAAGTGCATCATTAAATTGTAATGTATATTAAAAATAAGAAATATCACCCTGGCTGGTGTGGCTCAGGCGGTTGGGTGTTGTCCCATGTACCGAAGGTTGCCAGTTCAATTCCCTGTCAGGGCACATGCCTAGGTTGCTGACTCAAACCCAGTAGGGGGTGTGCAGGTGGTAGCAGATTGATGTTTCACTCTCACATCAATGTTTCTCTCTCTCCTACTCTCCCTTCCTTTCTCTCTAAAAATTAATGAAAATATTTAAATATTAAAAAGAGAAATATTACCTTATTGTCACATTCATACACATATCTTACTAACTACCGGGAGATACAATTTTATGGATTTTACAAATTTCAAACAAAGAGCACATGTACAACTATGCTTCTGACTCAGTTTTGCTTGTATTTATTTTCCCTCCTTATAGACGATTAATAACATAGTGAAATATGGCTTCATGGAAAATTTACTTTTTGTTCCATTTTGCTGTTAGGCTTCCTCTATTCATTTTCTTGTCAGACTCTAACTGTGAAACTGGAGGTTACACTTATGAAAGCAGCAGGAAGGCAGTTCCACAGACTGATACAAAGACTACAGCCGCTGGCATGGGGACAACGAGTGCACAGTGGCCAGGATTGCTTTCTCACCCAGGAACTCTGTCCAATAAGTTTCAGAGAGGGGAAAATGAATTATATCTGAAGGGCCAGACAAGGGGTGCTCCTGGATTTTCAACAGAAAAGAAAGTGACAGGCGATGTTCAATAAAACAGGTAGAGATTTAATGTGTGAAAAGATTTTCCTTCAGTAGCCTTATCACTTACCCTGGCTTCTTGGCCAGTCGCACTAACAGATGTAAAATGACAGGTAACCGCAAAGCCACTACTTTTTTAAAGAGTGAACATGGGGCATTAGGCATTAAAAGTGGCTCAACTTGTAGGAATGCAAAATGGGACAACTGCTTTGGAAAAAAGTTTGCTGGTTTCTTAAAAGCTTAGACAGAGAGTGACCCTATGACCCAGCAATTCCACTCCTTGTTATATACCCAAGAGAAATGAAATACATATTCACGTGAAAACAAGTACATAACTGTTCATAGAATTATTACTCATAATAACCAAAAGGAGAAGCAACCAAAATGTCAACCAACCGTGAATGGATAAACAAAAAGTGATGTATTTATACAATGGAATCTTATTTGGTAATAAAAGCAATAAGTAGTGATACGTGCTACAACATGAATGGACCTTGAATCGCGTGTGCTCTGGGAGTCAGTCAAAAAGGACCATGTATGATTCCATTTATGCGAACTGTCCCAACTAGACCAATCTATAGGGACAAAAACAGCCCAGTGACGGCCAGAGGCTGGGGGAGATGGGGAGATGGGGAGTGCCTGCTACTGGGTATGAGTTTCTTTTTAGGGCCGTGGTTGGCAAACTGCGGCTCTCGAGCCACATGCGGCTCTTTGGCACCTTGAGTGTGGCTCTTCCTAAGCCTTAGGAGTACCCTAATTAAGTTAATAACAATGTACTTACCTATATAGTTTAAGTTTAAAAAATTTGGCTCTCAAAAGAAATTTCAATCGTTATACTGTTGATATTTGGCTCTGTTGACTAATGAGTTTGCCGACCACTGTTAGGGTGATGGAAATGCTCTACAGTTGATTGTGGTGATGGTTGCACAACCCTGTGACTGTACTAAAAACCATTGCATTGCACACTTTAATAAGAGGATTGTATGGTATATGAATTATATACCAGTAAAGCCATTAAAAAATGGCTCAAATCTCTTTTAAAAGCCTCAAGCCCTACCTTACGAGGACTTTTTTCTGGGTGATATTAATTCTTCCAGGTAAGAGATAAGGAATGAGGTTGAACTTTCTGTACCCAAGAAAATCCAGCTTCTGCTGTGCCCCCAGCAGTAACATGGGTGCAGTCAGATTTGGGGTGGAGTGTTGTACCTGCTTGTTGTGCTTTTGCAGAGCATGTCGAGCTCACCAGGAGTCAATAGGTGCTTATATTTGGTGTCATGCAAGCAAAGCTAGCTCTTCAGAGACCGCGCTAGCCTCTAATGTTTCTGAGTGTCCCTAATATTTCAAAAAGTCAAGGCCATCACTCTAAGCATTTCAGGGACAATGTGTCTCATTTACATCCTTAAACTCAGGTCTACCTATAGTTCCTAGGCAGTCAACACTGACGGATGTCCCTATTATTATTCTTTAAACTCTTACTTATTGAGCATTAATTTGCAACAAGGATTTACCTAATTTTAGATGTATTCTCTGATTTGATTTTTACAACAACGCAACGTTGCATAACACCAAGGGTAGCTACAAAAAACCGACGCCATGTCCAACTCTGTGGTTCTAATGTCATTATCCCCAGCGGCTCAGGGGCGGCTTCACAGCCTTCCCCCAAGTGACAGAACCAGTGACAGCAGAGTGGAATGATCGCTCTGGCCCATCGGGCCCAGAACACGTACTAGGAGAGCCTCCAGGCTGAGCGTTAGTGGAGGCAGCTCGTTAGTGCAGCGAGGGAGGAGGTCGTGGGGCGCAGCATCGTGGCTAAGCCCTGGGGTTCTGCTTGCAAATGCTGGTGGTGTCACTTCCTAGTGCGGACTGTGTTCAATTACTTTTGCTCGTTGCCTCATTTTCTCGGCTGCCGTGGCAGGATAATAACATTGTGAGTGTGATTTGGAGGTTTCCCGTGTGATTCTCCGGGTAAAGAAGTCAATACAGTGTCTGGTGCACGAAAAGCTATCGACAAGGGCCAGCTATCAAGGTGGCTGTGTGCTTAGGACTTTATAGGCGATTGTATTACTGACTCTGTTCACACTATCAAGGTGTCTGTGAGCTTAGGACTTTATAGGGCAATGATAGCACTGACTCTGTTCACACTTCAGAAGCAACAGTTGAGTAGCAGGTCTACCTATTACTCCCATGGTCTTAATGATAAAGTTGGCTCTCCACCTCATGGGTTGATTAAAAAGAAGTAATTATTACTATGTTGCATATGTAAATTAGGTACGATGCATAAGTCCACTGATCTCAAGTGTATATACACCTATAAGTTCCCTGACCCTTGAGCATGGAGTGGTTTGAGCTAGGGGGAGGGGAGCTGTGTTTACAGAGCTGGAGGGCTGGGACCTATTTCGCCTCTGCCCACCTGTGTACAGGCATGCAGTGATGTTTAGTTATCTCAGTCCCCTGCACAAAACACCTCTATTTGAGAATCCACATTTCAGAAACATTTATGTTTGAGAAACCACTCATCAATATGTCCTTTAAAAAAAGCAATGAAGGTAGTCTCTATACACTACTCTGGAAGTTCTTCAAATTTGTTCTTAAGCAAAAAATAATAATGAAGTTGTGGAGCCGTATCCCTTCTATGGTAAAATTGGTGTAAGCAGAGAGAATATAAATATGTAATTATATCTTCGCACATAGTGCGAAATGATCCTATGACAGCATATGGGCGAGCAGAAGTTACCTCTGAGGAGAATGGGGAGTGGTGGACAGGAGCGGCTAGAACGGAAGGACTCCTTACTCAGGGCCATTGTGCACTGGACAATTTACACTTGTGACTGTGTTACTTCTTCAAAAAATGAAGCACATGATTTAAAAACTAAATCTCTACAGTGACTTTTGGTTGGGGAAATGTCTAATAAATGGCCATTGTTGAAGAACAGAGGGGAAAAGGCCAGAGTGAATTCTAAGTGGCCGCTTTGGGAAGAAAATGCAAATGAAGAGCCCGTTGTTTTCAATCACCATATTTATAATTATAAACCTGAGAATAAAATAAAAAATAATTTCCTCGAGCACAAGGAGGAACCGCAGGTGCTGGGGGTGGGCGGTGGAGGAGAAAGCCAGCTGAGCAGCCCGGCTGGTGTCCAGGAAAGACCATGACCTTGAGGCCAGGTGTGCAGAGACACAAGCAAGCAGAGGCCAGCTCAGTTATATTTTTGCGCTTCCTATTTTAAACTGCAGAATTGTTTGCTCATAATTTATAAAAAGCAAAGAGTTCAAAAGCAGTTTGCTTTGACACATTATCTGTGTTAGATAATAGAGGACATAAAGCTAAATGCATAATACATTTATTCATCTATAAAACTTTGAGTCAGTATAAATATATCCAGAAAATCAACGGATGCTATTTTGAAAAGAAAATCATGGTTTGTCTGAAAATGGGGAAACTCAGTATAAATATATCCAGAAAATCAACGGATGCCATTTTGCATTGAAAAGAAAATCATGGTTTGTCTGAAAATGGGGAAAAACAAAACCCAGAAGGAAGACGGTGTCGTCCCACATGCCCCGCAGCACAGAAGGTCACTTTTCTGCTGTGATAGGCTGTGATTTTGGTAAAGGTTGATTATTTACCGAAGTGATGTAGAGCAGCCTCATTACATGCGTCCACTGGGAACGGTGAGCACCCTGAGGTCACCATGGCGTCTCATTTATCTTGTCCTCCATTAGCAGGCGCATAGCGAAGTTTTTAAGAACAAAATGACGATGACACATTCAGCTCCGCCCGTGTGAACAGTGGCAGTGCCACACGTAGGGCGTTGGTGTCACTTACAGCCCAGTGAGAAGCACTGTCCCCTTTTCCTTTCCGAGGGGAGACTGGCCAAGGGGAGTAGGCCATCCAGTCTGAGACAACTTCTGTGACAGAGTGAATTTATGAAAGAGAAAGCGGAGTTTGACTTGCGCCTCCTCCTTGGCCATGGGTTACTTGTGTGCGCAGAGGAGAAAAGAACTAAGTAGATGACTGGCTGCTCTGAGCCCTCAGGCACTTCTGTCTAGAGGGGGCCTTTCAGATTGAGGGTAACATGGAACAAAATATACAAAACTTGAATATAAATCCTAGCTCTGCTGCTTCCAGCTGTGTGACCTGGGACAATTCATTTCACTGAAGCTTAGTTCCGCCCATTGGTAAAACAATGGGTGAGGAAGCAGGCAGAGGCAGGTTGCTGGTTTTGATGACCAGACCGTAAGATCCTGCAGACTCTAAGAAACACATGAGGATATTCCATCCAACTACTGAGCACCCTTTCTTCCAGTGCCCACACTTTGGTGGTTTGTTCATGGACTGTGTCCACACATACCATATGGGTTCAGCTGTATGGATTTATTCTATGTGGGATTTGGCAAGTCATGTGTGTTATTCTGGGTCTCTTGCTAGGTGACCTCCCCTGGGCTCCATCCCCCTGCCTCTGCAGGCGAGGCCTTCCATGTCCTATTCCCAGTCTTCCTGACAACCCTCTGCTCTCTGGTTTGGTGTTTTCTACTGAAGCAACAGCTCAATGTCAGCACTGCAATTTCCAGCTCTAAAATTTTATGATTCTTTGTGAAATAGCTCCTTGGAAAAGGAAATATGTTGAAGTCTCTTTATGCAGAAATAAATGTATTTACCTCTAAAATTATACTGAGCACAATCACTTTTTTAGTGACTCACAGGCATGCAAGATCTTTCAATGACTTAGTCATTATTATGCCTATCAATTGCCACTGTATGCGATTGTTAAGGCATTTTGATGATCGGAGTTTACTGCACATCCGTGCATCCGTATGACAAGTGGGGCTCAGAGTGGTTGGCTAGCATTCGATCAAGCCTTTGTGCACTTGGGACTACTCCACCCATTCTTGCCTGGAGGTGTTTGTTGAGTTATTGACTCGCCCATCAATTCCTGCAGAGCTTCCAACCCTGGGACACTTCAATCCCTTATTCATGCAGATACAACTTTTGCTGTTTTCTCCATTGGGTAGTTTGTCTTAATTCATCTACTGTTACTTTAATCTATGGATAACCATGGAGTAAGTCAAATGAGCTGAGAATGCAATACATAGTAGTGCACATGTGTTTCTTAATCATGCAAAGGGCAAATTAAATATTGTCTCTCTGGCCTTTTGTGCTATCTTAATGCATCGAATAAGAAATACAGTGAAATAGCTCCATCAGCTTATTTGACATAAACTATAAACACAACAGTAGTTACTGTACCACACATTTCTAATGGATTTTAGTGGAAATTATGAGGTGAAGATGGCTGTAGGTTGAAACAGAGAAGAGAGTCACTTTGTAGTGCTTTAAAGGACACTAGAAACTTTCTCCAAAACATATTCCTCTTAAAATTCTACCAGGTGCCAGGTGTTTCTACCAGGTGCCACCCAGCTTGTTAAAGTACAATATGCAGAACATGTCTATTTATGCAGACTCATTCCTTAGGGATTCCTATAGCCCAACTGAGCACATTTATTTGTTAAGTTATTTAGCTACCATTTGACAGAGTAGAGGTTAGCTCTTAGAGAAACTTAATGAAGTCAGGTATGTTTTGAGGGAAATAAGAAAGAAAAGACACAGAGAAATACTTAAATTATAAAATACAGAGTAACAAGCATTGGTCATGATGGTGTTTTTTAAGCTGTAGGATAGCTGTTGTTTGGGTTTTATGTAAGAGACAGAAACAGAAGATGGGACTGAGCCAATGGCATGATACAACAATGGCCTAGCCGTGGATACAGGAAGCAATGGAGGGATGGGTTGGACCAGCAGGTCAAGGCCAGGTGAATTATCCCAAGTCACAAGAAAGACTTAGAAAGCAGGATTAACACAAGTCATCACACACAAAGAACCACAAAGTGAACAAGTCCTTGTAAGGTTCTGTACTGGCCCCGTGCAGCGGGATTCAGTGGCTGATTTCTTGAGGCTTGTTCAGCCGGGGCAGGGGGTGCATGAACAGTTCCAGCTGACCCCCATGCTTCCGTTGGAGCATTGTTCACCCATTGTCAAGGCCACATGTGCCGCTGGAGTGACTCTTGTAATATCTGCATGCAGATCAGACTGTGCCCTGGAAACATCAAACTATCTAGATATTTCTAATGCATGTCCATCACTCTGGCATCTAAGATTCTGCTTTCTGAATTCACTTTTTTCTTTTTCAAACAAGGTGCCTCATTAAAGTCCTTACAGGAATTGGCAGGACTGGTGAGCCTGTCTTTCTGTGGGTCTCAGCCAACACAGCCTGAAGTGGCATTTAAATACCCAAACCCCAGCCGTCTTGTCTGCTGATGGAAACTTCGGTGGCAAATGCTTCCAGGGTGGATGTGAGCTTGCTGCTGCGCCGCCGGAGGGGGACTTTTTGGGAGCATGTCTTCTTGTCAGTCTCCACACACACCAAGCAGTGCCCATGGCAGCTGGACTGACATGGACTACACGGGCCTCTGTTGTTGTTTGTGGCCAGGAAAGACTTTGGCGTCAACATCTGGGTTGTGCGGGGACCAAGGGGTAGCTACCTGATCCATCACCTTCTCCTGGGTTCCTGAAAGGGTAGCAGCAGTTCTGGCTTGCTGGTTGGAGGACATGGTACATCTGGTGAGGTAAGGGTCCTGGCTAAACAAGAAAGGGCAGTGACCTTGTCTTAGCTGAACGAATTCTACATTTAGTGTGCTTTCTGAGATGGACAGTGCAGCAAAGAATAAAATCAGATCTTTAGGCTGAAATGGGAAAGACAAAGCCATATATAGAAAAACACCTGTTTCGGAAAGATACATGGAAAAGTTTCAGGGCAGGGAATTTAATATCGAATAAAACTTTAGTGGTAATTTCAATGTGTTGATGCTGCCTACAGAGAATATCTCCAGTTAGTGGTGGATTGCATTGATTTTTAGATTTTCCCAGTGCTCATATTCCAAGATATTTGTCTGCCATGGATGTTTCCTATGTTCTGCTCTTCCTCAATGACTATACATCGTCCATTCTAACTTCTGAAATCTAAGACCCTGTCCCCCCTCTATCTCTTTTGTCCAAAAATGTCACATATACCCAAATTGCCTCATTGTCTTTGGAATGTTCATGCCTTTGTGAATTCCTCATGAGCCTGTATTAACACTTTGATTTTTCTCCTGTCAATCTGTCTCTGTTGATTTGATTATTGACCCAGCTAGGAGAACTGAGAAGGCGAGAATAAAAGTATTAATTAATTGTAGCTCCCACAACATTAAGTAGCATATCAATGAAATATTTTTTCTTTCATGACATATGCAAACTGACATGAGACCTTAATAGCAGTGCATCTGAGGTGACACTTCTCTGGGTTACAGAGACCCGAACATTTGGAAACTCCCTCCATGAGGTCTGTAAGTTCTCATGCCCCTGCATTTCTCAGGAAACAGGCCTTCCTCCTTATGCAAAGCTCCATGAGAACAAAGATAAAAATTGCGTTGGGGATAGTTTTGCCCACGAGGCCGGACTTGTTCTTAACCTGCCGTGGAGGGAGGCTCCTGGTGCCCAGCTGCTCTGCCTTCCACCAGCTCACAGTCTTGGACGCGTCGGCAATGAGTTTGGGGAGGATAATGCTGTCCTGGGTGTTCTGTGTGATGGGAGGTTAGTAGCAACATTATGACTCAGCAAAGAGAAGGGGAGAATGGTCTCTGCAGAGGCCACGTGCTTCCCTGCTTTTTCCACAGCAAACAAGTCACCACGGAGACTGTTTCAAATGACGGCTGGAGCGAATGAAAGACCTAGAGCAGGGCTCCTCCAGAGCTCAAGGTGAGAAACACTTGAAGAACACACGAAAGGACTGTCCATGGAAGTTCCTGTCTAGCCCTAAAGAGCACAGACTCCTGGCACAATATGCGACTTCCAAGATGTTGGGGTCCAGGAAGTAATTTCCAGGGGGAGGCGGGCAGGTGAATCATGCTCCTTGATTCATCAGCAAGGGGGTTTGGTTTCTCTTATCCTCCAGGCCAAGATCTCAAATACTTAAGACTATCCTCTACTTCAATTCTTTGTCTGTGATCTGGCTTCAAATATTTTGGCTTCCCGGGTTCTCTCCATCCAGACTGTGGAGGCCCAAGACCTTACTCAAAGCCCCTGGTTGAAGCTCAGAGGCACATGAGAAGTCATCTTGATGATGGGAGTTGGAGGCAGGGCACCACGTTTGACCCCATCCTCCTCAGCTCCACTTCCTGTCTTGGTGACACAGTGACAAACTCTTTCCTCAGCAATTGGTTGGGTAGGCTCTAAGCTATGACATGACCTTACCATCCACAACACAGGGATTATGTTAACAGATTTATCCGGGAAGAGAGCCAAGCATTCCATCCTTCCTCTTTCCAGGTTCCTACCTGCCATTGTCAGTCAGCGTATCAGCTGAGACAGTTCTTTAAGTCATAAAGACCAATTTCTCACCTTAAAGAATCTAACTAAGAAAAAAAAAGAATTTATGGTGATGACTATGACTTTTCAGGGTCTTCTGAGCATGTGGAGTCCATCAATAAGCCTAAATTTCTCATTCCTCTGTTCTGTTATGACAACCTCAACAACAAACAGCAATTCTCTAAGGGAGCAAAATTGTTCTAAATTATATACAAATGCTTTAAACACTATAGAACCTCCTTGCTTATGACATGCAGGGAGAAAAGAATCCTTCTCCTGATCATAATATTTCTCCTGAATGTCATTTGATAGTACAGGAAGTTCACGAGCCATTAGGATAATGATTCCAAACACTGTCTGTCAGTAAAATATGAAAATCATTTTTTGTTACCCATTGGTACTCATTTTATCTCACATTTATTTCGTCAGCGGCAAAGCCTTCAGAGGTGATTGTTTCCCACAGAATAAGTCCCAGTTCTAACAGATCACCCGATGATATACAGTAATCTTCGCTTCACAGTACATTTTTGCAGAGATAAAGATTTATATCTCAGCTGACTCATTTGGGTGGTCTCATAAAAGTGAGGGAAATGGTTGCACATTTTGCCACTGGCCTATTGATTCTTATCCCAAGACACTGAGAGACATTCATTGCCAAGGTTAACTGTGAATACGAGGGAGCTTCCTTTAGAGGCTCTTATAACCTATCTACTTCCCTTCGCCCTCTCCTTCCGACCCTGCCTCTGTTCCCCTTCCCCTCTGGGCTCAGCATTTCCCTATGACTCCACACGCCCCCACAGAAACATCTGAAATGCTGCCCAGTTTCTTGGGTTGCAGGTTTCCCATAACCTTTCCTCCAGAGGCCCTAGCCAATAGGTCAATGTAGAGAACCAGGTCAATGTACCCCTGATCCATTTACTCAGAGTTCTTCTCACCAGAGATCATCAACTAATTTGAGTTGATAGATGGTGATTTATGCAAAGTGGTACCCTTCTTAATAGTGTTTGCATTTTGATTAGCTTCAGCAGAGCCAATCCTGGGATTGTGGTAAGCATTAATGACCGATGGGAAAGCAGTTCTGTATGGAGATGCAGACAGTGAAGGGAAGGCGCTGGGAGCATTGGGAGTGTCTTTTCAAATCTCTCAACCTCTATATTTATCTGCATTTTAAAAAGTTTAGACTTGCCGTTGGAGATTATTTTCAGGCACTAAACATTTCATCATCTTTTCTTAATGTTGTGGATTATTTCTTTGACAATACTGCTGCTACTACTACTAATAATAATAATTGTACTACAATGATTTTTAACTTTCCACAGCTCTTAAGCGTCATCTCTTTATTTTTATGCCATAGCAGCAACCACAAAACATGAGAATCTATCCCTGTACTAAGAGTTGGAAAGCTTTTTATTTCCTTTTGTTGAGTTGTATGAGTATTTTATATATTTTGAAATTAACCCCTTATCAGATATATCATTGGCAAATATGTTCTCCCATATGGTGGGTTCCCTTTTCATTTTGATACTGGTTTCCTTTGCTGCATAGAAGCTTTTTAGTTTGATGTAATCCCGTTTGTTTATTTTCTCCTTTGTTTCTCTTACCCGAGGTGATATATCTGAAAATTCTGGTAGATGAGATGTCTGATATTTTGCTGCCTACGTTTTCTTCTAGGACTTTAATGGTTTCATGACTTACACTTAAGTCTTTTATCCATTTTGAATTTATTCTTGTGTATGGTGTAAATTGGTGGTCTAGTTTCATTTTTTTGTATGTACCTATGCAATTTTCCCAACACCATTTATTGAAGAGACTGTCTTTACCCTATTGTATGCTCTTGCCTCCAATGTCAAATATTAATTGAGCATAATGGTTTGGGTCGATTTCTGGATTCTCTGTTCTGTTCCATTGATCTATATGCCTGTTCTTGTGCCAGTACCAGGCAGTTTTGATTACAGTGGCTTTGTAGTATAACTTGATATCCAGTATTGTGATCTCTCCAACTTTGTTCTTCTTTCTCAAGATTGCTGTGGCTATTTGGGGTCTTTTTTGTTGTTGTTCCATGTAAGACTGTTTACTCTAGATCTGTTGGAAATATGCTGTTGGTATTCATACAACTCAACAAAAGAAAGACAATCCAATTAAAAAACTGCAGAAGACCAATTTTGGGGTGGGTGGTTGAGAGGGGAGAGATTAACCAGGGAACTCATATATGCATAGCCCATGGACACAGACAATAGTGCAGTGAAGGCCTGGGGTGCGGGGGGCAGGAAGAAGTCAATGGGGGGAAGAAAGGAACATGTGTAATACTTTCAACAATATAGTTTGGTTTTTTTAATATAAAGAAGGTTTTTGAGACAGTTGTCCATCAGTAAGGACCCAATCCTATTCACTTACAATTAGGAAACTTTTTTTTTTTTTAATCTCAGTACACAAAGAAGCAATATTAGAAATCAGTGCACTGCAAGGGCTTTCACCCACTTTTTAAAACTATAGCCCCTTGCTCAAGGCTGGCCTCTGCATAGCCACACTGAGCCACGCAAAGGACCCATGTCCCCTTTTCCAGGAGAAGAGATGCAATTGTAAAAATAGAAAGAAGAGCTGATAGAAAGACAATGGCGGCGGGGGGATCACATGTCATTCCTTTCCTTTCTTCCCTGTGTTTTTCTCGAACACTCAGTGTAAATGCTGCGGGGAAAGAACCCAAACTTTCAGCAGCAGAATCCACAATTCTCAGGCATGGCCTCTCCTCAGACAGACAGTCTATCTCCTTCTAAGCAGGAGTGGCACCCTTAGGAGATAAGAGCTGGAGAGGATTATGCAAAGGATCGCAGGCCAAAGAGGAGCATTGAAATGTATTAGGTAATCCGAAACAGATGTGGTTAGGATCAAGATCAGGCTCGGTTTCTTAAGCAGAGAAAGGACCTACTTTGATGGATCCCATGTGACAACCCACACAGCTGTGACACCTAAAACATGAGATGCCATCCCCGAGAGGCTGTCAGAGTTGTGTGGTAACAGAAAACCTATGTGTAAGGAGAGAATGAAATATCTAGCACGCTCTCCCCTAATTCATATGAGGGGGAAAAGCTAAGTATTTACTTACCTTAAAGCTTGGCTGGAATAAATATGCTTCATACATCATTCTAACACCAAGCTGTCCACTGAGCATGGCAAATATTTCTCGGTTGGAATTGTGCTGGGACACAAGGTCTTCTCAGTGGCCCCTGGGAGACCCTGGGAAATGTGCCCTCCCCAAGTGGCTTTCCCTCCGAGTCCTGGCACATGCGGTGAGATTGCAGGGAGCTCTCTCCGTTCACGGGAAGGCAGTGCTGACACTCCCTTCATGCCCCATACTTACAATTTAACTGTCATGCACTGAAGCAAAATAAACAAACACAGGTTTGCTGAAATTGAGTTCATGGGGTAATGTGACTCTGACTCATTCTTGTGGATAATAAAGAAAAATGTCATGTGGAGGAAAGTGGAAAAACGGAAATTGTCCCCCAGAGGCTCCAGGGAAGCGTCCACTGACCCCCGAGATGGCTTGACCTCACGGAGAAATGATATTGTGAAGTGGATGACTATTGACTTCTGCATCCTCTCGGAGCCAGGCTGCCTGTGAGCTCTGCCCGGGAGCCCAGGGACCTGCTCTCTGTGAAAACACGGACGGGCTTGGCTGAAATGAAGAATCCAGACAGAGGCTTTTGAACACTGCCTGGCGTTCTTGATATTCAAGGAGTAATCTTTATTAAGGAAGGGTGCCGCGTCCTTTGGCGCTGGGCAAACCAAAAGAAGCCATAATAATTGGGGAGAGCAGAAGGAAAGGAACTCTGGGGCGGAAGTCAACAAAGCAAATATTTCAGCTGGAGCCCAGCCCAGACCGCAGTAATGAGAGCAGCAGCGATTTCTCTCTGCAGCCCTGGTTCACAGGCTCACAGGCGTCACCCCAATGAGCAGGAGCAGGGCGCCCGACCCTGGCTGCAGTGCGCACAGCAGTCTGCACCTGGGAGGGCGTTTTCGGAGAGTTGAGTGTCTGGGGAACGCCTCATAGGACCCCCAGTCTCAGGAGAGGAGGCAGCGGGCCGAGCTCCCCGCACCAGCTCTCAGGATGCTAGCATCCCCGAGGGTGCTGGCAGCTTCCTGCAGGCACTGCATTCACTATTGTTCCTGCTGGAAAGATGGGAGTCGGAATGTGTATTTTTATATTGTATTGATAAAAAGAAAAAAGAAAAGCCAGGAGCAGAGAAAATAAATGTATTCCCAGGCAAGGCACCGAGAAAGTAGGGTAGAGTTAGCACTTCCATGCGAAAAAGGCATGTGTTGGTCCTGACAACATGAAGAAACATAATGCAGCTCACTCACACGTACTGAAGGCTGACTGTTTGTGACATTAAAATGAAATCACCTGGCCAGGCGGCGCAATTGGAGCCCCGCCCCATCCACCCAAAGGCTGCAGGTGGGTTCCCTGGCAGGACGCATGCCTAGGTTGAGGGTTTGATCCCCTGTTGGGGTGCAGATGGATGGGAAGCAACTGGTGGATGTTGCTCTCTCACATCTATGTTTCTCTCTCTCCCTTCCCCTCTAAAAATCCATAAACATATCCTCAGGTGAGAATTTAAAAAAATGAATAAAAATAAAACCACCCAACCAAAACATTGAAGGGCCAACAAATGGTCACTGAAGACATTGGCCATTCTTTATTTTAAAAAAATAAAATAAAATATTAGACACATTAATCACCTATGTGCCAATCATGTGAAATATTAGGCACCAAGCGAGTAAATACTGAGGTGATGGAATTGTAAGTTCTCGTCTCTGATACAACTCTTCTCCTTTCCCAAGGTGGCCTGAGAGGAGGTCCATTTGTGCCTAATTTGGAGGCACTTACACTATTTTAACAGAACGGCGGACTTCTTGAAGATAATGATGAGCTCATATTCATTTTTGAGTCCATTGCACAAGTTAAATGCCTTTCACAGAGTTAGTAAAAATGTTTGTAGAGAGAATGAATTAATCAATGAATGCGTATCCATAAATGATTTCACCAAGATTGATACAATGAGATAACAACTAAATGACAATGAAATCACACCAAAATTACAAAGAAAATGCGACCCCAATTGACATGCTCTTGAGCTTTATTCTTCAGAATGTTTGTGGATATTAAATGAGCTTAATTCTTCATTGGCATCTGGTAAGTGCTCAGTAAATTGTATGGGTGGTGCTTTCTGAACTTTTTGGGGGGTTTTTTATTCAACAAGATGAAATTTCTGAAGATGGTCAACTTGTTTTTCAGTTAACCTATGCTGCCTTCACTTTTCTTAACTTCAGTGGCTAACTACCTTTTACTTCATCATCTTATAGTCACAGCACCCAGTTATTAGTCTGCAGCCTGACCCCAAACGTGAAAGCCACATACCATGCAAGGGTCTCAATCAAGTAAACAGTGTCTTTAGGGTTAGAGGAGGGGATGAGGGCAAAGCCAAATCAGAGATCGCGAATTCAAACTAAAGAAAGAAAAGAATGCTTATGATTTTGGAGAAAAGATAACTTGATTTCTAGAAGTTGCCTGCATCACAAGATAACCACCTGTACAGCAGCGCTCAACATTCCCTTCCTCCGCTCACTTGTCTGAGTATTGTGAGGAGAATTGTGAGGAGCAGCTGAAGGACTAATGCCTCCAGCCTCTCCCCTAGAGACAGTGAAGAGAAAACGTCTGCCTTTATGTAGACCGGGGACAACGTGGACCACTCTACATAGGATTCTAAGCTTTCTTTCACATTTTTGTCACCAGTCCCTTGAGGAAACATTGCAAGCTAGGGAAGTTTCATGCTTTTTTCCTCCCATTTTTACATTCTTTCTCTCGTTTTTATATTCTTAGTCCTTTCTTTTCTTCTTCTTCTTTCATTTTGGTTCATAATAGATGCACCTTCTAATCAGTACCTTTTCAGATCATCAAAAGGACTCCCTAGGCCTCTGATGTAGAATTCATTGAAGCCAGGCACTAAGGATCCTTTGTTTTGCCAGATTCCTCTGTTCATTAGGGTTCAATGGAGCCTTTGCCGGCAGACAATGGTCTTGACCTGTGGCCTTTCTGCTTGGCTAACTGCTCCTAAAGTGCGCAGGCTGAAAGGGCCTGGAGGAGATTCACATTACCAAACCACATTAGCAACAAAGGGCTCCAGCGAGGGCTGCACAAACCGGGAGATGTGCTGCCAGGAGGCCATGGATTGTTCTCCGCTGTAATCATTCTGCAGACCAAGCACCGGCTCTGCCCGGCCACCGCACTCCTGCTGATACTATTGTGACCCACAAGATGGTCTGGATGCGGCTGCCTAAGAGGGATTATCTCAAAGCCCGCTTGCTCCTTTCCCACTCTAATGAGTTCCCCAACAGCATTGCTTTCATGGCTCTCCTTTTGTTCTCCCGCTGAGAAAGGAATTTAAACAACAGCTATTTAAGAGCCATGAGCCATGGCGTTTATCTACTGGTTAGCACAAGCCTGAGATTCGGTTGTCGCCCTTGCAAGCCTGCCAACTCCTGGTTCTGCGTGGAGCCTGGTTTGCCGCCCACCCTCTGAAGGGTGACTTTGCGGTTCTGGTCCGGCTGTGGAAAGACGGCAGAACCTTGCTGGCATAACCCTCAGTCTCCTTGAGGGAGAATGCTCACAGTCCGCCCAGACTCTTACAGGACCCGTTTATGGATCCCTAGGAACACATGCCTGAGAAAGCCGGCTTTGCCGGAGGTTGTGGGCAGGTTCACTCACATAGGCAGCCAACTTAACTAAAACCCGGTGAAACTGGCAGTTGAACATGACAAGAATGATAGCATGTGATAGTACCAAGTGCCAAATGTTGGCATGTGACGAGCTTTATGATGAGACTCGTATCTGCACCATTTCAAAGGAATCGGGCCATTTGCATAACAGAGATGATGCTTCTTTACCACGTGGACACAAGAGGCAGCCGCTGAAATGGCTCTAGAGCAGCAGTTCTCAGCATCCCTTGCACATCACAGTGACCTGAGACTTTATAAAATCCCAAGGACCAATTTGGGGACCCCCATCTCTCACGTTTGGGATTGAATTGGCCTGAGGTATGACCTCAGCATGGATATGGCTAGAAAAGTGCCCCAGATGACCTCTGTGCAGCTGGGAGTGAGAACTACTGAGCCATCGGCTGGACCTTACAACCACCAGTAGACCTTTCTGAGTAACCCAGGCCTGGCTTCCACTCAGACCAAATGAAACCCAATCACGGAGGCAGGAACCTAGTCTTCTGATGTCGGAAAGGCCCCTCAGGTGGTCTGATGCACAGTGAAACTTGAGGGCCACCATTGTAGGCGAAGGGGATCAGAACATGCCACCCCAATAAGACACTTTGGCATGGGGTTATTTCGAACTGGAGGAAACTGAGAATCAATGGGTGCAGGGAGGTCTGCACATTCTCCTTATGTGCTTCAACGCGGGGCATACCATTCCCTTTGAGGAAGGCGCCCCCCATACCAGGAGGAGGTGAGGGACTCTCAAAGTTGGGGAATCAACACCAAGTTGAGTTTGCATTAAGAGACCTTATAAAGTACCCTGATCTCTCATTAGCTCCCCGTATATTTTCTAGTCACTTCCCCTCAATTCTCATCCTTCTGTCCTTTGTTGAAAGAATATCCATGCTCATGAGTCTAACTGCTTCTTTGAGTTTTACTTCTTTTGTGTGCACTTTTGTGCACACAAGTATTAATAAAAACTGCATGTCTAATGTGTCTTTTGGTAAGTTTAATTGCTGCTCGCCCCGCCAACCCATTCATATGTTGAAACCCTAACTCCTGATATGATGATAATAGGAGATAGGGCTTTTGTGAAGTGATTAAGTTTAGATGTGGCCAGAGATTGAAGCCCTAATCATGGGAGTACTGCCCTTATAAGAAGAGACCATAGGGAGGCTCTCTCTCTCTCTCTCTCTCTCTCTCTCTCTCTCTCTCTTCACCATGTAGGGACACAGAGAGAAAAGAGTCATCTGAAAGTCAGGAAGAGAGTTCTCACCGGAACCCCACTTGCTGATACCCCAATCCCAGACTTCCCAGACCCTAGAACTGTGATAGATAAATGTCTCTTATTTAAGGCACTCACTCTGTGGTATTTCATTATACACACACACACACAGGTCCCTGCCTATAGAGACAGTTTTATTTTTGAAATGCATTATAGAATGCATATCTGATAAGCAGTCACCAGGATTGGAGATTTATTAATGAAGACAGAAAATAATGTGTAGAGAAGAAGGACTTACATGTTTATTGTCCATTCAGTGCATATGAAGTATCCAGGCACCATCTCTTTATACTCTCTATCAACTACACTATCTTCTGGCTATTTCCACACCTCCCACCCTGAGGAAAAGGGACCAGGCTGCCATTTCTCACAATGCCATGGTTCTTTAGTATCTGTATTTAAGGCAATACAATTTGGTTTTGCTTTGGCAGCTCCCCAATGCCATTTATGCAATGCTGACCATGTCATCACTCATGACGCTGCATCACCCACTGTACCACTGTGGATGCTGGCTTCCGATGACTCTGTCCAACCACGGTTGTTGCTGGATTCTATTGAAGAGGACCACAAGGCCTTACCCAGCATAAGCAGGGAAATGGGAACAAGCATTTGTTCCTCTGATCATGGAATAGAATGTTACAGTTAAAGACTAGAAGAACACACCTCTCAACCACTCTTTGGGCTGCATTCACTGCATTCCTAGAATGGAAATTGCTGCTTATAGAACCTCAGGGTTGCTCAGGGCATCTGGTCAACCCCATGGTTGGCATCCTAGAAGCCAGGCCTGAGGACCATGTGGGTCCTTATCCAAGCTTGGGCACCTGAGGGGTCATTAAGTGTGGGGCCCTGGACAACACACCAGTTGTCTGGACCTAGTATAGGACTATAGCAGTGATGGTGAACCTATGACACACGTGTCAGAGATGACACGCGAACTCATTTTTTTTGGTTGATTTTTCTTTGTTAAATGGCATTTAAATATATAAAATAAATATCAAAAATATAAGTGTTTGTTTTACTATGGTTGCAAATATCAAAAAAATTCTATATGTGACACGGCACCAGAGTTAAGTTAGGATTTTTCAAAATGCTGACATGCCGAGCTCAAAAGGTTCGCCATCACTGGTCTATAGGATCACTGTGGGATTCTGTGTCTCAATGATACAGTGATTGTGTGAGATAGTAAAGTTATCAGAAAGCCCTAGAGTCGTGGTCGGCAAACTGCGGCTCGTGAGCCACATGCGGCTCTTTGGCCCCCCGAGTGTGGCCCTTCCTAAGCCTTAGGAGTCCCCTAATTAAGTTAATAACCATGTACCTACCTATATAGTTTAAGTTTAAAAAATTTGGCTCTCAAAAGAAATTTCAACCGTTGTACTGTTGATATTTGGCTCTGTTGACTAATGAGTTTGCCGACCACTGGCCTAGAGGAAGCATCTGGTGCTCTTTGTTTTGAATTCTTCAGAAAAAGACAGTACGACAATTAATTTCATAAATCCAGAACTTGAACACTGGAACCCTTTCCGAAGCAAAGGGTCTGTTGTCAGGAAGATCCATCGCTGACTCCACCTTTGGAACTGAATATTAAAAAGCCATCTCTAACCTCGGCTTTTTAATAGCATTTCATATTTATGCCACATAGAAATAAACAATACTTTGTTTTGTTTACAGTGACAAAATGCAGATCCCATGATAGAGGTAAATGCTCCTTTGTGGTATGGTAGTAATGGTTTAATGGAATTCAAAATATAAAGGCTCAAGAGAGATAATTCAACATGTAGCTATTTCAATGAACTTCATAATTGTATAATTATAGTTGTGTATAAAAACCTTCTTTTTTGCTAATAGAAGGACACACTGGGTGGTAGCTTAATCTTATTCTCTCCCCACTCTTATTGATTTCCTAGATAGCATGCCCTCATATTTAAAAATTTAGAAAGTAGTAACTCAGATTCCCAGAAGTAATAATTTCACAGTTAATCTGAATCCTTCTACAGTTCATCTAATCATTACTTGATCAAATCTAACTCACAGAGTTATTGTCTCCCAGGAGTGAAAACATTAATGATTTTCCTTTCAAAATAAACTGACTTATTAATGAATCACACCTGCTGGTAAAAAGAATTCTCACATTGCCATCCATGGGGTTTCTTCTTTGTTTTCTTTCTAGTCATTTATAAGTAATATGTAATACTAATTCATGATACAGAGATGCTTAGAACCAAGACAACGGGGAGATGACTTAAAATCCAATGAACAGTTATTAAAACAAAATACATAATAGGTATTGGGAAAGCAATTTGCCAATCTGCATCTAAATCCAAGCTCAATAACATAACAGGAACAAATGAAACTCACTAATCAGAAGAAGGTGCACATGAATTGGAAAGGGACTTAATAGGAGCCATTAGGCATTGCACATGCATTATCAAAATTACTTGCTCTAGTTTCAACCTAAGTACATTTCACTCCAAAGAACAAACAACTCGAATCAATAAATATTTATTAGTGCCTACTATGTTTGGACAAGGCAGCAGGCTGAGTTAGGGGATATCAAAATGGGTTAGTCACATCTCATTTATTTAACTGAATTGACTAAATAGTTTGCTTAATCACTGAAATGCCTGTCTAGACTTCAGACCATTAGGTTTGAAAAACAACTTAAGAAGGCATTCAATATTTTGACCAACATGGTTATGATTAGACAAAAGGGTTTGCCATTATTATCAATATTTTTCTTAAATATTTTGGAAATTTGGGAAAAAAATGGATAACACGTGAAGATAGGAAATGGGTGTCATTCTAAAATATATGATGTGTGTGATTTTCAAAAAGTTCAAAAGAAATTCTTTTATAGAAACTGACTATAATTTACTTAGGGCTTATATTGTATCCAAAAGAAAAAGGAATTGCAAGAAATTAAAGACATATACATACTAGTGCCCTGGTGCACAAATTAGTGCACATTGAAAGGAAATTAATTAGAAGGTGGCCAGCGGGGCAGGACTGGGTGAGATGGGCTGGACATGCCCTGGAGCCAAGTTCCCACGATCCCTCCCTGGTGGCCACACCTGGGGCGGCACCACGGCTCAAATGTTGTCTGTGGAGTGCGTGGGGTCCCTCCGGCAGGTGGGGTCCCTGATTGCGAGAGGGCGGTTCTCAGGTGACACACCCCAGGATCAGGCTCCCTTCTCTCTGGTTCCAGGTGGGTCACTGAGAACCAACTGTCGCTGCCACGTCACCTCAGCTGGGCAGATCTTGCATTGAGCATCTGCCCCCTGGTGGTCAGTGTGTGTCATACCTACCGGCCTGTGGGATGGTCGGACGGTCACTTAACCTTTTATATATATAAAGATGCAAGGATGGTATTCATTTCAAAAATTTCAGTTTATTATTTTTGTCTCTCTCAACATGCAATAACTGAATAAAATTTCCTATTGAAGGGCAAACATAACATTTGCATTATTGAGTGTCACACCAAGGCCTTTAGGAAATATGCAAGCACCTTAGGGAAGCCAAGGGCATGTGATTCAGTGTAGGGCATAAATGATTAATCAGTGCAGCTGTGTTGTCTTTTAAATTATTGTCATCCACTTCTGTAAGTGCTCAAAGGGAGTACAACCAAGTGTGGGACATTTTATCACCCAGCAGGAGCTGAATAATAACATTTTTGCAGGATTTTTTTTTGGCTAAGTTTCTGTTACATCATATAAATAAAGAAATTGAAAAAAAAATAAAGCTTGAAAGAATTAAGTGGCACCTTTAAGGAACCAATGATAGTATTGCCTAGCATTCACTTGGCCCTGAGCGAGGTAGGTGCTCTATTGATCTCATTCTACTTAATCTGGACACCAACTATGCAAAAGAAGGGCCATCCCCATTTCACAAGGAAGTTGAAACTCAAAATTTAAGAATTTGCCCCAATTCTCCATTTCACAAAGAAGGAAGTTGAAACTCAAAATTTAAGAATTTGCCCCAAATCTCATAGCTAATACATCATACAGATAAAATGTGAATTCGCGTCTGGCTTGTTGTCATCAAGCCAGGAAAGTTTGGGTGGAATTGGCCTGCAGTCATTATTTAGGACCCATGGCTCAGGTATGTCAATTGATTGGTTAAATTGGTTCACTGGATGATGGGTTCATTTATTCATTGAACTTACATTGAGCACATACTTTACTTCAGAAAGTGACCAGGGCCCTAAAAGACAAAAGAACCCTCTTTCCAAGGAGGTTAAAGTTTATCAATTAGATTTGATATCAGCATTAACTCTCAGAATCATTCTTTACCAGAGGACTTGGTGATGAGGATCCTCCTACAGAAATCATGCTCTTAGCGAAGGGCCCCCTCCCCAACCTCTTGCATCCTCCCTCACTATCAGGAAATAACCACTGTTTCTTTGTGTGTTCTAGACGTGTTCTAGTTAGATGGAAATATGAAGATAACATCTAGTTTTTCAAAATTAAAACACAATAGACAAAATATTCTGCATTTTCTTAAACCCAATTAGGCAGCGGAGTAGAGATTTTGTGGGGATTTTATGGATGTTGTTTTACATTCTTTGCATTACCTGTCCATTCGCTCAGGTACTGCTGCTGTCTGCGACTCTCACGGGCTGAGGCTGAGCAGTAGCTCTGCCATGGGTTCTGAGAAATAGGCTGGTGAAGATACAGTTTAGGATCCATAAGATCCCTTCTGCACTCGGACAGATGTTATGTCTTTACAAAATTCCGTCCTCGGAGTGGTTTAAATCCTTTAAATTCTGTGGTCTAGACAGCTTCCCTCAATCAGTCAATAAAAGTAGGCACAAGAGAGGAAACTATTTGTCATTTAGAATCTAGTTTCTGCTGTCAAGAAATGCATATTTCCCAAGCGTAGACACAGAACTTACACTCAAGTTAGAATGTCATCAGTGTCTTAGAGCAGGAAAAATAGAGTATTAATGAGTAGCAGGATTCAGAAAAACAAAACATCACTTTCAAACATCTAGAATCGCAGGCACTGCTGGGTCAGAAGTAACGGATTTTCTATCACTATCAATAATCCTATCTAATAAAGAGGGAATATGCTAATTGGCCCTCACACCATCACAAAGATGGCAGTGCCCACAGCCAATAAGGAGGGGATATGCTAATTGACTGCCCCACCCTCAAAGATGGTGGCGCCCACAGCCATAAGTAGGGAATATGCTAATTGACTGCCACATCCTTAAAGATGGCGGCGCCCACTCCCCTCCTCCCTGCCAGGGTGGCAGGTGTGCGGCAAGGCCCAGCTGCTCCACATGCCTGCCTCCGGAGTCCCCCAGTCCCCTCAGCCCCCCAGCTGCTCAGGGCCACCCGAGGCTCAGGTAACCAGGGCTGGCCGAGGCGCTGCCAGCAGTGGCAGCAGCAGAGGTGTGATTGGGCGTCACCTTCCCATGATCGCCAAGTCACCTCCTGACCCTGAGGGCTCCCAGACTGTGAGAGGGGGCAGGTCGGGCTGACTCCCCCTCCAGTGCATGAATTTTCATGCACCAGGCCTCTAGTTTAGTTATAAGCAATAATATATAGTTTGGAATTGAGAGGGGACAGAGTGGGGTGCATATGATAACATCCTGGTCATTGCTTTTCCAACAAGAAATATTAACTACCTAACATATGCATGCAGATGCTGAGATTTTCTGATTTCAAAGGGCTGGTCCTGTCTTGAAGCACATTAGGATTCAGTATTGTCACTCAGAAGGATATATTGCGACACATATTTCCAGGAGAGGAGTAAGGACTGCATTGAGCTATACTCCTCACAACCAGTCTTTTTCTTTTTTCTCTTTTTCTTTCTTGAGGTAGCAAACTTTGTGACCATGCTGTTTAGAGCTGGGCACAAAGTCTTATTCTACATGCCCAGAGGAAAGCCAATTGATCCTTTCAGGAAGCAAACAATGCAGAGGTAACTATCCTTGTTAGACTTTAAGATCACGTAAGATGCTAAAGAAATGTAGAATAGCACTGAGATCTGAGTGATCTTCTGCTTCTAGACTAGGGGCCATGAAGCACAGGGAGAGCCATGGGCCCAGTGATCCCGCCACATTGAAAGCACAGCTCTGGTCCCTGTGGCTTTGGGCAGGGTGTAAGGAGATGACTCACAACCTGTCCCCAGATTCCCGAAGAGCCCAGAGCTCTAAGGAGGCTCACACACCTCTCATTTTTCTAGTCCAACGTCCACCCACAGCCACATTTAAAGAGGCCGATTGATGTCCATCTTCCATGGCCTCAACTAATCTTGGAAAATATCTCTTTTCCTTATACCAACTTTTTACTTTAAGGCACCGCTTTTGAACTTCTTTTCACAGAGACATAAAAACCCTTAGAGGGTGGGTTTATGGGATTCCTCACCTACACTTGGGCAGAGCGGTGGTGCTTTTATCCACTCTATGTATTGGTATTCTGAATAGCACATATCTTTTTAAGATTCAATTTTCCTAGAATGAAAACTATTGCTCTGGGATTTCTGAAATGATAAAAGTGGATTTGGGGCCACAGTGCAGACATCACCCTGTATGTAAGTGATAGAAGCTTCTTAGAGTTGTGCAGTGCACAATCACACAGCGATTCCTGACGGCACTCAATGACTGGTGGCACTTTGGGGCGTAATTTCCCCAAGGATTTTGGAAATTGGAAAACATCTTCCTGGGACGATTTATCTCAATCTCTTCAATGTCTTATTCACCCATCTCATTCTGTGGTTTTATCATGTGAGATGTTTAGCCCTAAACCCTTTCAAATTTCCTTAAGCAAAATTTCTAATAACAACTTATTTGATCATAAAAATAGAATTACAAGGAAAAAAGGCCCTTAGCAACATCATTTTGTAGGTATAAAAATTGAGAAAATGGTTAGTTTCATGGAAGAAATTTATTGTTTTTTCAAGTAAAATGAAAAAAAAAGCCATAGTGATTTTTTGATTGGCTTTTTAAGTTGCCCCCCCACCCCCAGAATAACAGTCACTTGAAAATCAGAGATGCTCTTCTCTCAATCTGCCTCCTCATCCCCACATTTTATTCTGTCCTATTGACATTAAGCCTTTCTCCTAAGTCAGAACTAGAGCTAAATAGAGGACAGATGGAGAACTGAGAGATCAAGAAGGCCCAGCATATGTATTTTACACCCGTACATGCTTAGCTCCACTGAGCCCTCATTTCTTGACCCATTCCTTTATGTATTATTCATCTTTCAAAAAGTAGTCGCCACATTTTGTAGAGCACATTCACTTATTTTCTCTGGATGGCCCAGCCCGTAGCAAGGTGGAGTGAAAGTTCTGAGTTTATTTGGAAGAAGAGCTGAAATCTGGCCGAGGGAAAAGTTTTCTAAATTCCTTTGTGTGTTGAAGTGGAAGAAAGAAAAACAGATGCCACAGGGCCTCTGTGGTTATCTCAAACCTCTCAGGGAAAGCATTTTACATGTCACCCTGACCGCATAATTGTGGTCTATTGTGCATGTGCTGTGGTCATTGTGATGGAGAAGGTAGACCTGAGCACATGGAGCCACATGCAGTGGCCCGGCAGGTCTTTACACCCTCCACAGTCACCTGAAGGAAACATGGGAACTTGGCAGGATGGGCCAGCAGATGGGACTGGCATGTAGTTATGGGACACTTGAAAGTATCTCTTCAAGATTGGGCATCAAAGGATCATTAATTATTCTGTTCACTGTCGCTTTCCTCATGGGGGAAACTCAGAGACAGGCTGGATACGGTGTTCTCAGTCAGCCAAGGAGTAAGAACAAAAGGGAAGGTAGAATTTGGGCCGTTTTCAATACATCAAGGAGCTCTGTTGTTATCTCGAATTCCAAAGGACTTGGAAGGGCTGAGGTTAAAATAGAACAGCGATTGTCTGGCAGGCGATAGCAGCAACCAGGACAGTCGGGGGCCACCCCCACTTGGCCTGGGAAGTGGTGTCGAGTCTATTTATACACCCGAGAGAGGTGTGTTTCTTGAGAGAGAATTCTCCCGGGAACCAGGCAAAGTTATAAAGAGAAAGAGTATGTACTTGCCATCCACAAGCTTAAGTGAAAAGAATCTTGCACCACAGTTTCCACTTCAATTCACTTCAACCTGGAAATTCACTTTTGATATAGAAATGAGGATGGGTATGAATTTGGATCAATAACCATTTCATTCATCCACTTATCATTTACTCTTTATTGAGCAAATGATGTATGGAAGACATTGAGGTGGGTGTTGTGGGGACACAAAAATGTTGAAGATGTCCCCAAGGAGTTCATAACATTATCAACTTGGAGGGAAAGTGTTTGGGAAAATAAAAGTCCCTAGAATAGGGTGGCTGTTATTTCCAGGCACAGTGTGGTTGAAATAGGGAGCCATGGCAACGAGTTCAGGGCACTCGTTGGTCTCTCATCATGGCTCCTGGAGCTTTGAGAGAACGGCCTGCAGATTAAGGGTGAGGCAGTGAGGAAAGTGGCTGGGTTCTTCAAGCCGGCACAGAGTAGATTTTTTTTAAAGTTTTATAGCAAAACCAGCTGGATTCCTACAAAGCAACAAAATCAGATAGGTTTTATGTTTCTCCGCTGTTTGAGAAATCAAGGGGAAATAGAACTCTGCAGCTATAGGGCCGGGAGGGGAAAAGTTGTACCGCAGAGGTCTGTGCCCGGAAGCTTTGGGGATGGAGGCTAAGGCAAGGCATCCTTTCAGAAAATGTTCCTGGAAAATTGCTTTCTGACACACTGTAGCCAAAGGACAGAAGAATCCAAAATAAAAATTCAGAGTCATAGAAGAAATGATTTCTAAATAATATTTAAACCCATTTAAAATAAAATTAGGTTGACTACCAAAAGCAGCCCTGGTAAATGCTAAAAGTTCCAGATCATAATTAGAAAAGGAATATGAGGATATAATGAATGGAATATATGGCCTAAACACCTAGATTTATATTGACCATATCAAAAGATCATTCATACTTGGCTTTCAGAACAAAAATATGCATCTTTTTTGCCCAGCTGGTGTGGCTCAGTGGTTGAGCATCAGCCTATGAACCAGGAGGTCATGGTTTGATTCCCAGTCAGGTCACATGCCTGGGTTACAGCTAAATTCCCAGTGTGGGGCATGCAGGAGGCAGCCGATCAATGATTCTCTCTCATCATTGATGTTTCTATTTCTTCCTTCCTCTTTGAAATCAATAAAAATATATTTTTAAAATGCATCTTTTTGAAGAATTCATAGTTTCTTAAAGAAGTTAAAAAAACACAAGATTATACATATTTCAAAATCCTTAGATGCAAATCTCTAAAAGGAAACAAAAACCACAGTCCACAGAATAAAAGACAAAATATAAGCAAAACATGTAAGAAAAGCAAAAGATTAAGTTAAAAATTAAAATTTTAGAATTAATGTTAGACAAATCAAATACTATAAGAATAAATAGCTAAAAATTCCATAATAAAAGACAAAGAATTATCAGGATAAGAAAGTTTCCTATAAGAAATAAAACTAAATAGCACAAACAATAACAATGTAAAAATAAAAGATTTATTAGCAAACATGACAAGGAAAATGCTAGCTGATTGGTAAGTTGGTTGGTTTCAGTCTGGATAAAAAGAAGTACTTTTATGTAAGTAGCCAGGAATCTCCCCTCATTTAGAACAACCTAATTCTTACGCATAGCTAGGTCTGAAGCTTAAAGGCTTGTTTTCTTTGTAAGAATGCTGGGGATAATATTTATTGTTTGACTAAACTTGTAAATCAAAGTAACCCAAGATATATATTCTGTTGAGTGGTGTGTTCACTCAAGGGAGCCCGAATAGCTGTGAGCTACTAGCATATCAGTTAATTTTATTCTAGAGGTTTTTATATGCATATGCATTTCGAGTCCTTAGGATTTGCATGTCCACATTCAAATACATACCCACAATGCACTGGGCACCCACATAATGTAAAAAAAAAATCCACAGTGAATTTCTCAACTTTGTTGTCTCACATCCATTTCCTATAGAAGCGGCCCTCCCTAAGTTAAATAGTCTAAAGAAACTCTGACAGCTTCTCAGACAATTTCTCTGTAGAGACACAAACAACATGCATTTTCTTCTTCCTGCCCAGCTCTGCTCTTTAATAGGAACAAACTGTGAAAAGCAAAGCTGTTATCAACATAGAGATACTGAGGACTCAGAGACAAGGAGAAGTAACATTACTAATCTCAAAAAAGAAAAAGAACAGGTTTGTGAGTTAGATAATACATACAGGAATAGGCACATTTTTTAATTGAAATTATTGCTACGATTCTGGATCTACAGGAGTCACAGTGTTGCTGAATCAGTAAATTTTAATTTTAAATTGTCCACCTGGGTCAGACAGACAGGTGCAGCTGCCCATCAATTTTAGCTTCAGGGAGAGTAAAGGACAAGGAGTCAGAGAGAGAAGAAAAAACAAGAATAAACAATAAAGGTTCGAAGGACTTTTAGTCTCTGGGACAAAAAACTCCCTGCCCACTTAATTTTCCAGACCAATAGAGGGTGTGCTAGGACTTTTGAAAGTAAATTCTTATGCCTTTTAAGAAATCTCCACTCCTGGGGATGGAACCCTGCTGTGTAAATGAAGCCATGTGCCCGGGTTTACACGTAGGCAGGCGTATGGCCTGACTTCTGATAGTTTAAAAACTGTGATTAAAATGGATCCCCAACCCACAGTTTCCATTCTCCTCACCGTCCATGAAAGATGGGTCAGTGTATTTAACCCATCAGCTTCTTCCTCCACCCAGTCACACATGGTAACACCCAGAATGCATCCGTCCATGTTTTCCTCCAGATAGAGGGTGTCCAATGTTATTGTTCATTTAAAAAAAATGTTATGTTGCATTTGTGGCCGGTGTGACTCGGTTGGGCATTGCTCCTGCACCAAAAGGTTGCTGGTTTGATTCCCGGTTATAGCGCATGCCCGGTTGTGGGCTAGATCTCTGGTAGGCCTCCATTCATGTTCGGCTCTCACATTGATGTTTCTCTTTCTCTCACCCTCTCCCTTCCTCTCTTTAAAAATCAATAAAGACATTAAATCTTTTTTAAAAAGAGATGGGGGAAAAAGAATTGCTATTTTTTAAAAAACATAAAAAGCAAATAAACTAACACACGATACATACAGATGCAACGAATCGTTTCCAAAGGCGAGCTAGGCAAGGATGGACACAGAATTTGGGATGGTGGCTCTCCTGCATAGTAGGGCCAAGAAGGGAGTGCTGAGGGGGTCATTTGATGAAAGTTAGGCTCAGCATCATAGCTTTGGCTTTGGAGGGGTGAGTTAGCAGGTGTTAGTTACATTCTTCAAAAAAAAAAATGGGGAGTGAGTAACTAACCAGTAAAAGCCAGCCATGTATGGGCCAGTGCTGGCAACGTCAGGGCACCAGGATAGGACTGATTCACCAAACTGAGCATCTGAAGTCGAGTGGGGACACGTATTTAAAGGCATGGCTTCCGGCCAAAACCCACGGGGAAAGTTGCCAGTCGTGCTCTGTCGTGATTGAGAAAGCGGGGGTTTACACGTAGGCAGGCGTATGGCCTGACTTCTGATAGTTTAAAAACTGTGATTAAAACGGATCCCCAACCCACAGTTTCCATTCTCCTCACCGTCCATGAAAGATGGGTCAGTGTATTTAACCCATCAGCTTCTTCCTCCACCCAGTCACACATGGTAACACCCAGAATGCATCCGTCCATGTTTTCCTCCAGATAGAGGGTGTCCAATGTTATTGTTCATTTAAAAAAAATGTTATGTTGCATTTGTGGCCGGTGTGACTCGGTTGGGCATTGCTCCTGCACCAAAAGGTTGCTGGTTTGATTCCCGGTTATAGCGCATGCCCGGTTGTGGGCTAGATCTCTGGTAGGCCTCCATTCATGTTCGGCTCTCACATTGATGTTTCTCTTTCTCTCACCCTCTCTCTTCTTCTCTCTTTAAAAATCAATAAAGACATTTAAAAAAATCTTTTTAAAAAAGAGATGGGGGAAAAAGAATTGCTATTTTTTTAAAAACATAAAAAACAAATAAACTAACACAGGATACATACAGATGCAACGAATCGTTTCCAAAGGCAAGCTAGGCAAGGGTGGACAGAGAATTTGGGATGGTGGCTCTCCTGCATAGTAGGGCCAAGAAGGGAGTGCTGAGGGGGTCATTTGATGAAAGTTAGGCTCAGCATCATAGCTTTGGCTTTGGAGGGGTGAGTTAGCAGGTGTTAGTTACATTCTTCAAAAAAAAAAATGGGGAGTGAGTAACTAACCAGTAAAAGCCAGCCATGTATGGGCCAGTGCTGGCAACGTCAGGGCACCAGGATAGGACTGATTCACCAAACTGAGCATCTGAAGTCGAGTGGGGACACGTATTTAAAGGCATGGCTTCCGGCCAAAACCCACGGGGAAAGTTGCCAGTCGTGCTCTGTCGTGATTGAGAAAGCGG
>NW_005353629.1:3275092-3283080 GCF_000412655.1 Myotis brandtii
GTTTGTTTATGCAGTCTCATCTTCCACACTTGAGTTAATTGCCCGAGTTTGCAGCGAATCATTTGGTAACAATGGCCTCTCGCATTGTATTTCAGCCTTAACCTACTATGGGCCTCTGAACTCCCTTGTATGGCTTGGAGATTACAAACCTTTTTCACAACTCGGTATTTTGTTCGCCTTTTGATGCAGCGGTCAGCACAGGGGACTCCTTGTGTGTTCCCCGCACAGGAGATGAGCAAGCAGGGGCCATGAGGCCTCCGGAGGCGCGTTCTATGTGGTTACGTCGAAGAGTTGCAGGCACCTCCCCGGGAGGGCTGGTTCTTTGCTGACGGTCATTTTGCTGGAGTGAACGCCTTTTTGGTTATATTTTAGAACAATCCTTGTTCTTCACGTTTGTCTTCTTTGAAAACTTGATTTCTGAGAAAAGAGAGCCTCAGGCAGTCATTTCCCGTGCTATGTCGATCCCATTGGAAATAATGCTACCATGTTTGCGTGGCTGAAAGAAGACATTTTAGTATTTTTACTTTTTAAATATATTTTATTGATTTCAGAGAGGAAGGGAGAGGGGGAGAGAGAAGGATAGAAGCATCAATGAGGAGAGAGAATCACTGATTGGCTGCCTTTTGCAAACCTCCCCCACTCCCCCAAACTAGGGAGCAAGCCCGCATCCTGGGCATGTGCCCTGACCAGGAATCGAACTGTGACCTCCTGGTTCATAGATTGATGCTCAACCACCGAGCCACGTCGCCGGGCAAAAGAAGACATTTTTATCTGTGCGTGCTTCTCTGGACATGTTCATGTTCAGCTGGTTGGCACCAGGAGGGCCTTACTGATGAGTAAAGTCCTGAAATCCTTCTAAAGGTTGGTAAATAGCCACTTGCCGGAGCTTGTCCGGGACCCTCCATGCTCCAGGCTTTCTCCCAGGCCCTACGAAGCACTCCCAGCCCTGCCTTCAAATGGTTAATATACAGCCCCCGGGATTTGGTCCAGCTCCATGGCTCTGCCCGTCATCCTCACACTCACTTTAACAGCAATCATGTCAGACCCCCCGTGAAATAACCTATTTAACAATGGACAGGCCTTTCTCACTCCTTGAGTAACAGTTCAACCCTTTATAGGAAAACGGAGGCCTGCTCAAATCTTCAAGAAGCAATGTCTAATGAGCAAGGTGAACTTTGGTTGCTAATTATGATCATGACAATGACTCTAACCCCCCATGCTTATGCAAATGCACTTTAATAAAGTGAATGTAAAAAATGCCTATCCTGTCTTCTGTGTTACTCAGCACATTCACACTTTCCTTGTGTGCGTTGCCCAAGAGGTAGACACCGACACGAAGTTCCAAGTGACCCGATTTATTTGGGAGGCACAAGGAGCACCACCAATGAAACAGAAACTGACATGAGGAAGGGAGGCAGCCCATGCGACACATACATTAACACAGTGTGAGGGGAGCTTAATCCCACGGGAAAACTCGAAATGGCTGCGATACGTGCTTCAGAATGAAGGGGAGCCGAATTTTCCACCCCAAATACGTCTCCTTGGCATTAGGATTATTTTGAGCTGATTATTTTTAAGAAGCAGCAAACACGGGAAAAACTGGAAATGAGCAGTAGAAGTTACGCTTTGGTAAGAGACATTTACATGGAACAAGGGAATCTCCACTTGTAAGCGTGTCTCCTCCTCTCTGTCCCAGGAAGGGGAGTAGGACTCAGTCTCCAGAAACTCTTGTCAATGGACAGGCAGTAAGTACATCTGCATAAGGACCACATCTGGCGTTTGCCTGATAAACTCCCATCACTGGCTACCCAACTCCCCTAGGTCTGTCTATCTGCCTTTAACTGGCCTGGCCGATTGGGGAGTTACTCAGTGTTCTTGGGTATCTCCCGTGTATACGGGAAGTATACATGTTATTAAACTCCTGTTCATCTGTCTTTTATTAAAGAGAGGTCACTGCCAAGAACCTGGAAGGGCAGAGAGAAAACCTCTTTCCTCCCTTAGGAGAATTCCCCGCCTGTGGGCCAAGGGAGCTGTATGTATACACACACTGCCAGTCATGGTTCCAGGGCCGCTCCCCAGAATGATAATTCGTCGGCACCTCTGATCTTAGTCCTGGCCCAGAGCAGCCTCGGGAAAGCCTTCAGACAGAGCCTGTGCCTGGGACGGGTCTGTGGGCGTCCTGCCTTCTGCAGGGAGAAGGCCGGAGGGAGATGGGCTGCACACCGATAGCAGCTGGTATACTTACTTATTATCATCACAGTTAGGGTCCGTGTTCTGCAGCTCTTGAATTGCTCTTTTCAACTAGCCTCATGGAAGATGCTTTTTGCTGTGATAAAGAACTATTTTAGCCTTTTGAGAAGAGGTGGAATTGAAAGCTTCCGTTTAAAAGGTCATGTGCCTTAAATAAAGGGGCTTATAGTAAATTTGAAGTGTTTGAAGATTAACTTGCCTTCCGATTTCAAGATTGCCTCCGATGTTCACGCAAGGCAATATTTATTTCCATCTGTGCAACGCTCAGCGTGTTCAGTTGGCCGCAGTGTACCTTTATTCTCCCAAACATTTAAAGAATGATGGAGGGGGTTTTCTCACTTGCATAGCCCACCTGTGATGTTGGTATGCAGAAGGCAGTTGTAGTGATATGGAGCTCAGCAAGCTGGCCGTGCAGTGCCAGCATAGGACGCTGTTCCGGTTTAGCTGAAAATAATGACTTTCAAAGACCAAAATAAATGTGTTCAACAATATACCCCAAGTATTATAATCATTGCAGAAAATCTGGATAATTCAAAAACATATAAAGAAGACAATAAAAATCACCTTCAATTTTACTATCTAGCAATTGTGATAGTAGTATCATCATGTCATGTCCATTCTTTTGTCCTAAGCCTATTTTTACATCCTTAAAACAATATGTATAAACACTTTGTTCATTCGGCAACAAAATGCATTTCCCTAGGCTAGTGTTCTTAAAATTTAGCGGGCCTCAGAATCGCCTATGGGTCTTGATAAGTCACAGATAGCTGGGCCTCGTTATTTTCTGGGCCTTCTAATTGGGTAAGTCTGGGTGGAATCGGAGAATGTGCAAGTTAGAGAATCTAACAAGGTTCCGTGTGAGGTTATGCTGCTGGTCTGATGACTTCACTTCATTTTAGCCTTTTGAGAAGAGATGGAATTGAAAGCTTCCGTTTAAAAGGTCATGTTCCTTAAATAAAGAGGCTTAGTAAATTTGAAGTCTTTGAGGATTAACTTGCCTTCCGATTTCAAGATTGCCTCCAATGTTCACGCAAGGCAATATTTATTTCCATCTGTGCAACGCTCAGCGTGTTCAGTTGGCCGCAGTGTACCTTTATTCTCCCAAACATTTAAAGAATGATGGAGGGGGTTTTCTCACTTGCATAGCCCACCTGTGATGTTGGTATGCAGAAGGCAGTTGTAGTGATATGGAGCTCAGCAAGCTGGCCGTGCAGTGCCAGCATAGGACGCTGTTCCGGTTTAGCTGAAAATAATGACTTTCAAAGACCAAAATAAATGTGTTCAACAATATACCCCAAGTATTATAATCATTGCAGAAAATCTGGATAATTCAAAAACATATAAAGAAGACAATAAAAATCACCTTCAATTTTACTATCTAGCAATTGTGATAGTAGTATCATCATGTCTTGTCCATTCTTTTGTCCTAAGCCTATTTTTACATCATTAAAACAATATGTATAAACACTTTGTTCATTCAGCAACAAAATGCATTTCCCTAGGCTAGTGTTCTTAAAATTTAGCGGGCCTCAGAATCGCCTATGGGTCTGGATAAGTCACAGATAGCTGGGCCTCGTTATTTTCTGGGCCTTCTAATTGGGTAAGTCTGGGTGGAATCGGAGAATGTGCAAGTTAGAGAATCTAACAAGGTTTCATGTGAGGTTATGCTGCTGGTCTGATGACTTCACTTCTTAAACTCTTTCCACATTGGAATAAAAGTATCATTGTTTCTTCATGAGGGCATGGGTATATGTGTGTTTATTTTGCAAAAATCCATCCAGCTATGGATTTTATATGTATGTGATACATCAATAAAACTTTAAAGAAAATTCCAAAGCCCTGATTATAATCACTTATGGTATTATTTCCTCTATGCATGTGCCATAATTTACATAACAATGCCCCTAATTTCATTGGTTCCTAATGAATATTAGTGTATTCAAATATTAATTATAATTTTAATGTATTAAATATTTTGGAGAATTTCAAATTGTTTTACAGCAATGCAAATACAACATAAAAATAGATAAACATATTTTAGCACTGTTAGTATATAGTGCCATAATGCTTTCCCCAAATATTTCAAGAAAATGATAGTTACACACCTCTTGTTTGCTAACTGGATCATTGCCTTCCTTTGAAGAGGGTAATATGATAATGTTTTTTTATTGTTTAGTTAACTTTTAGTATTTTAAGTATAAATGAAATGAGTGATTAACCTATAGGGTTTTCTTGTGCCATACATTTAGAACTATGGGTGATAGCATTCTTTGAAAGATATATGTTCTTGAAAACTTTGGTATAGCTTTGTTGTAGGTAAAATACTAGAGATTAAGCTTTTTTTAAAATTATTTTAAAGACTTGGAGCTAATACTGTGATTTGAATAGACCCAATCATTTTTATATATTCCTTCTAGTATTGTACTTTCTTCAGAAAAAAACCCCTGAGATTTCTCATTAACTTTCCCTCTTCCTTGTTAAAAAGTAAAATGTCCATTATGTGAGAACCAAAACTATTTTATAGGTCAATAATGTGGAGGAATAGGGTTATCTCAGCTCCACTAAATAAATTTAAAATAAATGTGGTCCTTGAATTTAGCCCTCATTGAACTACAAGCCCTTAAAAATATTCTTTACCAAGAATAGGCATTAAGAAAAAACTGATTTTGTTTATCTCTAAATGCATACCCTATATAATAAAAGCCTAATATGCTAAGTGTCCAGTCGTCTGGTCATCTGTTCAACCAATCAAAGCATAATATGCCAATGACATGCTAAGGCCGCTCAACCACTCACTATGAGGTGCACTGACCACCAGGAGGCAGACAGTTGACCAGTTGACCAGTGGGGGCCAAGCTGAGGGACCACACTGGTGCACAAATTTGTGCACCGGGCCTCTAGTTCAACACATAATGCATTATATTGAACAAGTGCCCTTTAAGTAGCATTATGTACATGCATATATGTATAGATATATGTATGTATATAAAATTTTCTTTGGATTCTTGAACTTAAATATCAGTATAAACTCAAAGAGAGTTTCAGTATATATAATTTTTCTATGTTCACAGAAAATTATAAATATTGCTATATCACTTATCATTTTGCTTCCAATAAAAACTTCTTACAACTCTGATGAGCAGTCAGCTCTCTCCGATTAATGGAACAATTTCCAGTATTTCCCAATATGACTTGTTTCTCGTGATGAGGTATGTCAGATAGCACTGTTACATGTGTTTGGGCAAGAGGGAACACGGTAAGTCTAACGTGAAAGTGGAACACTTAAGAAACTGATACATAGCAGATACTCAGTAAATATTTATTGTACAAATACATTTAAACCAAAACTAATCATTTTGAAGGGGGCATGTTTCTGGGATAGAAGTGGAAAGGCTTGGTGATGGATTTCATTGCTGGCTTTGTTTCCTGGATCCTTTGTAAAGATTTGGAAGATAACTAATAGGGGTAAAATTTGAAGATAAGGAGGAAAAAGACAATACAATGAGTTTTCCAACCATTGCCTGCTTCTTTCATATCCTTTTATCTCAACATTTGCCCTTAACTGTTCCTCAATTGGAATTTAATTTATTAATAAAAATAGAAAGGAAACATGTTACACAGAGATGTATTTATTTTAGGAATATTAAGATTCTGTGGTTTCCTCTCCCAAACCTTTCTCTTTCTTTTTTTTCTTCATTCTTTTTATATTTATAATTTATAGTTAAAATTTGGCTGGCTGTATAACAAAGCTGTTATAAAAATGTGACAGAATTATATAAACAATGAAAATATAGTGAAATCTGTGTGTGAGAGCTTCCTTCCTTGGGCCTTGTATCCTTTCCTTTTATTCTCCAACTACTAGTGGTGTTAGGATTTGGAAAAGGTGCTTAAATTCAAATTTCACTATCTCAGAAATTCTTTAAGAGAAAAAATGTAGTGAACAGTATATTATAGAGTACACTATTCAAAAGTACATCATTACATACACTACAACACTAAGGTACCAAAATGTATTCAGCAACAGGACGATGTAATAAAATAGACAACTACAAGTTTGGTTTGATGACATGTGTATATATTATTTATATACTAGAGGCCCAGCACACGAAATTGTGCGTGGGTAGGGTCCCTAGGCCTAGCCTGCAACCAGGGCCATCTTCCACCCACTCGCCAGTCCCCAGTCCCGCCCCGCCGCCACCTACCTGGTTCCCCCATGATTCCCTGTTTGCCATGCTGCGATCGGAGCCTGCCGGCTGGCGAGGAAGAACAGAGAGGTAGTCAATGCACCTCATAGCAACTTGCTGAGCAGTTGTTCTGTTCGTTATGCCATTATGGTCACTGGGCTTTTATTATATAGGATAATGTATATGATTATAATGGATATCCATTATCATTTTATAAATATAATGATGTATATTCCACACTTATATTCATTATATATATATACCATAGTTCATCTAAAAGCATCACTGAGCACTTCACAGCCAATTACTGGTCTTAAATGTCAGTGAGAGGATGTGTTAATTTTTAAGCAAAACCAAAATGACTTTCCCTCTGAGCAGCCAATGAAGCTCTGAAGCGAAGGGGTTTCTCTCCCACAAATGCCAACTGGGTGCATTCGCATATGTTCTCTCTCATGTATCAAGAAGCTGGAATGTGCACATGACTTTAACATAATTTAAGAAATTGCTTTAACAAGCTGGGTGTTTATATCTATGTATGATTATTTTAATTTATGCTGATAGGTGACTCTAAAAAAATAACTTATAAAAATGGATTTCTCTTTTCTCTTGTCTCTTACCTAAATCTTGTTAAACTTTTAATGCATTATATTGAACAAGAGCCCTTCAAGTAGCATTCTATATGTCGAAGTTTACAGAATTAACATAATGTGTAATGATTGTTCCTTGACTAAAAATGCACATATAATTAAAATTTGGTACATCAAGTAAAATCATATTATGCTTGAAAGCAAATAAATCAATTCAGCTTATTATGATACTAGAGGCCGGGTGCAGGAAATTCGTGCAAGCGTAGACCTTCCTTCATCCGACTGCTGGCACGGGCTTCCCTCTGGCACCCTCGTCCCCAGCTTCCCTCGCAGCCCCAGCTTCGTCTGGAAGGTCATCTGGAAGGACATCCAGTGTAATTAGCATATTACACTTTTATTATTATAGATTCGTGACACAAATTATTGGGGACTTATTAAAACCTACTATAGAGAGCAAGTAGTCATGCGGTGCATTCTCTTTTAATTAACTAACTGATTAACTAGCCACTGAAGTTCATAAGCAACAATGGCCTCAATCCCCCTTCACTATAGGAAACCGATTGTCACTAAGTTCACTCCCTTTGTATTACATCCAGAGAACCAGTAGACTTAGGTTCCACGGTGTACCTCTTATGTAACCAGGAAATGCACCACTTGCTTCATGTAAGCTTCTGAACACAAGTTATATTTAAAGTCACGAGGTGCACATTATGAGGAATGTGTACCTAAATACAGTAAAACATCCTGGATTATTTTGGTGCATTTCAGGGTTTGTTTGTATGAAATTATATTTTAATTATAGAACCTATAATAAAAATACCAAATATATAATAAGCACTAGGACCACTATACAAATTGCTTAATACTCATTGCTATTATTGTCCAATTTTTAAACACCTCCCCACCTAGAACTGCCCCGAGAAATGCCAACCTAAGTTGGCACTGAAGTACATAGTCTTAAAAAACA
>NW_005353629.1:3284711-3320557 GCF_000412655.1 Myotis brandtii
GAGGAATAGGGTTATCTCAGCTCCACTAAATAAATTTAAAATAAATGTGGTCCTTGAATTTAGCCCTCATTGAACTACAAGCCCTTAAAAATATTCTTTACCAAGAATAGGCATTAAGAAAAAACTGATTTTGTTTATCTCTAAATGCATACCCTATATAATAAAAGCCTAATATGCTAAGTGTCCAGTCGTCTGGTCATCTGTTCAACCAATCAAAGCATAATATGCCAATGACATGCTAAGGCCGCTCAACCACTCACTATGAGGTGCACTGACCACCAGGAGGCAGACAGTTGACCAGTTGACCAGTGGGGGCCAAGCTGAGGGACCACACTGGTGCACAAATTTGTGCACCGGGCCTCTAGTTCAACACATAATGCATTATATTGAACAAGTGCCCTTTAAGTAGCATTATGTACATGCATATATGTATAGATATATGTATGTATATAAAATTTTCTTTGGATTCTTGAACTTAAATATCAGTATAAACTCAAAGAGAGTTTCAGTATATATAATTTTTCTATGTTCACAGAAAATTATAAATATTGCTATATCACTTATCATTTTGCTTCCAATAAAAACTTCTTACAACTCTGATGAGCAGTCAGCTCTCTCCGATTAATGGAACAATTTCCAGTATTTCCCAATATGACTTGTTTCTCGTGATGAGGTATGTCAGATAGCACTGTTACATGTGTTTGGGCAAGAGGGAACACGGTAAGTCTAACGTGAAAGTGGAACACTTAAGAAACTGATACATAGCAGATACTCAGTAAATATTTATTGTACAAATACATTTAAACCAAAACTAATCATTTTGAAGGGGCATGTTTCTGGGATAGAAGTGGAAAGGCTTGGTGATGGATTTCATTGCTGGCTTTGTTTCCTGGATCCTTTGTAAAGATTTGGAAGATAACTAATAGGGGTAAAATTTGAAGATAAGGAGGAAAAAGACAATACAATGAGTTTTCCAACCATTGCCTGCTTCTTTCATATCCTTTTATCTCAACATTTGCCCTTAACTGTTCCTCAATTGGAATTTAATTTATTAATAAAAATAGAAAGGAAACATGTTACACAGAGATGTATTTATTTTAGGAATATTAAGATTCTGTGGTTTCCTCTCCCAAACCTTTCTCTTTCTTTTTTTTTCTTCATTCTTTTTATATTTATAATTTATAGTTAAAATTTGGCTGGCTGTATAACAAAGCTGTTATAAAAATGTGACAGAATTATATAAACAATGAAAATATAGTGAAATCTGTGTGTGAGAGCTTCCTTCCTTGGGCCTTGTATCCTTTCCTTTTATTCTCCAACTACTAGTGGTGTTAGGATTTGGAAAAGGTGCTTAAATTCAAATTTCACTATCTCAGAAATTCTTTAAGAGAAAAAATGTAGTGAACAATATATTATAGAGTACACTATTCAAAAGTACATCATTACATACACTACAACACTAAGGTACCAAAATGTATTCAGCAACAGGACGATGTAATAAAATAGACAACTACAAGTTTGGTTTGATGACATGTGTATATATTATTTATATACTAGAGGCCCAGCACACGAAATTGTGCGTGGGTAGGGTCCCTAGGCCTAGCCTGCAACCAGGGCCATCTTCCACCCACTCGCCAGTCCCCAGTCCCGCCCCGCCCCGCCGCCACCCACCTGGTTCCCCATGATTCCCTGTTTGCCATGCTGCGATCGGAGCCTGCCGGCTGGCGAGGAAGAACAGAGAGGTAGTCAATGCACCTCATAGCAACTTGCTGAGCAGTTGTTCTGTTCGTTATGCCATTATGGCCACTGGGCTTTTATTATATAGGATAATGTATATGATTATAATGGATACCCATTATCATTTTATAAATATAATGATGTATATTCCACACTTATATTCATTATATATATATACCATAGTTCATCTAAAAGCATCACTGAGCACTTCACAGCCAATTACTGGTCTTAAATGTCAGTGAGAGGATGTGTTAATTTTTAAGCAAAACCAAAATGACTTTCCCTCTGAGCAGCCAATGAAGCTCTGAAGCGAAGGGGTTTCTCTCCCACAAATGCCAACTGGGTGCATTCGCATATGTTCTCTCTCATGTATCAAGAAGCTGGAATGTGCACATGACTTTAACATAATTTAAGAAATTGCTTTAACAAGCTGGGTGTTTATATCTATGTATGATTATTTTAATTTATGCTGATAGGTGACTCTAAAAAAATAACTTATAAAAATGGATTTCTCTTTTCTCTTGTCTGTTACCTAAATCTTGTTAAACTTTTAATGCATTATATTGAACAAGAGCCCTTCAAGTAGCATTCTATAGGTTTAAGTTTACAGAATCAACATAATGTGTAATGATTGTTCCTTGACTAAAAATGCACATATAATTAAAATTTGGTACATCAAGTAAAATCATATTATGCTTGAAAGCAAATAAATCAATTCAGCTTATTATGATACTAGAGGCCCGGTGCAGGAAATTTGTGCAAGAGTAGGCCTTCCTTCATTCGACTGCTGGCACGGGCTTCCCTCCGGCACCCTCATCCCTGGCTTCCCTCATAGCCCCAGCTTCGTCTGGAAGGTCATCTGGAAGGACATCCAGTCTAATTAGCATATTACACTTTTATTATTATAGATTCATGACACAAATTATTGGGGACTTATTAAAACCTACTATAGAGAGCAAGTAGTCATGCGGTGCATTCTCTTTTAATTAACTAACTGATTAACTAGCCACTGAAGTTCATAAGCAACAATGGCCTCAATCCCCCTTCACTATAGGAAACCGATTGTCACTAAGTTCACTCCCTTTGTATTACATCCAGAGAACCAGTAGACTTAGGTTCCACGGTGTACCTCTTATGTAACCAGGAAATGCACCACTTGCTTCATGTAAGCTTCTGAACACAAGTTATATTTAAAGTCACGAGGTGCACATTATGAGGAATGTGTACCTAAATACAGTAAAACATCCTGGATTATTTTGGTGCATTTCAGGGTTTGTTTGTATGAAATTATATTTTAATTATAGAGCCTATAATAAAAATACCAAATATATAATAAGCACTAGGACCACTATACAAATTGCTTAATACTCATTGCTATTATTGTCCAATTTTTAAACACCTCCCCACCTAGAACTGCCCCGAGAAATGCCAACCTAAGTTGGCACTGAAGTACATAGTCTTAAAAAACACAAAGTACGTATCAGTACCCAATCAAATGAGTACCTTCGCTGACGGGCAACCAGGGTTAAAACAAAAAACAGTAAAAGCAGCCACAAAAAGAAATGAAAATAATTGGGGAGGGGGTGAACCTCTCCTTTTCTTATTTTTTCTGCCAGTTTCAGGTGTGAACACTAAGATATAGGATAGAGGAAATGAGAAGGCATCTGATTTCATGCTGGCCCTCTCTGATCATTGCTGTTATTGTCCAATTTTTAAACACCTCCCAACCTAGAAATGCCAACCTATGTTGGCACTGAAGTACATAGTCTTAAAAAACAGAAAGTACGTATCAGTACCCAATCAAATGAGTACCTTTGCTGATGGGCAACCAGGGTTAAAACAAAAAACAATAAAAGCAGCCATAAAAAGAAACGAAAATAATTGGGGACGGGTGAACCTCTCCTTTTCTTATTTTTTCTGCCAGTTTCAGAAAAAGATATAGGATAGAGGAGATGAGAAGGCATCTGATTTCATGCTGGCCCTCTCTGATGTCCCTTGACAAGGCACAGATGCATAAAGAGGTTTCCCATATACACCATCTTCCACAGGGAAAAGAATTTCCCCTGAATTTGGAATTTATATTTGGACTGACTGTGACAAAATAAATTCATTCAGAAATTATGTATTAACTATCCATTAGATGCCAGGACACTGTTCAGAATAAACAAAAACAAAGACCATTCTCTACAGTGCCACCTTCCATATTTTCCATTGAAGTCTACCCAGTGTTTAACTTCAACCAGCTCAAAACGAGCCTTTTAAACTTCGATACAGATTCTTCCTCTTCATTCTTCCTCACTTCTGTTTCTAATATGTCAGTTAATGTTCAGTGTCCTATCCTGGATATAGAATGGATTGTTGGATTCAGGAGAATGATAAATCGTCGTTTAACATGCCTGTTACATACCAAGCATTGTCCTAGGCGCCATGAAGAAGATGAAAAGAAATAAGGGTTGAGGCCTTTCCCCTACGCGGTGTTAACCTCACAACTAGAGGTGTTAAGGTCTCAGAGCTAAAATCAAACCAAATGAACGAGCAAACAAAACATGAAGCAACAGGTCCCAAGGGGAACCAATGCTCCCAAGTGGCCTCATTGGAACTGAAATATTCCATGACTAACAAAGATCTTACCTTCTTCCCATCAAGGGATGGTTTCTTCAGCTCGATAAACCCACACGTTTACAGAAATGATGTGCACAGCCAATATGGAAGACAGCTCCTTCCACAGCATCTACTGTGGCGATCCCCCTGGGCCGTTAAGAGCCTCTGGGTGGCCACATGGCTCATTTCTAAAGTGTTGCTGCTGGGCAGGTGCGGACGCTCATGCCTCCCGAGACAGAGTGTGCTGGGCCTTGTCTGGGGCTCGGCACTCACTCAGAGGGGAGACGTGGGGTTCAGGTACCTGAAGGTGGGGTCTATGGAAACCGGATAGCTGTGCAGGAGCGAGGCCGTGGTCGACGGGGTGCAGGTGTTTTCAGGGGCTGTTTGAAGGAAGCCTGGAGTCTGTTGCACTTTCTCTGCTGGGGTTCGGCTGAGATCGCCAGTGATGCATGGACACTTGGTAGAGTCTACAATGAGGATGTGTCCTGTTTCCGGTGTCAGGATGCCAGGCATTGTGTTCAGAACCTGCGTGCCTTCCAGGCGAAAAGGAAGAGCAGATGGGCCATGGAGCCCAGGGAGGCCCTGGGTCAGGGAGCCCAGGGAGGCCCTGGGTCATGGAGCCCAGGGAGGCTCCGGGTCATGGAGCCCAGGGAGGCTCTGGATCATGGAGCCCAGGGGACTCCGGGTCATGGAGCCCAGGGAGGCTCCGGGTCATGGAGCCCAGGGGACTCTGGGTCATAGAGCCCAGGGAGGCTCCGGGTCATGGAGCCCAGGGAAGATCTGGAGGCTGGGCCGTTCTGCCCTCATTCAGACCCTCGCGCTCTCCTGTGCCAGACAGATGGCAGCCTCGTGGCCTTATGGTCTCTTCTTCCATTGGCTTCCTCCTCCAGACCATGAGGTCACCATTTGAAAGTCTCTAAGGAGGAGGCTGTGTCTCTGGGGAAACAAGTCCTTTGTCTATTCCTAGAGAATCAACAGGACCGACTTTCCTCTCCATCAGTGCCTCCCATAGCAGTGGGAGGGCTGGGGACCCAGGTGCCTGTGGGCATTTTCCTTCCCGGACGCCCAGGCCACCAGGCAGAGGCCTTGGCAGACACTGGCCTCTGCTCCTGCCCAGCAAGCCTGACAGGTGGCAGGGCCTCAGCTGTTCTCCCTCACGGCAGAGCCCCGAGGGCGGGGGGAAGGCCAGCTGCTCCCAGGCTGTCCCCTGAGTGTGAGTGTCGGTGTCACCACCACCTGAGAGCAGGGTGTGAGCAGACAGCACAGATGGCAGGCCAGCCTTACCACCCAAGGAGTGAGGGGTGCTCTGCCCCCAGGTTTTCTGTTTCAGGGCGGTTTTATGCTTTTTCTGGTTTAAATTGCTTAAAGGATCTTTCATTGTTGGTAACTGACCTACTCACTGTGGTCAGTGAGCTGGAAATGGCCCCTGCACTGCTTCCTCGCCAGACCGCTCAGATCTGTGAAAGGAGAGAAATCCTCAAGTTAAGGCATATGCTCACCCGGTACAACATTCTACAACACAATTTAAATATTTGAAAATAAGTGGGACAAATATCTTAGCCTTTAAAACACCTTTATTTGAATGTAAGTTGGGTATTTCTCCTCTCTCCTACCTCTCCTCCCTCTCCTCCCTCTCCTAGGGACACCTGCCTATGAGACCCGAGTCCCCGGGCCACACAGAGGGAGATGTGGGCACCATGAGAGGTGCAGGCGGCACATCCCTGGCTCTTGTCTGTGATTCCAGCGCTTCCAGCCACGCCACGTTTCCCCTTCTCCTTTGGGGCATTGTGAGCCAGTGTCTTCATAGCGCTGATGAGCGAACTCTCAACTTGTCTGCGACTCAGCATTTTCCTCCCTTCCTGTGGTTTTCCTTCCTGTCTTCTCTGTCACAGCTGGGGGCTGGTCCAGCCTGCTGCTCTTCTCCGCCTCAGCGAGCTCCAACAGTCGCCCCAAACACAAGTTCTTGCTGGGATCAGATCTAGGTGGGCAGTGAGGCCATTCTGATCCAATATCACATTCAAATAAAAGGCTCTTTACTATATATATTAGAGGCCCAGTGCACGGATTCGTGCACTGGTGGGGTCCCTTCACCTGGCTTGCACCCTCTTGCAATCCAGGACCCCTAGGGGGATGTCAGAGGCCCAGTGCATGGATTCTGCCTGATCCCCACAGGCCAGGCCAACGGACCCCACAGGTGCAGCACGAATCCTCCTTCTCCCCCTTTCCCTCTCAGATTCATCAGTCTGTTCCATGTTTCCATGCCTGTACGTTGAGTATCTGCCCCCCTGGTGGTCAGTGCACGTCATAGCTACTGGTCAAATGGTCGAACAGTCGAACAGTCATTTAGGCTTTTATATATATAGATATATGTCATCTCCAAAAGGATTGAAAGCAGGGACGGAAACTTCTTTATGCACATATTTCTAGCAACAGTATTCACAATAGCCAAAAGGTGGGAACAACTCCAGTGGTCATGGACAGATGAATGGAGATAAACAAAATGTGGAATATGCTTAAACATGGAATAGTATTCGGCTTGAACGAGGAAGGGGACTCTGACACATTCTCCAACATGAATGACCCTGGAAAAGACATCATGCTAAATGGACTAAGCCAACCACAGAAGCATAGTTGTTGTATGATTCCAATTACATGGCTACCTAGAGACAGGAAGTAGAATGGTGGTTCCCGGGCTGAGGGGAGGAGGTGGGCTGGGGAGTCAGTGCTCATGGGTGGAGAGCTTCAGTTTGGAGTGTGAAGAAGTCCTGGTAAAAGGGATGGAAGTGGCGGTGGCAGAACACTGTGAATGTACTCAATCCACGGAGCTGTACACAGATCATGGTTTTATTTTTAACCATACACACACACACACACACACACACACACACACACACACACACACACCATGTACAGGAGAAGGCATGTGCCTCTGCTCCTTCTTTCTTCCTCTGGCTGGAATGTAGACCTCTTGGGTGGAGGCTGAGTAGCCATCTGGGGCTGTGAGGTAGAAGCCACATGGGGTGGAGCAATGGGACACAGGAGCTAAGGTTTCTGGTCACCATGGAATTGCTAAACCAGCGCTGGGCAACTCATTTTTAGATTTTGTTTGAGTGAGAAATTAATGTCTATCTTGTTTGAGCCACTATAAACTTTTCTATCACTATTAGCTGAACATAATTCTACTTTAACCACTTTAACACTGATTTGCTTTGCTATAAATGAATGTCCTTCAATTTTTTTGATCTGTGCTTACATGGAAGTATACTATTATCCACTATAACTGTGACCAACATCAGCAAATAAATTCACAGAAAATGTCATAAAAATGATGGTTATCATTTTCTTCTACAAAGAGGAAGTGCAGTAAGTTTCATAAGAATGTGTAATTTTTAATCTGTTTTTGTTCCTTTTGAATGTCCCCATGTTTAGGGTAAATTGTTTCTGTATTTGGCCATGGCCACTTGTAATTTTAGTTCCCTCTCTTGGGATGCTGGCATTCTTGCCATCTCAGGCTTCATTTTCTCAATTTTGTCTTTGAGAATTTTACCAAAAATATTAAGTGATAGTAGACACAATGTCAAATCTTCAATACACCATGTGACTTTCCAGCCAACTGGAGGTGGGCCAAGAGATTACTCATATGGGGCAACAAGTGCTGCATCTGTGAACACAAATACAAAAAATAAAACCCAACTCTGTAGAAAATTTGTCTTCAGAACAATGTTTACAGTACATTTTAAAAATTAGGTAGTGTGTATTATGACTCATACAAGTTATAAATCATCTTAAAAGTGATTGATGGATTATTCATTAATTATTATGTCTTCAAACCCAAATAACTTAAATTTAAATCATACCCTTGCTTTATTCTGGAGAAGGCCATATTTTACTTCTTAGACCCTTAAGTCCTTGGAGGACTTTGTCATTTGCACACGATCATCACTTTTATAGCTTCAAAATGTAACTCTCATGCATGAAATACAAATATTTCTAATCGTTAGTGGTGAAAAAATTCCCTATGTCTTTTCTGTGTAAATATTTATTTTTCTATTTATTTAATCTATTAAATGATACATGTAAAAATATATAAGCTTCTCATAGCCTCAAAGATGATCTTACATTTATTTGTCGTGTTCCAGGTGAGCTGGCATTTGGCCATTCTCAGAATAGGAATGGACTTGATGGGAATGCTGACAAAACTGAAAGACATTCAGTCTGGCAGTGGCTGGAGTTCAGGATGTGAGAGGCGGGTGGGAGAAGGCGAGACTGCAGGGTAAGGGAACTGGGTGCCTTCCAGGCTCATCCCCGCCCTGAGAAGATGACCTCTCATCAGCTTAGCGATTCCCTCCCCTCTCTGGAGCTCCAGGGACCACTTCACCTGCTTCTTTCACCCACCCCTTGCCTCTCCCTTTCAGCCCTGGAGGACAAGCTGTCCATTTTGAAAGTCAAAGCTGGTGCTCCACATAGTCCCTCCTGGTCCTCCAGGTTCCGGTAACATTTCTTTCACCCTCCCTCTTCCTTGACTCATTTCTTTCAGCTGATAAATTTGTTTATGTGTCTTCTTTCTTTACAAAAACTTAACCATTTTTTTTTTACCAAACCCCAGGCAATGATACTCCTGCTACCACCTTTCTCTTTGGCCCTTCATAACCCAAACTATTGAAACCGTAATCTGTACTCACCACGTAAATCGTTCATCTAGCAGCCACTCCTAACCTGGCCTCTCGCCCTCCCACTGAAAGTGCTCCACAAGGTTACTCATGACGTCACCAACGCGCATTCCTACAGATACTTTCCTGTGGTGATTTACTAGAGCTCAGCTTCACCTGGTGGCGTGGAACACCTTTTCCTTCCAATGTCTGATTTCCAGATTTCACAGTACCTCTTCCCCCTGACTCCGGACCATTTGACATTGTTTAAAGATGACTGTGTTCCCCTGTGATTCTGTCCTTCACTCTCTCTCTTCTCATTTTCTGCACTTTTCCTGGGAAATCTTACCAACCTCATGGTTTTATCTCCTGTCTTGTCACTCAAATCTATTTCTCCAGCCAAAGGTGATAAGTCCAGAACCCATTCTCGCATCAAGACAGCCCGTGGACATCTCCGCATGCACGAATCTGGGCTTATCACCACTAAGTCTCCTTAGCCTCCTATCTTCCCTCTCTTGGGGATGACGTCACCCAGTCTTTCTTGCAGTTTCCCAAACAAACAAGCTTTGCTTTCTTATCGCTGTGCTTTTACACATGCTGGTCTACATTCCAGGAATATTTCCCTCGTCCATTTCTCTTAGCTTGGGCTTTTTTTTTTCATTAAGAGCTCAGCAGAAATGCTATTTCTTTCAGAAATCTATTAATGAAACCCATGTCTGGGCTAGAAGTACACAGCATACTTTTCCTGATGTTTTTTACTTTGTTTATAAACCCTCTAGACTGTGAGCTCCTTGAGGCTGTATCTTGTTTTTATTGTACTAGCAGGGCCTATGACATAGTACATGCCTGAGTAAAATCACTCAGTACAACTAGAAGCCCTTGCCCTGGCCGGTGTTGCTCAGTGGTTGGAACGTCGGCCTGCAGACTGAAGGATCACGACTTCGATTGCCGGTCAACGGTACATATCTGGGTTGCAGGTTCGATCCCCGGCCCTACTGAATCAGTTCCCTTGTCTTCTTCCCCTAACCTGGTTTCCTGTTTGGTTATTGCTGTGGTCTTCCAGGCATAGTCCTCTCAGATTCATCACATATGTTGGCTCCAGAATTATTTTTCTAAAATATAAATCTGAGCATGTTTCTTACCTGCTCAAAATCCTCCCACGGCTCCCCACTACCATGTATGTCACACTATGAAACACGACACAGAAGGGGCTTCGTGCTTTGTTCCTTGCTATGTTTCCATGCCCATCTCCCACCTCCCACACGCCCTCTGACGTTTAAGCCCCGAGAAACGTGTGGCAGTTCTCCCGAGTGCGATGGCCTAGACCCTCCCCTGCCTCCTGCCAGCTCTCCCTCCTGCTCCCCATGCCCAGCGCCCGTGTGGACTTTTGAAACTTGGCTCAAGTTTCACCTTCTCAGGCAGGACCCTCGTGACTTGTCAGACCAGTTGAGGTGCCCTTCCTCCTTTTATTGTGGCATCTTCTCTCTGGTTCTTCATCTTAATGCAGACGTGCCACTCCCCAGGGGCCTTGGGCACCGACATATATTTGCCGTGAAGGCCGGAAGTCCTGATGCTACTCTAGAGCCATTTTTCTCTTTCCAGCTAAATTTATTTCCTATGAGATTTTTATGATTTCGAAGGCTTAGTGCTAAAATCTTTTCACATTTTTCAAGGCTGCTATCCATTGCCACAGACTAAGTGCTTTCCGTCTGCTGGATGTTAACTAACAAAATAGGAGGAAAGCGAGTCCTCCCCGGAGTGGCGCTGCGCGGCCTTTGTACCTGCGCTCACTCCCCAGCTGCATCCTCGTGGGTACTTCTCTTCCCACATGTCCTCCTGGGATCTCGTCCTGTGCTTGTCTGGGAGAGAGGACACGGGAGCGCATGCCAGTGTTTTGATGGCTGCCGGGAGGAGTCACAGAGACACTTCACTGAGCAGCGATGCCAGGGAGCGCCTCCCACCACCTGTCGGGACTCGGATCTAACAGGCTCCTCTTAGCGCCCAAGAGTCCAGCTCTCTCCTCGCTCCGGGCGTGCATTTCTAGTTCCCAACTGCTCGTGGCACTTGCCAGGTGCTGAGGATCCAAAAATGGATAAGTCAGAGCTCTTTCCCCAGAGGATTATAGATTAATAAGCAGAATAGATAAGATTTTTTAAAATGCATGCAATAAAGACCAGCAGCAGACAAGAAGTATTCCCCAAGGCGCGCCTGATGGATGCTAAGCAGTGGAGAGGATCCGAAATGAAAGATGACGGCGCTGGCTTCAGCCACAGTGAGTTTGAAGTGCTTCTGTGACATTCAGGCGGAGCTGTTGCCCAGACAGGTGGCATTAGAAGCGTGGTACTCAGGAGGGCATCCCATCCTGACAACATAGATTTGGGGCTCACTAAGCAAAAGAAGATACTAGAAGCTGTATAAAAATGAATAGCAGAAGGTTAATGGCAGCAATAAGTAAGTAATATTAGAGGGAGGCAAAGAAGCCAGCAAAAGAAAGCAGCCGGAGTCAGTGATCACAAGAAAGAGCTTGGGGTGGGGCCATTTCAACAGCAAAAGGAGGGTATTTACAAAGAAGAGAGTGGTGACCAGTCAGGTGCTGCAGAGACCGATGGAAGCACCGAGAAGAGACCATTGGCAGCGCTGAGGAGGCCATGGGACCATCGCTTCAGCAGCCAGAGAAGAATGGGGGCCGGAACCAGATTGCAGAGCCAGTGTAAGCTACGGAAGTTCAGATGGTGAACACAGAAAGTTTCTCAAGGATTGTGGCTGTGAATGCGATAAGAGCAAGAAAAGAGAAGCCAGGAGAACCACCAAAAAAACACCCTTCATATTTAAAGAATTGGAAAGACAGTGTATTAAGGCTGAGCCGAAGTCAGTGGAGTGGGAAAGACTGAAGATACATGAGAGAGAGGGGAGAGCTGATGCTGGAAGAAGGTCCAGAGGGACAGGGAAAGGTGCTATCACACCCCCGTCTCACACAGCAGCTCACTAACACCATGCACCAAGGATGCCCTTATGAGGTCTGCCTGGCCCCCTGCGATAATAAATTGTGTAGAGGTCTTGGCAAATGTGATCGATTTATTTTTCAGTTCATGTTAGCAAATAAGATGAATGTCCCCCTGAGTGCCGCAGAAGCAGTTGCGAATGCTCATTCCTTTAACTAGAGCAAATCTCTTGGATCTCCCCGAGACCACTTCCTGCAGCCCTGAAGATGGCCAACCCCCACTTCACTGGTCATCCCAATGAGCTTCGGCCGCATCCTGAGCAGAGCCCAGCTGGTCCCTGCAGCTCCCAAGTCAGACCGAAAGCAGGCAAAGCCGCAGGGTTTATTAAGTGCTCAGAGCCCTCTGATCTTTCTCTCCTCCCAGCGGTTCATAATTCATTCCCAAACACATGCCACACAAGCTCTCATGACCATAAATAATGTTGTTCTCTTCTTTAAATGGAAATCCATGACAGTCCGACCCGCTAGCCATCAATAGTACACATCACTTCGCCAAATGCAGATTGGCTTTGCACAAATATTTAATACTAGTAGCCCTGCGCACGAATCCATGTGCCAGTAATTTGCCAGTAGCTCGCTGCCGCCCTCTAGTAGCTCCCCCTGCCCCCCCCCCCCATGCTTGCTGCCCTGCCCACTCCTGTAGCTCTCTGCCACCTGCTTGTAGCTCGCTGTCCCACCCTCCTGCTGATCCGTTATCCGGTCGTTACACAGTTGGTCATTACGCTTCATGACGTAACGACCATTTGCATATTACATCTTTATGATATAGGATCTGTAGATTGTAATAAATGAACGCCGTCTAGATTGAGCAGCACGCTGTAGTCTGCGGATCAATACCGTTATCATCAGAAGTGAAGGTTTATAATGGCGTGCCACTAGAGGGCTGAGAGTTTTCCTGAAGGACAGATATCTGCCATGGGAGGTCTTGTGGCATCAGAGGGCAGTGCTGGGAGTGTTTGGGGCTTGGCGCACGCTGCTTTCTGGGCTGGGAAACTGCTTATGTAGCTTTAGGTCTAGAAGTGTCTCCTTCTGGGACTCTCTCTGAAATCTCCGGATGGGTGTGGTGGTCCCCTGAACCCACATCTCCCTGCACCCCGGACAGTGGCAGTGAGATCGCTGCACCCTTCCCTGCACCCAGCTGGACAGCCCATCATGACACCACCTCCTGGCCAGCCTCCAGGGTCTAGCCGCTGTTTAATAAGATGCATTGAGTAGTGACATGAGTGAGTGTGCGCATCTCTTGTAATTATGTTTTTGAAAGTTCCAAAGACAATCTGCCTCAATAGGGAGGGCTGGCTTCCCACCGTGCTGTGTTATCTGCTCCTCAAACGCCGTGATTCCCTCAGCGCAGTTGATAGCAGCTTTCCTATAGTGTGGAGTCCTCAAAAAACCCCCTATTCTCAGGACACCAGCAGGGATAGGAAAGGTCCTCGCTCCCCATTTAGTGGATAACTTTCTCTTTCTTTTATCCAATTGTCATAGATTTTTTATTTCTTCGGTTTTTTGCGTGTATGTGTGTTTTATTGTTTGTTTGTTTTTGGGGTTTTTTGTGGTTATTTTTTTGGCTTTTGCCACCATCCGAGATGTAATAATGACACATTTTTAGAATATCTTATTTCTTTACTGGCTTGTAATTTACTTGGAGAAAGGGAGTGCACCTACGTTCCTACCTCCAACAGCGTTTAGCACTGTGCTTTCCTTACAGGTAGTGGTTAATAAATATTTGTCCGCAACTACCCCTTAAATGGGGCAGCAAAATGCTAAGGGGCTTGGGAGCAGGGGTGGTGGTTCATGGCGTGGGAATAGGACCAATGGATGATGCTAATCACCCCTGAGCGTTGCCTCCTCCCATCAGCATGCTTCTCAGTCCTGGTTCCCACAAAGCCAAGTGCAGCAGCCCCAGCCTCCTGCTTGGCAAAGGCTGGTAATGACTGAACTAACGGGCATCCCAGTTGTCAGCCAGTCGTTTACTAAGTAGATCAACATGGCAGTGAGAGAGACGCAACAAAAGCGAATGACCCCAGAGAGAGTCAGAGCCCAACCCTGCCGGCACCCTGACCTCAAACTGCCCGCCTCCAGAACCATGAAGTATAAACGCTTAGTGTTTGAGCTCCCCAGTCTATAGTACTTTTGCAATAGCAACTCAAATGGACTAAGATCCTATTGCAAACAATGATGCTATGTTAATTTCCCTTTTAATTGCTCATTGTTAGTGTAGAAGAATGCAACTGATTTTTGTGTGCTGATTTTGTATCTTTGAATTCCTGTGTTGTCACAATTCTTTTTTAATCTTTAAGATTTTCTGCATAACCAAAGAACCTATTTGCATAAACGCATATACCCTCGGACTGAGACAATACTGCAGTGGGCCTGGCGGAGTGGGCGGGCACTGGGTAGAGGGAGTCAATGGGGGAAGAGGTGGACATCTGTCATACTTCCAACAATAAAGATAAATTCAAAAAGATAATATCATCTGCAAACAGAAATGATTTTATTTTCTCCTTTTCAATTTGGATGTCTAAACATTCATTTTTAAGCCAGAGTTTTATGGTAAAAATGGAACAATTGCTCACATATCCATTTTAGCTTTGAAGTTATGCTTTAAAAACCGTTCACACAATTATGAAAAGACAGGCTGTGATACTTACTACCTATGTGTTTTAAACAAAAGGACAAATTGTAAGTACTCACTAGTAGCTGTTAGTTTTTATCTTTTCACCAGAATTTGGCTCACCCACACGAACACTTCCAAATCTAGGTAATAACATGTAAAGTGAACTGATTTGGCCGCTTGAAGAGGAAACTGCCCTGTGAAGAGGAGAGAAAATGGCATTTTACTACCCGCATTTCCGCTGGCTCTGGGCTGCATCTATATGATTGATTTTTTTCACATCGACTGTTGACAAGTTGATCAGTTCTTTGTGACCAACATTAGTGACAGAAGCCCAAACAATTTGGGCTACAAGTATTGAACTTGGTAGGGTTATGAAATGTAACTCCCATCGAGCAGCCATATAGCAGCACAACAGACCCGTTAATAGGACACGGAAGGAAAATGCCACTAGAAGAAGCCATTGAGTGATGAGGCGAATTCTTCCAGGGCAACTTTATCGGGAAAATATTCTTTCTCCATCTAAAATCCAGGGTTCTAGAAACATTTTTTCAGAGCAGCCTTTGAAGCCTGGTGATAAATTTGCACATGCAGGTGAAAGTTATGTGAGTGAAAATTATATAAAAATGGGTTTTAAGCATTTAGTACTTCCTGTATTCTCCAATGGGGGGAGGTATAATAAATAAGACCACAAATGGAGGCAAGGATTGCAAAAACAAGATACATCGAAATTCAGGTGTTTACATTTGTATGGTTGAGGCCGAAAAATTCTGTCCTCTTAAGAATGCTTTGGATAAGTGTTCGAAGAGAATCTAAACAATCTTATTCTTTTTGACCCCAGAAAATGGCAAAACAAGTTTCCTGACCTCAAACCCATGAGTCCATATTGTAACTCACGAGCAGGTAATGTAGAGAGAATTTATGTTTTAAGATTTGTTGCTTTCTTTAACACAGGAAATAACGGATTATTGCTAGTACCCAGGTCTGGCCAGATTTCACTAATCAGCTTCTGAAAGAAAACAGTTCTGGTTGGCAGTTTCCAAGTGCCATTGAAAAGGGGCCCCTGTGTTATAGCCATTATGCTATCAGCGTAGGTGTAAAGAAAACTGCTGTGGGAAATTTGATGAAAACGGGCTTCAAGCGGTCTTTGGACCCCATGATTTAAGCTTCCTTTTAGCAGGGCGATCTACGAAAACCCGAAGCTGCAAAGTGGCATTTTTCTGCCCCTCCGAATTCGTGTTGAGCATTAAGCACTGGCAGAGTCTGAAATGAAGAACACACAGTCACTTAGAGAGCACGCCTTGCAGAAATGTCCCTAAAGATGCGGGAGTCTCCATTCATCATCCGAGTGGGACAGCGGCTGACCTTTTCTGGTGAGAGCTGGAGCATCTGAAGTGAGCGGTAAATCCCAGGCAGCCTGGTGGCGGGCTGTCTGCGCATCCATCACCGCTGAGATGGACGTGTCCTGGGGCCGCCGGAACCTGACAGCGCCCTTCCTGGGAGGGGATGCGCTGAGAAACCTCCTTCCCGCCCCACATTTTGGCAACCCGAGGGCCATTATGGCTCCAATTCTCTTTCATTAAGAAAGCGGAGCAGCTGTTGAGCAAGCAAGGTTAACAAACCTTGGAAAGACATTAAAGTTAATTTGTTTTTCGGGGTTTCCGAAACCCAGAAGTTGGAAGAAGATGATTTTATGTGGACCCATTAGTCTTTCAATAGTCAAATCTGCAGAGCTCCTTAAAAGATTACTCGTTGGGATTTAAGTAGATGTTAGCAAGGCTGGGCATCTGCTTCACGGGCCTTTGGAGTCACTGGGGGCCGAGGGTTTGGCCTAAAAAGTGCTTTGGACTAATGACCTGTTCAGGGACTTGGGAACCCTGGAATCGCAGCTCAACTCCTGGCATTTAAAAAGCCTCGGAAGTGAACTGATGAGTGAGGCCCATGTTTATACAGAATCAAAACAAATAGATGAAGAGAGGGAGAGTAAGGATAAAAGGTCACGGGCAAGTGCCATACCTCCTCTCTTCCTCACCATTCCCAGGGATATACACAACCACCTGTGTTACCTGGAAGTGAACATGACTAACATGGACAAGCACAATCTATTCCCAATTTGCTGCAACCAATTCATGTAAATTAGACATTACCGTAATGTCTTTTAAAGGAACTCATTCATTACTTTAACAAGTATTCATTGGATGCCCGCTCCATGGCAGGCATTCAGCTAGGTATGTAGGGCATGTGGTGTGGTAAAGGCCATTCAATAGCCTCATCTGACTCTTCGGTGACCCCTCTGAACACACAGCTTCCATATCTTGAAGTTGAAATACGCTGAATGATCAGGTTTTAAATTTACCCTCAGGATGGTAGACTTTAGAGTACCAACCCCACACCTCAGGCGGCAGCCTACCTTTGACAAGAACCAGCCAATGAATATATATATATATATTCATTTGGTATTGTGTATAAGTAATACAAACACTCATATAAAAGAAAAAATTGATCAACCAAATTATTGGAAAGGGTGAGAAATATTAAATTTATGCCATTCTGATATTTCTACTTGAGAAATGGCACTTTTGAAGAATGAGTTGGCATTTGAAAAGAAAACAATGATTTGACACAAATCAGCGAACAAGTATAAAAAGAAACATGGCAAGGGTCCTGGTCAAAGGTTGAACGCACTGTGCTCTGCCAGCACGGCATCTGGCGATTGGTCAGAGAAAGAGTGGAGGCTGCAGTCCTATTACATAGTCATTTCGTGTCAAAAGGAATTAATTGTCCAGTTCCCTTGTGCTCCTGATAGTTGTGGTCAACGAATTGGTCTGACACTGAAAATTAGTGCCTGCCATGTATTTTGTGTGACACCATGATACTGTGCTCACCAAGGTGTCAAGGCAAGCAGTTACCTTCACTGAGAAATCTCTCAGAAGATTAGCTTTTACAAAAAAAAAAAAGAGAAAAAGTCCATATGTTTTATTAATCACCCATCCTTTCTATTCAGCAATGACGTTCTACATACCTAGCCAGAAAATCAAAGTTATCTTGAATTTTACTCCCAGGTAAAACAACCGAAGCTGTTTCCATCATTGGGTTCAGCTAAATTAGAACAAGAAAGGAAACTGATAATGGCAGCAGCCAATACAGAATAAATTCTTTAGAAATTTAGGAGGTGCAACATTCAAATTCGTTCAAGTGATTAACCCATACCAGAAACACACATTAACAATTGAGTCTTAAGATGGACTCAAGATTTTGGAGTTTGAGGTGGGAGATGGGGTGAGAGTGCTTATCTGTAAAATGTAGGTAACACCATCCTGAACAATGTTAGAGATCAGTGAGGTATATGTGAAATGAAGTTGATTGATCAGGAGGGGGGGAGGTATCTCATCTAAATGCTAAGTATTCTGCATGTCAACTTTTACCTGATATTATTGATAAGGAAGCAAATCAGTGCCATCAAAACCAGTTTTCACTAAATAGCAAGTCCTTAATTTGTGAGACACCGGTGCTTTGAGGCTAGAATGAGGAAGTCATCTGAGAGCCAATGTCTGTCATACAGCTGAAAAGCATTCCATTGTAGAGTCTGAAATAAATATATTGACTATACTCTGTGTTTCACTTGCCTTCATTTTGATTTTGTGGGAAAACATAGTCAGCTGAAATAAGTACAATTATTATTTCATGCATACTTGCTAGTCAACATCTTCTATGTAGAATACAAAGCTTAAATGGTAAGCCAGATATTGGCATCTTCTCCTCTTGTCCATGCCTGCCAAGGACAGTATATATATTCTTAAATAGCGAAGCTCAAAATGCATTTTAAAGGTTTAAAGACATTGATTACCTTTCAAGAGGCGTGATTGTGTCCTATTGGCATTATGCATTTAAAATTTTTATACACCTTGCTAATTCACTAATTATAGATTGGCAGGTGATCATGGGAACTCATAAGGTCATGTGTCTTTTCCTTTAAAAAATTCTGTTCTAATGCTAATAAAAGGGGCAAAGTTGCAATGTCAATGGAGCTGTTTTCTTTTCCAGACACTTGTTTCTAATGATGAGTTATACTTGAGGAAGACAAATACCGCTCTTTCCTAAAGAACTCATTTTTCCCCCATGATGGCATCTTGAAATCTATGATTTGCGACAACGATCAGCGGGAAGTGTAATGGCCAAGCATGGCTTAACATGTCATTTATTCAGATAACCTGGTCTCCATTCTGTGGGTGACAGAAACTCTCCATCTATAGTTTGCCCTTGGCCACTACTTTAGTCAGTGATTACAATGGAAGAAGGAAGTTTGAATTTACGGAGGTGCTTTATTTTGGCTAAAGTTCAGAGTCACCTTGTATCATCTTGTGGGAATTGCAATGAGAAGCCATCCAGTAAGGAAAACAACAATAGCATCACCATAATTACTTTTCCTTATAAGGAAGATAGGTAACCTGAGATTCTAAAGAGATTCTGTTCCATATATGACAAAAGTTCCCCAGGAAACATGTACATATGAAATAAATATACATGTTTCTAAATATGTTCAAGGGCACAGCCCACGTTGTAACCCCTGGTGTAAAGAAAATGGTAGCTTCCCAGAAATCAGAGAATTGTGCGGAAATGTGCCTGAGTTTGCTGCGAGCCTTCAGGACAGAGATCTGCATTTGCAGCTGAATGTGGTTCCTATGATGGGAAATGAAGTTACCAGACTTGAGTTCCTGATCCTGAGAAGAAGAGCCACCAGGAAGGAACTGTCCCCAACAGTGAGCTGTTTGACACAAGGCCGTTGTCTTGCTTTTAGGAAATGTGTACATCACTTCTTTTCATTTTGTCCTCCTGGCTCTTCTCTCCTAAATCACACTGTACTTTCCAGAAAGCCACATGTCCTCCAGCCACAATTTCAAAAGTTTCAGCTCGTAATGTCACAGTATACAAGTTTTCCCAAAGTGTTATGTGCTAGGTATCTCTAAAAATTAAAACGCTAAAGTCTTATCAAAATACTAGAGGCCCGATGCATGAAATTCATGCAAGGGGCTCGGCCTTCACAGCCCCGACTGCCTTGAGGCCCCACAGCACCACAGCCCCATCCACTGGTCATTCCGTAAGGTCATTCCAGAAGGTCGTTCGGCTGTCCGGTCTAATTAGCATATCAGCTCTTTAGTATATAGGATTCCTGAATAACGCCTTAAATGTTTGACGAAGAGATTGCAGTTTTGTATTGTTAACCTGAAACTAGAATGCCAGAGTGAGAGGCAGCCAGCATTTATTTCAGATCCAAAAGAATAGCTACTCAAGAAGGACCATTTCAGGCAGAAACCCCAAGGATGTTCTGATTAGGAGGTGAAGGCAAAGGACGTTCTGAGAAAGGGAAGGGGAGTCATTAAATGAATAGAAGAAAGGAACTTCGCCGAAACCGGTTTGGCTCAGTGGATAGAGCGTCAGCCTGCGGACTGAAAGGTCCCAGGTTCGATTCCGGTCAAGGGCATGTACCTGGGTTTCGGGCACATCCCCAGTGGGAGATGTGCAGGAGGCAGCTGATTGATGTTTCTCTCTCATCGATGTTTCTAACTCTCTATCTCTCTCCCTTCCTCTCTGTAAAAAATCAATAAAATATATTTTTTTAAAAAAAGAAAGGAACTTCTGAGGGCGCTAATAAGGTGACGAAGGAATTTCTACAGGCGCAGATAAGCTAGCAGCGGGATGCTAGTGCTAAAGAATGTCTTGTATGTTCCGTGATGTCAGAATGCCCGCTGTCCTGTCGGCTGGAACACAGTGCTGCCCTGGGCCCGGCCACAGGTTATGGCACCCAGTTTTAACATTCCAGGTTTGAGGAGCAAGACATACAAGGCAGTGCCTCTGGGTGGCAGCTCCGACTCCATTTTGAAGAGGCTCAGTTTGTACTATTATTTTACAGTATTGTGCAGACTTTTACAATGACTTTTTATGAAAGTAGAGCTGGCATGCAGTAGTGTATTAGTGCCAGACGGCCAGCATCGTCATCTGGCCTTTATAGACCTCACATGTAATCACCGCACTCAGTCTAGTCACCACCTGGCACCCACGCTGCAGACATGTTAAATGTCCTGTTAGTCTGTGTTTCTCTGTGCCTTGCAACTGATTGCGCAATACTTTCTCCAGGGCTTAACGAAGTCGCCATTACGCACATGGTGTGGGCATCTTTGCAAATGGTCAGAAAACCCTTAACATCACTCAGGCATTCCTTTCCTACATTTCACCCTGGGCTACCATTCTCTCTTGAATTTCCTTCCTTATCTCCTCAAGACCCAACTTATCTTCCGAATTCCAAAGATGTGAATGCCTGAAGGCTCAACTGTCCAAGTTTTCTCTGCCTACGTTCACCCCATAGTTGATTTCATCCATTATCATTGCAAAATTCCACATGTAAACAGATTTATGCCTCTAGCCCTGGTCCTGTTCCTGAACACTTGCCTAGACTTTTGTGCAACTGTCTCATTGATGTTTCACTTTGATGTCTAACGGGCTACTTACAGGTTGAGAATGGAGCTCTGCGTCTCCACCAGCAGTCACACCTGCTCTGTCTCCAGGCTTCCCACCTGAGCTAATGTCAACTCCATTCTCCACTGTCAAAAACCACAGGAGCATCTTTGACTTTCTTTTTTGCTCACATTCCACATCCGGTGACTTCTCACTCTGCTCCCCACTACTTTCCTAGTCCAGATATTTGCATCTTCATGTTTGCACGTTATTCTCACAGTCACACTGTTGTAGAGGCCTCCCAGCTCGTCTCTCTGCTTCTATCTTAGTCCTTTTCATTTTGTTCTTAACATAACCGCCAGAGTAATCCTTTAATATATAAGAGATCATATAATTCCTCTGTTCAAAACCCTCAATGCTTCTCATCGTACTCAGAGTAAACCCCCCAAATTCTGACCCTGACCCCAAGACATCCTATGGTCTCGCTTCCTCACACCTCTCACACCATGACCATGTGCTGGCGTTTTCCCGTTACTCTCTCAGCTCTGACCACACTGGTCCCCGTGTCTGGCACATACAAGGACACTGCAGTTTTAGAGCCTTTGTGTTCACTTTTCTCTGCCCAGAAACCTTTCCCGCTTGTTCATGTGGCATTTTCCTTCGCCTTTCCTTCAGGTATCTGCTCAAATATTGACTTATCTAGAATCTTTCACCACAGCTTTACGCAACAGCCCTCATAACTCTGCATCCCCTTGTCTTACTTGGAAGTTCTTATCGCATTAGAATATAGGCTCCAATGCGGAGCGGGACTTCTCTGTTTTTATCTGTTAATGGTCTCTTTGAACTTAGATGAGTACCTGGTTTCTACTAAGAACAATAAATATTTACTAAATAGACAAATAATTAGCATTGCATATCTCTCTATATAAGACCCTAATTGCAAATAGACAGAATGGCAGAACAACTGAACAACCAAATAACTGGTTGCTATGATGTGCGCTGACCACCAGGGGGTGCGCATGGAACATGGTTGGCGTTGGCAGCAGGTGGCAGAGTGCAGAACATGGCGGGCATTGGCTGCGGCGGGATGGTGGAGCAGGTGAGCTGGGTGCCGGACCAAGGCAGGGTGTGCCAGTCACTGTCATCGGAGCGAGCCTCTGGTGGTTACTAAAAATTCTTTGCCCCCCTGCGCTGTGGTCCCTCCGGGCACTCGCACCTACTGCCAGCACCAGCCCCATTGGCACCCATTGCCGGCGCCTGGCGTTAGCCCTGATCGCTCGGCGCTGTCAGCGGATATGAGCGGCAGCTGCCAGCCCCGATCGCCTCTCAGGGCTTCTTCACCTCCCCTTGCTCCTGAGGGGCAATCAGGACAGCAGTCGCCTCTCGCACCCACTGCCAGTGCCGGCCCCCCTCGCACCCGCTGCTGGCACAGGCCCCAATCACTCCGTGCTGTCAATGGGTGTGAGCGGGGCCAGCGCTGTCAGCGCGTGAGAGCAGCGGTGAGCAGCAGACAGGAGACTGGGGGCCGCAGCGGGAGGGACTGGGCCGGGGGCGCTAAGGATGAACCGAGACCTGCCCCTGTGCCCACCACAGCCTCGCGGCCCACAGTTTCTTTCAAGGTGCACAGATTCGTGCATGGGGCTCCTAGTAGAACTATGTAAGTGACATTTAACAAAAACATGAAATTTGTCACAAGAGATGCAAGGAAAAAGAGACAAAACCAACACTTACTATAATACAGGTCACTATATATGTGACACAATTTAACACCAAATCAAGTTAACAAAAATAAGTGAGGGTAGAGAAGATTTAATAACAAAATCAATAGGGTAAGTCTCTATATGGAAGTCTGTACCTCAGTAATAGAGTGTACACCTTTTATTGCCAAAGAACATGGAACATTTCACATAAACTGAACACATATTATACCTCAAGGAAAGACTTAGAATTCTAAAATATAGACAGAATATAAACAAAATTCTCAGACCACATGCAATAAAACAAAATCATAAACAAAAAGGCCCTTATATCTAGAAAAAAATTTTGATGTTATGTTCAAGGAAAGTTGGAGATTTGAATCAAAGGGGAAATAAAAATCAAAATGGTAAACTTTCTTGAAAATAATAAAATTTCGGTACATCAGAATCTCTTGGCTATTGTGAAAACAATGTTCAAAGTAAAGTTTATATCAAATATATATACCAATAAAAATGCTAAAAATGAAAACAAGTGAACTACACATGCAAAATAAATAAAAGTAAATCAAAGAAAACCAAGAGAAGAATCGATAAAGATAAGCCAGGAGTTAATGAAGAAAGAGTAAAATAAATAAACAACTTTGATAAAAATAAACAAACTTCCAAATAACATAATTAGGAAAGGGAAGGATAGTGGCAGCACAAATACACAAAATAAAAAATGGCAAAAAAGAACAAATATCATAAGTAAGAAAATAAAAATAAGCAATTATAAAGTATAGTTTTGTACATTATATGAAATTAAACTTGAACATGTGGAAAACTAAATAACTTTGTAAGAACTTTATTTACCAAAAATGACTCTAATAGAGACAGAAAGTCTAAACAGAACAATTTTAATAGACAGAATGAAGTTGTCAAAGAGCAACATGACATAAAATGTCATGCTTTGTGTTTTAGGGAAAGTCTACCAAACCTTCAGCATCAGGTCATCGCAAAGCTATTTGGACAAAGCCGGAGAGCAGACAGAAAGGACAGTTTCACTTTATGATGAAGTATCACATGGGTACCAAGACGTGACAAATATGGCACCACCAGCAATCTCAGTTACGACGATCAGTACACACATCATAAATAAAATAACAGCAAACAGAATCCATCACTGCTACTTTAAACATAATGCACCCTAACCAAGTGGAGTTTATTTCTAGCAAACTCATTAATGCAATTTATCACAACAAATGACAAATTCTCAACTAGAGGCAGATCTGTATGAAAACACTAGGAATAAAGTTGGACACTAACTTTCAACATAGGAAACAATCATAACAAACATTTTGTGTAGTAAAATCTATGAGACTCAGACAAGACTGAGAAATTAGAATATACTTTCATTTAATTTCATGTATATAAAATATACATGGTGATAAAATTTTTGAAATGGGAAACAAACGAACAAAACTAATATTAAAGGCCATCTCGAGGGACACGTGTGTGCAGGTGAGGACTAGTACTTTGAGATGTAGCTTTGTGGAGATGTAGCTGATATTAACGTTTTGTAAGTTTAAGGTGTACAACGTGATGATTTAATATACACATATGTTGCAAGTGATTGCTTCAATAAGGTTAGTTAACACATTCATCACCTCACATAGTTGCCAGTGTGTGTGTGTGTGTGTGTGTGTGTGTGTGTGTGTGTGATATACACATATATTGCAAAGTGGTTGCTTCAATAAGGTTAGTTAACACATTCGTCACCTCACATATTTGCCAGTGTCTGTGTGTGTGTGTGTGTGTGTGTGTAATGAGAACTTTTAAGGTCTACTCTCTTAACAATTTTCGAGTACACAATACAGATTTGTTAACTATTAACTGGAAGTCTGTACCTATTGGGCACCTTCACACACTGCCCCACCTCCTCCCCCATTACCAGCCGACTCTGCTTCTTTGAGTTCATGTTTTTTTCACTGACACACATAAGTGAGATCAATACAGTATTTGTCTTTCTCTGCTTGACTTACTTCACGTAACATAATGCCCTCAGGGTTCACCCATGTCGTCTCCCATGGCAGGCCGTCCTTTCTGGTCTCTGAATAATATTGTGTTGCCTCTATCCACCCATCCAGGGACATGTAGGTGGTTCCCAAGTCTTGGCTACTGTAAATTTGGACTCACATCTCTTGAGTCCCTGTGAGATCGTGGGAATGGTGGCAGGGCTGCGTGACGCATTTTTAAGTGGCCTTATCTCCCATAGGTCCATAAATGCATAATGTGTAATATGTGCATTGTTTTCAAAAACATCTTGGTTATTAATAGTATTATTCCTAACGATTTAATACTCTCTGCCAGCGCTCCTGGCAGACAAATCTGTCTCACTTGGGAGCATTATGTTCTGCCATGGAAGCTCGCAAGACACTGGCATCGGGTAGACGGTGTAGAGGGTGTTGTTTGTTTTTCCTACATGGGAAGAGATGGGGGGTCGGGGGGCAACCACAGAACATTAAACTAATTTCTATATTTTCATTCGCTCTTACATGAACTCTGTGAGGCAGATCTTATTATCTGTGCTTTGAAAAAGAATTGGGAAGATTAAGGAACTCTTTGAAACCACACATCTAGTCAGTGGCAGATGGCAGATGGTAAACCGATTCTGTCTAATCCCATAGAAATGTGAGATAAAAGTTGATGAAATGGTGTTAACACAAAACTCGTTAAAGAATAACATTTTTGGGAGAACTTCTGGTTGAGGTGGAAGAGTCTGGGATCTTTGTTGCCAGAGTGCACAGGAAGCAGGAATTCAGCACAACCCGCTCCTGGTTAGTGAAGCGCGTCCTGCCCTCTACTGGCTCAGAGGAAGAGCTGCGCCTGCGTTGTGCAGGCTCGGCGTGGTTTCTGAACTGAGTGTAAAGATTCAATTCTGCGCACATTTCCAGGGAGTCTGGGTCCTGCTGTCATGTTTTCTCCCAGGACACATTTAGACCGTTAGTGACTGTCTTTGTTAATCTCATCTGGGTAGCCATTCCGACTAACGGGTTTAAGGGCTAGCAGAGGCATCTAGAAAACCAAAGCTATGTCTGCACAAATGTAAATTGGGGCTATCAGAAGCTGGCATAGCTGGCAGGGCCCAGGATGCATCAGCCCCTGGCATTCGTTCTCGATACTGCTCTGGATTAGAGATGACTCATAGGATGAATCCATTGTTTGAACCCATTGTTCTTTCCTCTGCTGTAGAAACCAGACTATTGACTCTCAATAGGGCAACTTGAATATCCAGTCATTCCTTTATCATCCATGCATGGAACACAGACTCATCGAAGTCTGTGTTTTGCTGCCGTGCTAGTGGGGGTAGGTATAAGCAAGAATAAGACACGTCACCGTTTAGTGGTGGAGACTGGCATGCTAACAAGCGATCGCAGTGCAGTTTAAGTAGCGCCATGATATGGACAAAGGGCCGTGGGGTCTCAGAAAGCAGAGCCCACTTTTGCATGAGAGACAAGGAGGCTTCAGAGAAGAGCGTGCTTAGGCTCCATGTTGCGTGAAAGTTTGCATGACGGAAAGAAAAGAGGGGCATTCGCCCTCGCTGGTTTGCTCAGTGGATAGAGCATCGGCCTACAGACTGAAGGGTCCCTGGTTCAATTCCAGTCAAGGGCACATGCCTAGGTTGTGGGCTCGGTCCCCGTTGGGGATGGGCGAGGTGGGGAGGGGGCGTGCAAGAGGCAGCTAATCAATGATTCTCTCTCATTATTGATGTTTTTATCTCTCTCCCTCTCCCTTCCTCTCTGAAATCAATTAAAATATATTATATATAAAAAAGAAAAGAAATACATGCTAATCAATGATGCTCTCTCATTATTGATGTTTTTATCTCTCTCCCTCTCCCTTCCTCTCTGAAATCAATTAAAATATATTATATATAAAAAAGAAAAGAAATACATGGTGGAAAGACCTGTAATGGAAGCAAATAATAACAAAGTCTCCAGATTTCTTTGGAGCCTTTCAAACCGAGGAAACCTCATGGGCAAAGATGTGGGGGGGGTGGAATGGAAGGCAAATGTGAGCACCCAGTTCCATATGTTGACCACGAGGAGTTACGTCTGGATGAAAGGAGAACAGAGTTACCAAGGGGCTAACTTCTACAGACAGGGCGTCTAGACTCCGTGTTGCATGTATCACACATACAGAGAGAAGGAGGGCGGGACCTACTCAGGGATGCTATCTGACACCCAGAGCTCTTGCTCTGGTTCTACCTTCTTCGATATAAAGTGAGAATCTGACTATTGTTAAGATATATCGATTAATTTAACACCAATTTTATGTTACAACATGCATACTCTATGTGATATTTTTTGAAAGTTTTAGATTGGTGGCCAAATTAAATAGACAACTACAGTGGATTATGTAACCGTGTTTGTCTCTTCAACATTAAAGTGAATTTGAGCGTGAGAAATTTTGCAAGTGTCTCTTGAATAAGATAAATAAAACAATCTTCCTTCTCCAATATCGACCTTTTAACCCCTTCAAAAAACATATAATTCTTCACTATACTTTGTAGGTATAAAATAAGTTTCTGGCTACATTTTATCCACTTTATACCAGATTGTCGTGGGTTTTTTTTTTTAAATGAGCTTCATGCTTGTGTTATAAAAGTAATATTTGATATAAAAGATACTAAAAATAGAAAAGTAGTTTAAAAAATTCCCTTATACCCAATTCCTAAAGATTCTCATTTTTAAGTAAGTATGGCTTCGTGTAGCCCAGGAAGATAGCAAAATTTTGCTGCTAATGTTTTTTCCATTTACATGTTTTATGATAATACTTTAAAGTATCTTATTATTATGAGCTAACCTGGTATCTACTCCAAAGCACTAATCATAAATGAATTTGGTATTCAAATTCCAGGACCACTGTAATGTATTGTAATGAACTAATTGTTCATAGAAGTTTAAAACAATATTACCTTTCACACTCTGGTGTGGTTATTGCTTTACTTTCTTCATCATTAATTAATTTTCTTTTTATAAGGAACCTGTAAAATTGTTGTAGAAACTCTTCCATCTTATCACATCTAGGTAACGAGTTCTTTAAAATTAATTTTGCCTCAACTCTTATTAGAAAACTTTTCAATTAGGCAGCAATATCTTATTGGGTGTGGGGGTGTGGGAGGAAGTGATAGGAAGGAAAGCCTCTTATATTAACCAATTAATTTACTCAAATTTTATTAACAACAGGTTCTTGCTCAAATCCTTGTTTCTGAAATCTGTTCTCACTCTCTGTGTCTCTAGTACTCTTGGAGTTGCTACTTATACGACACACTTAGATTCTGTAAGTGTATTATCTAAGAATGTTATGCATTCCAAACTCACTTTTGGGTAATCACTGTCTATTCTCTTACATGCTGGAAACAAAACAAAACACCCAGAAAGATGCCGAAGAATGATGCGCCTTAATGATTTTGCATCAGACTCCTTAATTATGCTTTAGCAGCAGTCCCAGGGACAACAGGCTCCTGCTTTCTAAACAGATCCTCTCTTAGCTGCAATCCAAGTAGCTCAGCAGCTACTTGGGGAAACCAGCCCGGCAGTCAATGGCTCTACCATTTAGAAATCCTATATAATAAAGGGCTGAGATGCAAATTGGACCCCGCGGGAGTTCGACCTGGAGACCAGGAGTTCGATCGCTCGCTATGACATGTGCTGACCACCATGGGGCGCCCCAGAACATGGTGGGTGACCAGCAGCGGTGGCAGGGTACATGTTGACCACCATGGGGCGCCTCAGAACATGGTGGGTGACCAGCAGCGGTGGCAGGGTACTGAGGGAGAGAGGGAAGGAGGAGGTGGGGAGGCTGGGAGGCGGGGAACCTGATTGGCCCTGATCGCCGGCCAGGCCTAGGGACCCTATCCATGCCCGAATTTTGTGCACTGGACCTCTAGTGTCTTATAAAAGTGTAGTCTTTTCAATACAACCTCTGTCTAAATGGAGCATGCTTCTGCTTCTAGAGCAGGCCTGATTCAGTGGGAGAAAGCTCATCATCTATATATATAAAAGCCTAAGCGACTGTTATAACGGAACGACCGGAATGATCGGTCAACCAGTCGCTCTGATGCTCACTGACCACCAGGGGGCAGACGCTTAAGGCAGGAGCTGCCCCTTTGTGGTCAGTGCGCTCCCCCAGGGGGAGCACTGCTCAGCCAGAAGTCGGGCTCACCCCTGGCGAGCACAGCTGCGGCAGTGGGAGCCTCTCTCGACTCTGTGGCAGCACCACTGAATGGTGGCAGCAGGCACAGAGGGCCAGGATGAGCGTGAGCATGAGAGGCACAGCGCCCAGCCCCGGTTCTGGCTCCTCCCTGGCTGCCTGCTGCTTGGCACACCACTACATCCCTTGGGGGATGTCTGACTGTCAGTTTAGGCCTGATCCCCGCAGCCAGAAATCCCGCTCGCAATCTGGGCCCCCCTGGGGGCCTAAACTGGCAGTCGGACATCCCCTGAGGGGTCCTGGATTGTGAGAGGGTGCAGACTGGGCTGAGGGACACCCTCCCCCCACCAGTGCACATATTTCATGCACCGGGCCTCTAGTTTATTTAAATAGACACTAAATTGGAAATTCTCATGAGAAGTAGTACTCACAGGTGTCACCTGCCCCTGGTGTTGGGTGGGGATGTGTTCATCTTTTCCATAAGGAACATTCTCTAACCACATCACTTGGTTAGAGAAATATGTACATGCTGCTGCGCTTTTCTTTCTTGGAGCTGGGTAAGCATCCGTGTGCTTTGAAGTCACCTTCCCTTTGAAGTAAGCCAAGCTGTGCTGGCTCTTCAGATGATTTGAATAACCTTAGTACCCTCTGAATGAGTGCAGACCCCAGTCATTCTTCTTTCTGATGTAGATAAATATGATACTTATTATTGGACCAGAAAGCTATTTTCTGCTTTTTCTTGAAACTTGAGGAAGTCAAAGACCAGATACTTGGAATCGCTTTTACTGCCCCTCCAGGGGCCCATTTCCACCTGCTGTCTGACGTGGGAGGCTGACTCTGTGGACAGCACCGGTCCACCGATTGCCTCTGCCTTTCGGTTGCATTAGCAGACAGAGAACTGGAAGAAAGCAAAGCTCTAGCGTCAATTCCCCTAGTCCTCCAGGGAGGCCATGGGTTGGCAGTAGCTGCATTCCTCTTTTAAGGCCACAGGTCCTACTGGGGTGTCCTCTCCTACGACCGGAAGTCCCACCCAGTTCTAGTAACCGCTCCTCTCCTTTTCCTTCATGCGTAGTGGTGGTAGTGGCTTTCAATAGACTAGAGTTCCCTCCTCCTTGTGGGTTTCCCACTGCTACAGCTTTCTAAAGAGTCCTGTGGCAGTGACCCCCACACCTGAGTTATGCCCATGTGTAATTTGCTCTACCTGAGCGCAGGTAGGATTTCTAACCAATAGGATATGGCAAAAATGGTCTGTTGTGATGGAAAGAACCTCATGGCAGAGATCGATGGGTGGCCTTAAACCCGAGCATGTGAGGGACAGCCAACACCTAGACAGGAGCCCCATGAGGCCTTGAGCGAGGACCAGGGAAACGGTGCCCAGATCCCTGATCCACAGAACCTATGAGCGATGGTTCCTGAGTATGGACCTAGGCATTCTTTCCAGCCTGGGAAAGAATGCATGTGTGTTGTTTAAGCCAGGGGTTTGTGGTAACGTGTTATGCACCAGTAGAAAACTAATACAAGTCCCTTCATTAAATGCTCTTTTGCGGGTGACATCTGTTTTTGAGGACACTAATACAGGGAGACCAGGAGTTGGCAAGGATTTCCTGTAAGGGGCCTAGGTAGCAACAATGTTAGGCTTTGCAGGCCACGTAATGCATGTGTGTTGTTTAAGCCAGGGGTTTGTGGTAACGTGTTATGCACCAGTAGAAAACTAATACAAGTCCCTTCATTAAATGCTCTTTTGCGGGTGACATCTGTTTTTGAGGACACTAATACAGGGAGACCAGGAGTTGGCAAGGATTTCCTGTAAGGGGCCTAGGTAGCAACAATGTTAGGCTTTGCAGGCCACAAACCGTGCATGTTGCGTATTCTCTCTCTTATATTCCTCCAACTATTTAAAAATGTGATAAGCAAATTTTAGCTCATGAGCTGTCCAAACAAGTGGTTTGTTTGATTGGACACACGAGTCATAGTTTGCTTTCTCTTGCGTTTGACAACTGTATGGTTCCTGGGAGGTGATTATGTAATATCTTCGTTGTATCGCTCCATATGCATGAAAATCTATTTCTTCTACATTCTGAGTATGGACCTAGGCATTCTTTCCAGCCTGGGAAGTATGTGTGTGGCCAGGGGTCTGGGTTCTGTGGAGTGTAATGAGGGTGGAAGCAACATACGGGGTTCCGGGTCTGGGGCCATGCTGTGCAGTTCTCCACAGTCTCTGATTCTCCATCCCTGGCTGCAGTGGAGGCCCCGAGGTCTCGGGGGATGGAGATGCCACAAGGTAGAGCCACCCCCGGTTCTGCACCCTGACAGGAAAGACTGACTGCGGAACGCTGTGTGTCACGGGAATACGAATGAAAAAGAAACTTTTGCTGTGTGTTGAGCCACTGGATTGTGGGGGTCCACTTCTTTGTGTAGATCACAGAGCTTAAGGTACCAAAGAGTAGCTCATTCTCTTTGTATTTTCAGAAGAGAATGCCCCAGAGATGCATGTAGTCACGTGAGGAAGGGAAATGGTCTTGTTTTATGTGGTGCAGGTGTGGTCTGTAGAAATGAGTAAGAGAAGGAAAAACCGAACAAGGTTAGACTAGGCTCCAAGACACACATCAAGTGAATGGAAAAATGCACATCTAGCCTGGCCGGTGTGGCTCAGTGGTTGAGTGTCCACCTATGAACCAGGAGGTCACGGTCCAATTCCCGGTCAGGGCACATGCCTGGGTTGTGGGCTTGATCCCCAGTAGGGGGTGTGCAGGAGGCAGCCAATCAATGATTCTCTCTCATCATTGATGGTTCTCTCTCTCTCCCTCTCCCTTCCTCTGTGACATCAATAAAAACACGTTAAACATTAAAATGCACATCTCGAGACAGCCCCGTGTCCTTGCTGCTATTTCAGGCCTCTGTTTCTGAGACAGCGCTCCCCCGTCTACCAGGCTCTCTCCCCAAGAGATTTCCAGATCTTGGCTGCACAACTGCTCTGCCTCCGCAGGGCATGAGGTGATCCCCATATCCTCCCCCTCCTGACGCCTGCTTCTCCTGTCATCACTCACAGGCCGCTCCCGCTTGCCCTTGACCATGAACTCCAGCCTTTCACATTTCTAACCACCCCTCCCCGAATAGCTCCTACTGAATGGGATAGAAACACCCCTATAAAGTGGATGGGAATCTTTAAAGTCATTTAATTCTCATTATTTTAGACTCTTTGAAGGGAAGTTTTTATTCAGCAAAATAATTTCTTGCCCAGTAGATTTTTGTGCTTTGTTGGATCCGCTCAGCTGGAACACAGCAGCAGCTCCTAGCTGGGACGTGTCTTGGATGTGCAATGCGGGGTGACACAGTGTCCGCGGGCACCTTCCGCTGCTGCCGACAACATCCTCGGGGCGCCTGGAATCAATCGGAATGAAGAAAAGGACACATGGCTTTTGCACGTGGGCTATTGAAGCTCCCGTCTATTAATAGCAAACGCCATCAATATGGATGACTGCCTTCAGCTATCGCACTGCCTCGCATTCTGCAGTGTAAGCCTTCAAAGCATTCAAAGGCCAGAGCCTATCTGGAACCCAGACTATGATCTATGACAACATAAAAGAGTCAATAGAAAAATGCAAGTTTCCAAAATAATTAATTACTAAGGTTACCGATAAAGTAACCATTCATCTCTCTCTCTCTTTCTCTCTCTCTCTCCCTTTCGCCTTCTCTCTCCAAAGAATAGTATCTATGACACAAAAAGGCAAGGGATCAAGCTGAGGCAGTGCTTGTCCAGTAACACTAGGTGGCAGCAGTAGGTTTTAGCCAAAGCACTCTCCCTTTTCCAATGGGCAGAAGTCACCAGGATTAGGAAACGACCAGTTACTTGATGAACAACTAGATGGTGATTATGTAGGAACGACACAAGCATTCCTTTAGCACTTTAAAAGGTAGATGAAATATTTTTAAATGTTATCAGAGAGTGAGACAATAAATTTGCCATACAAGGGGTTTCCAGGAGTGATGTGAGTATAGTCTATAAAAATTGAATATAACACATAAAATTAAAAGGTGTCTTTTTGCAGAAAATAAACTTTGACTTTCAGAGAAGAAATGGTTTCACAGAAGACTTGCATTTAAAACAGTAGCCATCGCTACCAGTTAGACCCTGACTGGCCGGCATATGATGGATATTGGACAGGGAACTTGAACTTCGGTTAATTTGTTTTCTGTAAATGCTAGTCAGTATTTTTAAAACTGTTGTACATACCTTTAACACAGGAGAAACCTACTCATCCTTCTCAAAAGAACTAAATTGTGTGTCAATTTTTGAATCAAGAAATACTGTAAAACACGATGAACACTCTGCCCTTAGTCTGGCATAAAGACGGGGTGTGCTCTCGGGTGCTCATGGGCTCTGCACAGCATTTACTCCGAAAACCTGACAGCAGGCTCAGCGCCACCCTGCCAGGGGGCAGGACGCTTTGGCGGAGGAGGTCTGGGCAGAGCCTGAATTGTAGTTCTAGCTCTACTTCCCACTTATTATCTGGCTTTGAGTCAGTCAACAACCCTAAGTGTCAGGTGTTCTTTGTGAAATGTGCAGAGCGGGCACCTTGTTTTAGATGGCTTCTACATTCTCTCCTGGTTTTGCCAACCACAGATCCCCGTTTCTTTGCCCAGCGATCGGTTGGCATATGTATCTGGCATATAAGGTGAAGAATTTGTGTGCGAGTGTGCGCACTACAGTATTAATGCTGGTTCTCAACTCACAGCCAAAGCAGCCTAGTCCTCAGTGTTGCTGCTTGTGTGGAGCTACACCATGAATTTGTTAATTTGCGTTGCACTCAGTTCTTGAGAACATTCTGAGAATCACTATGCACTGTGGTGGCCAGGAGAAGGAGAAGGGGGAAGGAACAAAGGACTTTGTTACTACAACAGAGAATCATTTGCATTTTTCATCACCCTTTCTTTCTTTTTTTAAAAATATTTTTTATTGATTTTTTACAGAGAGGAAGGATGAGGGACATAGAGTTAGAAACATCGATTAGAGAGAAACATCGATCAACTGCCTCCTGCACACCCCCTACTGGGGGTGTGCCCGCAACATTCAAGGTATATGCCCTTGACCGGAATCGAACCTGGGATCCTTCAGTCCACAGGCCCATGCTCTATCCACTGAACCAAACCGGTTAGGGCTCATCACCCTTTCTTCACGCTCAGCTACAGGATGCAGAGGGAGCTCCCGTAGGTGGGAGCCAGTCGTTCGATCTTGGCTTAGGCTCCATAGAGATCAATCACCCGGATTCTGCTGAAATAAAGCATGTCCTTGAGGCCCAGAGAGAGACGCCGCTGATGCATTTTAACCTGCTCAGTGTTTGTCACACCGATGCAACTCCATGACAGTCTCAGGCATGCAGAGCTCAAAGCGGCCACTCCCAGGCCTTCCTTTACTGCAAACATGTGTTAAGAGAACGACCCCCTTGTTAATCATGATGATGGCATGTCATGAAATTAGGGGCTGGAAAACGGGAGTCTGTGGGTTTATGGGAGGACCTGGAGTTCCCTGTCTGGCAAGAGCTAACATTTCTTGAGCATCTACCTTTCCAAGCCCTGTTCTATGTGCTTTATCACCAGGGTCTCATGTAATCGTCATATGGGAATATAAGATGTACAGGATCAATTTACAGGTGAGGAAACTAAACTGTAGAAAGTTAAGAAACTGCCCAAGCCCAACCTGCATGGCTCAGTGGTTGAGCGTCAACCTATGAATCAGACAGTCATGGTTTGATTCTGGTCAGGGCACATGCCCGGGCTGTGGGCTCAGTCCCCAGTAGGGGGTGTGCATGAGGCAGTCGATCAATGATTGGCGTTTCTCTCTCACCATTGATGTTTCTATCTCTCTCTCCCTCTCCCTTCCTGTCTGAAATAAAAACAAAACAAAACAAAATGAACGCACGAAACTATGCAGAAACACTTAACACACTTGAAGTTTTGGGACTATGCCAGGAAAGATTTAAATGTGTTCATAATAGGCAAGAATACTGTCTTCTTACTAACAAAAGACAGTAGACTTCCCATGAGCTACAGCCAAACGCAGCCTGCAGCCCCGGCCCATCACTGAATTGTCCGTGTTGCTAGTAGCCTGGTCACTGAGGAGTTCAAGGACAGAGGCCCCACTGGAAATGGCCTTGGAAACTGTGGGAACATGGCCTCCCACCCTTTCCCTGGTGCTGTGCTGGGTCCCTGCTCCAACCTGCAGCGCTGCAATCCATCCCGTGTGCTTACGGGAGCCCAGCAAATGCCAGGTGCTGGAGGCTCTGACCTGCTTTCCTTACAGACGAGTACGAGGGGGGTGGGGTGGGGGAGGTAATGCCAGCTTTTCAGATCTGAGCTGGTGGGAAGCCCAGATGGCGCCAGCTTTTAAAAACCACTGTATCGTGCGGAGCTCCAGGGCCTGCTGCGGGGGCTCCACTGGGGAGAAGCTCTCACACAAAATGCGAACAGAAGCACCTTCCCTCCCGCTGCTGGTGGCCAGACCCGCTGAGACCCGGGAACTCCATCATCCCGCTCACCGCGGCTGGCCCCGGCTCACCAGGCCGGGCAGGCAATGGGAGATCTGAAGACCAGTGGCCTTTCATCGCAGCAGGGCTCAGTCTGTCCCAGTCCTTCGGTTCCCCTCTGCCGTCCATTTGCCTGCCTCACGGGAGGGGGGTTCCTCACGCTGCCCAGTGGGAGCCCTTGGCGTGCTCAGGGCCAGCCTCAGTGCGGCTGCGAGTGCACACAGCTCTGGAGGAGTTAGACTTACACATGCACAGCTCAGTGCAGGGGGAGACAGCTGTGAGGATGGTAGCTCCCATCTGACGCTGGGGAGTTCGGGAAAAGTGCTGAAAATTCTGTCAGGAGCAAAGTCAATCACAGAAGGGGTTTGGGTGGGGGCG
>NW_005353629.1:3320621-3332983 GCF_000412655.1 Myotis brandtii
GTGGTAACTGGAGTGGAGACAGGAAGGAGGGATGAAGGAACACAGGGAGGAGGAAAGGAGTTCCAGGTGGAGGAAGCAGAAGCCAGAGATTAAGGGACAGGTTTTGGGGAGCATGTTATGGTGGCAAGTGGGGCGGCCAAGGATGGGAGGCCGCGGGGAGCTGGCCCGAGGGGCCCTGGTGCCTTGGAGGGAAGGACGTTGTAGCCAACCTGGAGTTCATGAGGAGCCAGGGAAGACGTTCATATGGAGGAGGAACATGACCTTGTTTGTTTTCCAACATCACGTTGCCCTTGAAATTAACTTTGACCCAAGTATAGTGGGATTTGGAGGGGAGTTGCAGACAAATAGTAGAGGAAACCTTATATGGCATTTAAAGATTATGTATATATATATATATATTCCCCTTTAATCTATTTTTTAGTTTAGGATTTTGAATTTGTATATAAGTATTAGGATTTTCAAATTTGAATATAAGTATTTTTAAGAAAAATACACCCACACTGTCATTAATATTTTTACAATTTTCCCCCCAGAAGGTGAAGAAGTTTAAACCGGAGATGGGAAAGGAAGGTTTGCTTAAAATCCTCAGTCTTGCCCTATCTGGTTTTGCTCAGTAGATAGAGCGTCGGCCTGCAGACGAAAGGGTCCCTGGTTTGATTCTGGTCAAGGGCATGTACCCTGGTTGCAGGCTCTTCCCCAGCCCAGGCCCTGGTCAGGGCAAGTACAGGAGGCAACCAATCAGCATTTCTCTCACATCGATGTTTCTCTCTGTCTTTCCCTCTCTCTTCCACTCTCCCTAAAAATCAATGGAAAAATATCCTCGGGTGGGGATTAACAATCAATCAATCAATAAATAAATAAATAACCCTCAGTCTTCCTAAGGAAATGGCTGCTGTTGCAGCCCTAGAGAAACGCACTCTCTGGGCCTACGGTGCAAGAATCCTACGTCCTCCAGGCCCCGGAGGCACTCGGAGGCATGTATACATCAAGCTCAACAAAGGCGATGGGACATCGGATTGTATTGGCTTCTTGAGCAACAAGTGGTGAGTTTACTGTCTAGATTTAAATTCAAATGGAAACAATTCTCTTGATCCCTTAAATCCTAGCTGACACCAGTAGCTGTATTAGGAGGATCCTGCAAGCCGGTCGTGCCTACATAATCAGCAACGGAGCATCTGCAAGTTCCTTCCCGGACTCTGGCTTTCTCACGGGCACGCTGGACTGACTCGCTGAGTGCTCTGAGTTGGTCACCAGAGCACTATCGGGTGGCTCTTCTTCACCTCAAGTCCATGTGGCCTGTGCTTACAGCTTTATTTCTAGGGCAATAGCACCAAATGCCAGCTTCAGCAGTCCCCTGAAACATGGCGTCACAGCGGACATGTGTCATTTTGGGGTTAGTCAGTGTGTGATTTCCTCTTCTCATCACATCGTTTCCTTTGAAGGACTTACCTCTCCCTCCCTATGTGGCATCTCGAAAGGCCCTTTCCTCTTGCTAAGGGAGCTGACAGGGCTTTGGGGCTCTTTGTGGGAGCTTTCTCTCACTGATCTATCTGTTAGGACAAAAGGGGGGAATTTGTCATCTAATCTGAACCAGTCACTCCTTCCTTCCACAATACTGGGTCCCCTGTTGAGCACCACACTGGTGGGGGGGGTGGGCAGCTGGAGAAGAATCATTCCCGAGTTGGTTCTAGGTAAGGCTGCGGAGCCGTTCCCCCTTCCAGCACCTTCTCCAGAGTCCTCCTCCTCATCTGGGCCAGGCCAGTCACCCCAAGTCCCCTTTCATCCTCTGAGACCCTTTGTATCATTCTGTGCAGTTTACTTGTTGGGTAGGTAAGCTGCGTGTGTTTTCTGTCGCTTGTCTCAGAGAATCCTCGCTGATAAAACAATCATGGATAATTCGCTTGTCACAGAAGCTGACAGACATTGCTCAGCACTCACACAGTCTGTGACTGTGCTTATGAAATATGGAGGAACCAGAGGGCATCAACTGCATTTTATAACAGAGGCAGCTACAGTTCCAAGAAATTTGGTATTTGGTTCATGTCAGAAAGGCCATCGGGATCAGAATTAAGAATAAAATAGAGACCTATTGGCTTCTCACGCTGCCAATAATTAGCAGTGTGACCTTGAGTAAGTTCCTTAACCTCTTCCCGCTTCAGTTTCTTCAACTGTAGAATTAGAGGGCTGGGTCAGGTGACCTCTAAGACCCCTTTCACCTCTAAACTCATTTGGTTTTCATCTGAGGCTCTTTCCAGAGACCCTAAGTTGTGGACAGAATATATCAGTAGCTTAGATATGGTGTTTCTAATAAAGTATGTTTTAATCCGCTGTAAAAGCAAAATGTAATAGATTCCTCATTTGCATATTCCTCATATCAAAGTTTCCTTCTTTGCCAAATAGAAATTTTGAGATATTGTAAATGTTTTTTTGTTTTTTTTATTTTTATCAATGGGAAAATCCGTGGACTTATTAGAACCCTAACTGAGGCCTTTGGGCTTTAGCTTGTGGTGCATTTGTCACAGTATTTTAATTTACTACATGTAACTTTCTCCCTCCAAATAACAATTAAAAAAGTGAACTGATTTAGAATCATGTGGTAACATTTCAAAGACAACTTAAAATGGGTTAAAGGCACATCACTTTTCAAAAATTGTAGAGGGTGTATGAGTTAACATATTTGAAAGCTGCGTCACCACGTGGAGGAAAGGGAGACGGAGCCATCGGTGGGTTTAGTGTGAATGTGGGGCTGGCTCAATCGGGTCCAGATCAAGTTAGGAGAACCCCTCAGCCTTTATTTATTTCTTTTCCTCCGTGTCCAGGACTTCTGCTGGCCCGGAGCTCCCTCCTGTCACACATTTCAAAAACTGTCCTCCGATTCTCCTGACTCGTTCAGATGTTCCTTTTTATCCAAAGCAACTCACCACTTCCCGGTGCTTCTTTATTTCTTCCCCATAAAGGAGCTGGCAAGTCTATGTGCCTCGTAGGGTAGAGTGAGACTATTTGTTCAATTGACTATTTTCATCAAAGAAAAGTTTTAAATTTTAGTGAGAAGGAACACTTTCTGAAAAATGGCTGCAACTTGGAGAAATTCCCTTGACTATGGTAGTTCAGGAGTGAAGAATTTGGGGGTTCCACCTGCTCCTTTCTCTCTATGTGAACGTGAAGCTCAGGGTGAGACATGGTACATGAACTATGAAATACTTAGATAAATTACTAAAATAATGAGGAGCAAAAACAAGACATTTTTAGTGAATATAAAGTTGTTATAAATTTAACATAGTCTTCAAAAAATGTCATCAGGTTAAAAAAATACTTCTGTCCTCTCTAAGAAACACATTTAGAAAACAGAATTGAAATTCTATTAACAGGTAATTTTTTTTTTCAATTGCACGTTTTAGTGTATGTTTTGGTCTGTACTTTTTATCACCTCAGAATTCATAAGTTGAAATTTTAACCCACCGAGGGGATGGCATTAATGGATGGGGGCCTTGGGAGGTGCTGAAGTCATGAGGTTGGAACCCTCATGAAAGAGGATCCAAAGAGATCCCTACCCCCTTGGGCCCTGGGAGGATACAACCAGAAGTCAGGGACCCAGAAGAGGGCCCTCCCGTGACCATGCCAACACCCCAATCTCAGATGTCCAGCCTCCAGACTGTGAGAAATAAATCTCTGTTGCTTACAAGCCACCCATTCTGGGTTGTGTTGTTACAACAGTCCAAATGGAGTGAGACCGTGCAACTTCAAATATCTACATTTACATCGATACGGTCTTTATCTTCGCTCTCAGCAAGTCTGTGAAGACAACTTTCTGAGTCATCCAGCGCTGCCCAGCATCAGCTCACCGACTTCCTCTACCCATCGTGCCAGGAAAATGTGGATGAACCCCTGTGCTGAGACCCCAGGAACTTGAAGTTACCCACGTGTCTGGAGTTACATGGTAAGCCACTGGAATATTTACTTGACCTTTGGACACTGCCTGAATGTTGTGGCACCGTATATATTTGCCAGTGCAGGTGAACACATGTGCCCGGGCACAGTGGGCAGCATAGCCTCACAGTAGGCCTGTAAAAGAGGCACAGATCTTCCCATAATTATAACTGTGACACGTTAAAAAGCCTTCAAGCCTTTTCATCCATGTTACCACAGAGTAGCAGGTAGTTATTCTCTATTTGGATTTGAAGGTGATGACAGTTTTTATTAATGCTAGTATCTGAAAAATAAATTTCCGTTTAGACTAACACAAAACCAAACCAAAACAACAGCTGTGTTTTGAGGTATTCGGTCCATAGCCTCAGTCCGTGCAAGTCTGCTTGCCTCAGGAACATGTGGAAATCCCCTCAGGGAGGTCCCTTGCCCCCCATTACTAACCCACTTCTTCCAGCACCTTCGTTCCACGTTCAGTCATCAGAGGCACGACACAGCGCCGTGAACTGTCTGGTGGCTTGAGTACACTGCGAGAATGAAGCGACAGACAAGATTCTTGGAAGTAAGTGAAGTTCGACCCCTGACTCACATTGTGATCAACATAAGCTCCATATGGGTTTGACATTTAAATATAAAAGATTAAATATAAAAGATTAAACTATTTCCTAAGAGAAAATGTGGATGCTTATTCGCGTGGTCCTGGGTGGGGAGACCATTATAAGCCCACAATGAAAAAGCACCTGAAGTTCACACAGGGTGCTCACTCACACACACACAATGTTCGTATGAAAAATGCGTGTATTTGTGCTCTAGTGAGCAACCTGGCGATTTGCTCCAGAGCCTTAAACATGTGCACACGGTGTGACACAGGCTTCCCTGCCCATGAATTATTCATGAAGTATTCCTAGACTCATGCCCAGTGTGCACGTCTGGGGGGCCCATGCCTACAGGGACAATAGATGGTGGCCTCGAGAGCTTCTATTGCAGCAATAACCCTCTCTTCAGTCCAGAGACATTTTGAAGGAGTGGAATATCACTGTTGAGGGTATTGATTTTGATTCAGGCAGTTTTATCTAATATAAAACTCAAGAAATGATAAACTACAACTTTCTTTTGAAACAAAACCTCTAGTTCCCTACCAATAAAACACTGCAGTAGCTCTAAGTATACCAAAATAAACATATAAAGGGGTTTTCCAAAACTCTCCTCATGTATTTCTCACAAAAATAGGATTATTGCAAGAGTCAGAAGAAAATATTTGGAGTTAGCCTGAGATTCCTTTTCACCATCTTCTTTATTAGTGGATGGTCACTATAAGCTTAGTTTAAATTTTTACTTACAATAAACTTTGCTACAAAATAAGGACAGCATTCATGAGCTTTAATTTTTTAGTAAGTGTGCTAAGTAATGATACCGTAGAAATTTTCAGGATTACTAAAAATGTCTTCATTTTGTGGAGTGTTTAGTTTGTTTTTGAGCAATAATTATCTGCTTATCATTTTATCAGCTAAAGATTTACATTAGCCAAACCGGTTTGGCTCAGAGGATAGAGCGTCGGCCTGCGGACTGAAGGGTCCCAGGTTCGATTCAGGTCAAGGGCGTGTACCTTGGTTGCGGGCACATCCCCAGTGGGAGGTGTGCAGGAGGCAGCTGATCGATGTTTCTCTCTCATCGATGTTTCTAACTCTCTGTTCCTCTCCCTTCCTCTCTGTAAAAAAATCAATAAAATATATTAAAAAAAAAAGATTTACATTAGAATGATAATGCGTGTTCAGCCATAAATACTAGTAATGCTTATTTGGTGAATGTGTGAGTTAGTTGATGTCATAATACATTGATACCTCGTTTATTTTTGAAATTATTAAATCTTTAGCTTTTGGATTTTTTATATTATTTTGGGAAATCTAAACTTCTTTATTATTATTATTATTAATTATTTTGCAAAATGCCAGCAGGTTAATGTTACGTAAAATAACTGATGATATATGGGTGTGTCCTATTGCTTTCAGCACTGCGTTCACTAATCACTAATTTGGGTCTCGAATCAAATGTCACCATCTCAGAAAGACCTTTCTGCCTACTCCACCCGAGAGAGAGCATCCCACACCCCCACACCAGGCACTCGCAGCACATCCCGCTGCTTAAACCCCTGCCACTCAGATACTGTTCTGCAATAATTATTTATTTTCAACCTGTTTATTACACATCTCCCCTCAAGGGACTATGAGCGGACAGTAGGCATTTTCTGCCCCAATGCATAGATCAATGCTTTGCATACAGCAAGTGGCTAATGAATATTTGTCAAATGCATGCAGCAGTGAATGAACTGAAGAACTGCTTATTCACCTTTTAAAATAGCTGATAACAATCATAGCAATGGTAGTAATAATGACTACATAACTTGCTACAATTTGGGGGTTATTATTGTTGATGCTGAGATGAGTGTTTGTTATTTTTAAATTTGGTATTTATTTAAGATTGAATCCCATTTTTTGTAATTACTGGGTCAAAGATAATGACTATTTTAAAGAGACTGGAAATCCATTTCAAAATTACTCTTCGGGAAGATTCCAACAATTTACGTTCCCACCAATGAGTCATTCTCACTTCACGGTGTGACTTTCAAACTTCTGTGCATGGGCTCCTGTCTTCCCGGAATTGGCATCACCCTGCTTTCTTGATTTCAGATGATGCTTTAGATCTGTCTTTCTACTAAGAGCCATCATGCCCCTTGTGTCAGAAGAAAAGATTGGAGATGCAACTTGAAGAGCCGTTGTTCTTTCCTTAGGAGATCTCTGTAAAATTTGTCATGGTGAGTGATCTTAAAGATTAAACATAAAATTTACTGAAAAATCATCATTTTCTTTAAATATGCCTTTGCAATCATTACCAGAAACTACAAGAACAACAACAAAAGAACCAGATGCCTTTTGAAGTTCGTAATATTTTCATATAGTTTATAGTCTAGCAAATTGTCTTATGGTGGGTGATTTATGTAATGTTCAACATTCTGAATTTTGCCTATATACAAAGAAAACCATCTTCTTTAGATTCTGTTAATGAGTCACTTTGTTTGTACATATAACCACGAAGGCAACTTTTTTCTTCTTCTTTTTTTCAATGCGTGCTGTTGGCATTTTGGTAGCTAATTAACGTGGAGTGCTAAGTGCTGAGTACACGTCTGAACGGTAGCACCTTCAGCTCTATAGACTCTCATCCCAGACTTCTGCTAATAATCACTGCACACATAGGTGCATAGCACGAGGCAGTTAGAAGCCATCTGATTGCAAGAGTTAATGTGTAGACTTACCTAATTAAATTCCCCAGCCGGAATGTGTTGTCTGCACACATCAAAGTTTACAAAGGAGAAGTAACGGAGCAGAATGAAAAATGGCAGTGGCCCTAATGGAGTCCCCGGAGAGGAGCTTTTAAGACTAAAATAAAAATCTATCAGCGCGGAACAAGAAAGGATGCAGTTCCGCTGGAGTGAGGGTGGCTCTGCTGACCTTCATGCAGATGCTCCTAGTGCATCTCATCACTGAACAGAAACGAGGATGTCTCTGTCTACCTTCTTGCGTCTATGAAGTGGGTGGGACGGTCTGGGCGTCTGAAAACTCTTTTTTTATGTCATTCTTGGGAACTTGAAGACGATCCTGATCTCTTTCTTTCTCTTGAGACTCCATAGCTACTGCTTGTGTACCTGTGTCCTTGCCTTCCTGTAAGAATCGGGTAGCTGCACAAATGCACGGAGAGAGATTGCTTTGTGCGCACCTTTGGCTTCCCCTGCCCCTGAGGGACATGGGCAAATTCACATTTCCCAGCCTCGTGTGGGACGTTGACAAGGACAGAGGACATGTCAAAGAAAGAAAGAAAAATAATTTAATAGCTAAATGGACATAGTCCAGATCAGCTCAACTGGGAAATAGTACTACAAAAACTTTCTTCGGTCTTCTTCTTATTTGCAAATTCTTTGCTTCTATCTATTTTTTACCACCCACATTCACATTGGTAGCTAACTCTCATTTTAATCGCCCTGGTGTTTATGAACATGTAAGAAATGCCCATTTTCAAATGTTTATTACAACTCTTCTACACACATCTCTCTGCCCTTCGGAACAGGAGGGCTTGTCCAGCCCTGCTTTCCCACCAATGCCATCTCCACTTCCCCACCCTCTTCCCACTTCCAGTCCAGGACTGGGGATGAGGGCCATCCGATGCATAAATGCCCTGCCCTGTGAGCCCCGAGCCAATCAGGAGGGAAGGCAGGCTGAGTAGAGGGGCCTGGCTCTCACCCGCACCTGCCAGTGCTGAGGGGATGGATTTGGTCAGCATGACGGGGCGCTGATGCTGGTGCCATCAGCAGGACGTCTTCCAGGGTCTTCAGCCCCCAAGTAAGTAGCTCTTATCTGTGAGGAGTGGCGATGTGTTTTCTTACTAAGATAAAGTATAAGGTTAATTTAGAAGAGGATCTAAGCAGGGATGTTACTAACAAAATCAATTTTATTATAGGAGCGTAGTGGGGGCAAAGCTTCATTCTCCACGCTGTGATATGTCTTGCTGAGGGGATAGATTTGGTCAGCATGACGGGGCGCTGATGCTGGTGCCATTAGCAGGACGTCTTCCAGGGTCTTCAGCCTCCAAGCAAGTAGCTCTTATCTGTGAGGAGTGGCGATGTGTTCTCTTACTAAGATAAAGTATAAGGTTAATTTAGAAGAGGATCTAAGCAGGGATGTTACTAACAAAATAAATTTTATTAAAGGAGTGTCGTGGGGGCAAAGCTTCATTCTCCACGCTGTGATATGTCTGTTGTTGGCCTACGTAGGTAGAAGAAAAAAGGTAGACAAGACAGGATATCCACGAGTTTTCTTCTAGAGACTTCCATTGAAGCTGTAATATCAGAGAATGAAAACCCCAGGAGGAAATGCAAAGGCGACGTTAGAGCGCCCAGCGTGTGACTGCTGGGTCTTACCTGACGGTGGGATGTCCTTTTCCATCCCATGTCAGCAACATCAGTTCTCAACCTTGGAGTAGAGACAGTTACAAGAAAATGGGCCCAATTCAAGGTTTTTGTTGCTTTCATCACTATCTCCTTCTCTTCTCTTCCATATGTTTAAACCAATAGGAATCTTTAAATGTCAAATTAAACACTTCCCACAAAAGTGTAACAGTCTTCTCTCCATTCTCTGGAGGAAGATATAGTTCCAGGAGTTTTGTCTAGAAAGATTCTCATTGCGTAGACGAGGCTCTATTTATGTCTCCTACTCAACAAGGAGTGACAACGTCGTGAGCTAAGATGTGTGGATACAGAGTAAGAAAACCAGACAACTCCTTGGTTAACTTTTAGTCAGAATATTAGTTTGACTTCAGTATTTTATTTTACATGTAGATTCCAAGATAATTTGCTGCACTCAAACTCATATATCATGTCGTATCATGTAAAATACAGACTGTCTTTGATCCTATGAAATAATGGATTATTACCACCCTTTGTTAAAGTGGAAACTTAGACACTTCCAACTCCTCTACCTATGATGTATATATTTGGTTTATATGTTGGGTTCAAAGAAATTTGAATTTGAAATTTGTCTGCAACCAGAAGAGCCTACATATAGATTTCAGGTCAAAAACAAAGTAAAAGCAAATCCTATCTTCTGAGGTGAATTAAATTACAAACTCTCAGAACAATAGGATGGAAGAAAGATGATGAGGTTTGGGTAACGGAATTAACCAGAAAAGAGCACCTGCCTCCTTGCCCTCTCTTGGAACATTTTCTCCTTTGGCCTCTGTGGCATCGTCCTCGCTGTGTCCTTATTGTCAGCAGACTTCACTGGCTCGTCCTTTTTATGGGGCCTGTTCAAGCCTTTATCCCAGCCTCCTCTTCCTCATGTTCCTTTCCGGTGGCTCTCCAAGCCAGGTCTCTGGATCAGCAGTATCAACATCGCCTGACAATTGTTAGAAATGCAAGTTTCGGGCCTCACTCCAGAATGTCAAACCTATTCCCTAAATCAGAAACCCAGGAGGAAGAGCCCAGCAGCCACCTATGTTGTAGCAAACCCTCCAGGTGATCCTGAATGCAAACTCAAGTTTGAGGATCTCTATTATGTTCTCTTCTGAGGCCTTTTGATCCAGGGTTAGGGATTCAGGTGTGATGTATATACTGTAGAAAACTGTATTTTTGAAAGCTGGCCGCAAACATATATCCTGTCTCATAAATCCTTCTAGACCTTGCTGCTGCTCCATCAACAGGTGGCGTCTGACTACCCTCCTCTTGAGTCTGGGCACAATTGTCACTTGCTTGTAATCAATAGTATGCTGTGGGATGGAGTCCCAATAACTTCCAAGGATACGCCATAAATGGTGATGAGTCTTCTGTCTTATCTACCAGAACATCACACTTGGGGTCTTGAGCTACCAAGAAAGAAGTCTGACTTCCGTGGGGTTGCCAGGGTGTAAGGGAGCCAAGCACATAGAAAGGCTCTGTTCTGGGGATGGACCCAGACTGCAAGCTCTTCCTGTCCAGGCACCAGACTGAGAGGTGGGGAGTCCCCTGCAGGCCACACAGGAGGAAAAGGGTGAAAGGGAGCTGAGCCAGGTCAGGCCCCATAGGCCTACTTCTCCTTAAAATTTGGTTGAAATGACCCCTGGGACTTGGCTGGAATTGACTTTTCACTTTGTTCTGCTATTGAACAGTCAGTCAAGTGGTGCAAATAACACGCATGACATTCCAGATGTAAGAGGACCTTTTCTCCAGAGACTTCCTGGTCTCTCAGGAAGGGAGGCTGGAATTGTCATGGTTTCCGGATCATGTTCTGGGGTCATCATCTCCTGCCCTCCCACAGACATGAACTTCTGCAATGGATTTGTTCTGAATCATCAGCCCTATTTGAAGTTTCAGTACAACCGCCTGGCCATGGCTCTAACCCAGGGAAACAGAATATTCTGTGGATAATGAGTGAGATAGACATGCAAAAGGGGATCAGTTCTCGGGATAATGAGTGAGATAGACATGCAAAAGGGGATCAGTTCTCGGGGTGTTAATCTATGATCTATTGCATGTGATGAAGGATCCTTGAGAGAGTCCCTGTCCATCAATCTTCTGGAAACTATGGCGTGAATGAGGCAGAAAAGTAAAACCAGCCACAATTTCAGGCTTGTGATTGGAAGGAGGAGACAAGGTGATGGAGTCGATGGGGAGTCAGCTTCCCCATTGCCCTTCCAGAAAAGCACCAGCTAATTGCCCTGGGTAAGTGGCCACCCGGTGAGGACTGCACCTGGAGCTTAACGTTTTCCTTATTCAGAACCTCAGGTGCTCATCAACCAGAGGCCGCTTGCTTTTCTGTCACACAAGCTTCCTTTTGAGGACAGCACAGACAGCCTTTATTGATTCATCTACTCAATTCAGTTAGAGTTGAGGCCAGTATATCCTTTTGCCTTTCCTTCTAAATGAAAGTAAACTAAAATTGAAAAAAGATCTTTCATCTCACAACCTTACCCTCGAAGGTGAGAGAGAGGCTTGAACTCGCTTCTGCCACTCATAACTTCTTGTGGAGTTGTTGAGTAGGCTTTCTTACAAAGCAAAACAAGGTGTTTTGCTTTTAGGGAATAAGGAAAGATTTTTAAAAAATACCATTCATCAGCAAGTAGATTTCCATCAGCACAGTGGTCAGTTTCATTGTAAGGTTCACTTCTATTATGTGCTAGAAGCGCTCATTCTCCTTTTAAAAATATAATGAAAATAATTTGATGCCAATTTCCATGGTGATAAGAGAGGAGAACATCACTTAGAACCGTAACAAGGACATAGATCTGAATTAGTATGAAACTGAGTTGGTCCCTTTGTGTCACGAGTTCTCTGGGTTTTGTAGTTGTTATTGTTTCATTACCTAAGGGGGGGGGGGATACTTTTTTCAAAAAAAATGTAGGGCTATTATTGAATCACATTCTTTTTTATATCTTGCTGCTCAATCAGTTCTTTTTTTCATGAAGCAGTGCTTGAAAGGAGCATCCTAATTCTGCCTTTATGAATATTTTTTATAACAAGACTGTAGTTGAAAAGGTTTTAGATAAAGCATCAAAACCTAATATTCCCTTTGTGATGCCAAATGCCACTGTGTAATCTTCTTCACTGTTTCTGGGGCACTTGAGAAACTGTTGGATAAGCACTATATGGATGCACCTTCCTGGTTTTCTCTCCCTTCCTTTATTTGCCCCAACTTGGCAAGCGTGAACCTTATTGGTTCAGTGCTTTTGATGAGGAAAATAAGACTTTTTTTTTTTTTTTTTGGTGGGGAGACCAGCAGACTGACTCTGTACCTAGTTAATCAGTATCCCTAATAAACATTCCTGTTAGCCTATAGTCTAGTCCAACCGTGGGCAAACTACGGCCCACGGGCCGGATCCGGCCCGTTTGAAATGAATAAAACTAAAAAAAAAAAAGA
>NW_005353629.1:3333041-3353098 GCF_000412655.1 Myotis brandtii
AACATCATTACATAAAAGGGTACGGTCTTTTTTTTTTTTTTTTTAGTTTTATTCATTTCAAACCCGGCCCGCAGGCCGTAGTTTGCCCACGGCTGGTCTAGTCACTGCCCTTCCTTAATTATCTGGTCTTATAAGACCTGTTTACCTAAATACTCCCGTTTTACAGAGACCATAAACCATGAACAATACACAACCCCTGGAGGGATTATCAGTGCTGGCGCCAGGCCAGGCCTTTAGGTGTGGTCTCATGGCCCCCGTCCCTGAGAAAGGTCCGGAAGTCTGATCCATATTTGGGAGACAAAGAAACCAAAGGGTATAAAGGGAAAGCTGCCTTCATATTGGTTGCTCAGGATTTGGAAACAGGCACCCCTGAATTATGGTACTAGTACATCTGGAAATAAATGGTTTTTTCGCTTATCTCTGAGTACTCCTGTGTGTGTATATTCCGGTCGCCTAGTAAATTCTGTAACACTTTGCTACTCTCAGACTTGCTCCCAGGATTCCCCAAACCCAGGACAGCATTCAAGTGCATGTAAGGACCATCTATTTCATTAATAGTAACACGAAGGCCTGGCAAACAACTTGAGATTTCATTTAAAAGGAATACAGCTCTGATTTTACACCTAATTTTCCCTTTATTATTCTGGGGTATAGTCTTGGTTTACATTGATATGAATAAATCTGCATTATCATATTCAACTTGTGGCATTTTATTTTTTAAAAGATTAAACTGGAGTTAGAGGAAAATGAAGTTCTTAAAATTGAATATAAAAAACAATAATAATAACTGGGCTATATTCATATGAAGAAAAACTAAGCAAATAAGGAAAATTAGCATATGCCTTATTACCATATATATTCCTACAGAAAGTACTTTAATGTGTTGTCCCTGTTTAAAGTGTTGGGAAATATAAGCTCTGATCACTAACCTTATTATCACCTAAACTGTTTAGTGGTACTTTTGTTACAACAAATTGAAATAAGGCTTTTAGTCTAAAACGGTGACTGACTGTGAAGGGAAACAAAATCTTTTAGTGAGAACACAAGTTACTCCCACTGGTACCAGCGCCCCTACCAACAAAAGCACATGAAGTCCCTCATGAACAACAAAGATTCTTCCGTGACCTTCAGAAGCGTGACCCCACAAGCTGCTGTGAATTCCGTGTTCGGGTCCTCAGGGGGAGCAGCTGCTGAGGCTCAGCCAGACCGGTTCCATGTGTACGTGACCGAGGCCTCCCGCGTGGAGCAGGCCACGGAATTGGGATTCTCTTGAGTGGATATTTGATGACATGATCGCAGGTCCAATTTCAGCGTCAACCTCGAGAAATGTCGTGGGAACATTTGTTTACTTGAGAAAGCCCCTGTGTCCCCTTCATCGCACTTATTAAACCTGAGCAATCTTTGTCTTTTAACTTGTTTTTGGCTGCCTCCCCCAGAAACAGTTAGCCCCATCAAGGCTAGCACCTACTTGTCTTATTCATCGTTATATTCCTACTTCCTGGAAAATGGGCTGATACGTGGTAGATACCCAGTAACTAGTTTTTGAATCTGTGACTTCTTAAAAAGAACCGGAAATAGACCCACGCACACGGGAGGACATGGATGTAACTACACTAGAGGAATGGCCAGTTGAGTTTATTAGCCTTGCCTCTTCAGTGGCACTTCCATGTGAATTACGCCTAACGCTCTCCATCATGTTGAACGCATCTTTTCAGTGTCCTTTAAAGCAGATCAATTTGAAACCTTGAAACACACACACCTATCCAAGGGCCTCTGCACAATAAAGCTAGACCACTGTGCATCTTGACGGAGTGGGATGCTTTTGATTCCGAATTTAACCCCTGAAGGATTGCACTGTTCATCTGGACGCAGGCTGGCTCAGCTTCCAGTGGGCCTCTCTCTGAAATGGTGAACACACTGACAAGGTGAATTCCATGCGGATTGTTGCTTGTCTGTGAGCTGGACTGTTCTTGAACACTGGCCAGTATTGATGCCTTGCCTGGCTTCCCTACGCACGCATCTGTCACGCTCCTATCAGTCCAGGAGAGACAGCCTGAGAAGTAGCGATGCAGGCGAAGTGGCCCCAGGGCCTCTGTGTCACCCTCTCCCTGCCTCCTGAATGCTGGTAGCGCTCTGTCCTCAGAGTAAGACCCCGCCGGGCACAGGATCTAATTCCAGTAGCTTGGGGTCCGGAATTAGATTTTCTCACGGAGAAGTCACCATGGGGTTAAGGATCTCTCAACGACCAAATGGTCTTTGGTATTGGACTTGCAGGCACCTCTCTGCCAGTCTGATCGAACCACTGCATCGGGCACCGAGGTTGCAGGAGAAGCCGCGTCCGCGTGAGGCGGCCCATCGCTGCCCATCAGGCCCCGGGGGCTGTGCGCACGTGGATAGAAATTACGGACCGCAACGCGTATCATCAGCCCGCAGCACTTTCCAAGCCTGAGTGCGCCTTGAGCACTGAGTCGGGACGGGCCTGTAAAGTACATGGTTCGGGGAGCAGCATCTTTGGTCCTGTGAGTCCTGGACAGACGGGAAAGGCTTCCTTCTAATAATCAGCGGCCAGATCAGCGCCTCCGGGGTCAGGAGGCGGGTGGGCCTGTAGGTGACACAGGACGTTAGTCTCGGGAACAACTTGGTGCACAGGCGCCTGTTTGCTCTGGGGCCTCTTTGTCAGGTTCGGGACTGAAGGAAACCACAGTCACGGTGTTTACAACTGTCCCAGCCCTGGTCCCCGAAGGCCCCTGTTCTGTCGGTGCTTTCCTGCTACTGGTAACAGCCCTGAAACGCACATCGCGAACACTCTCCACGCAGCCCACGCGCCTCGCAGGGGATGTGAGACAGAAATGGGACCCTTCTACCCGAAATGAGAAGCAGGTGCAGATGGCACCCGGGGAGACGCAGACGTGCTTTAATCAGCTTAGAACAAAAGCCTCTCGTCGGGTGTTCTCTCAGTCAGATTTCAGTTCTCCTTTGATGAAGCCGGCTCTTCTCTCCGCACCATGTGCTGCTGTACTTGGCTTCGCTTCTTTATCTGTGGCCCGCCTGGACTTCAATATTTCTTTGGCTTGATGGCTTTGAACCTCACAGCTTCTTATTCTGACAATCAACTTCAGAGTCTGTGTGTGTGTGTGTGTGTGTGTGTAGGTGAAAACATATTGGTATCTTTTTAAAAATATATATTTTTATGGATTTCAGAGAGGGGGAGAGAGAGAGATAGAAACATCAATGATGAGAGAGAATCATTGGTCAGTTGCGTCCTGCCCACTCCCTACTGGGGATTGAGCCCCCAACCTGACATGTGCCCCAACCAGAAATAGAACCGTGACCTCCTGGTTCATTAGGTTGACACTCAACCACTGAGCCCCACTGGCCGGGCTGTTGGTATTTTCTAAGCAGTGACATGAGCGTGTGTCTGCTTGTTGTGTGGAATCACACTGCAGCGGCCATTGGCCATTGCTTGTTCTCACAGAGCACCCGCGTGGAATTTCTTCTCAAATCCGAAAGGCAAGCCCAGAGTCACATCTCACGCATGCTGTGCTTGGAAATTCTGCCACACGGGCTGAGCTGCAATTTATTTTTCCTGCAGGCTGCGTTGCCACCCCCATTGTTTGTGTGAGAGTCTATCTGAGCACAAAATCTAACACTCCTGCCCGTTCCTATTGTTTACGGACAGGGATCTGCCAGGAAGAGATGCAGTTTGCTTCCCAAGTGGCAACAAATCAACGACTTAGATGCCGGAGGAAATGATGATGTACATATACGTTGAGAGCGCCATACGTGGGCTATGCCATGAGACCATGTAGGCTCTATGGGGTTTGGATCTATACGCAGTACTCAAACACAAGACTCATTTCTAAGGAAAAGTTGTGAATCAATAATTTTAACATTTAGAACTGCGGCCATCTGCCACAATTACAGGGTGTTTGGGAGTGTTAGAAATCACTGACCTTAATCCAGGGCGCTCTCAACGCCTTTAACTTAGCAGCAGAGCAAGGTAAACAGAAATCCTCGGGCAGTTCAGGGGAGAGTCTATTGCTCCCTGTTCCAAGCCTGAAATTTCTTTGAAGTCCTGTGATTTGCCATAAATATTCACGAGCCTTTTGCATTTTATACATGCAATATCCATTTTTATTTCAATGGAAAATTAATGTGTCCCCATCATCTTGAATAAAAGGATGCGGGGAGACATCCCAACATTATTCTGGGGCCATCACAGCCGTGGGGGTTCTGCTAACACTGCCAGGTGCCCCTCAGGCCCCGCTCAGAGGAACACAACTCCCCTCCGAGCATGCCAGCCCCTCAGGGGTAGCGCTTGTTCTCCTTGGGGCAGGAACAGAGGCTCAGGGATGATACGTCTCCTGGTTCAGATAAGCTGTGGTCTCCTGAGGATTCTAAGCCTGCTGCTCCCGTCCCACCACTCAGGAGCCAGAACACATACCCCTCTGGCCTCCGTGCCCCCTGGGAGCCCAGAATAAGGCCCTATATCAGCACCTCCCTCATGACCTGTCACAGAAGACCGAGGTCTTCCACCCGGACTCTTTTTGCTGCGAATAAGCTCTGAAAAATGTCACCAACATTTGGTCATTTTCTGGGTGAGGAGCCTGGATCAAAAAGAAACATGTCCACATGGGCCTTTTGCTCCCAAGGTCACCCACTGTCTAAGCACCCCACCCACCCGCAGGCCCGGACATGGGCACCTGAGCGGGAGCGCCACCTCCGAGCTCTGTGCTGTGAGAGTCGTGGCCACGCGCAGACAGGCAGGCACCATGCGGTTGGTCTCTCTTCTCAGTTACTTGTGTTTCCTGCACAGACCGGTGCGTGGGAGAGGTCGGGAATTCAATCTAGAAGCGACATCGCGCAAATAGCTCGCTCATGCAGGTATGCCCAGGTACTGCGAGAACACAGACCACCAAGTGAGAGTGAGCGGCCAGGGCAGGCTTCCTGGGGAGGTGGTAAGGGAGCTGGACCTGGAGGGGTGAGTAGGAGTTCGCTAAATTAAAACCTGCAGGGAGGGAGGAAGGGGGAATGAGCAGGAGGACACGGTGGCTTCCTTTTGCTGCTGATTCTAATCTCACAAGGGAATACATGGAGGATTTAGAGCCTGGGCTAGCCTCCGCTAGGAAGGGCCCCCATACAGCGTGAGGTCTGCCATGGGTGTGAGGAGAACGCAAGCTTTGGCTACATTGCTCTATTCTCAACTAACTGTTGGACAAGAAACAACAGGAAAATGCAGATTTAAATCAGGTGACTGGTGGCAAAAGAAATAACCTGGAAAGCTACAACATGGGGCACTGCGGAACCAACAAGAGGCAGTTAGTACTGGAGCATCTCTTCTGTGTATTCTTACGCCTTCCCATTGCATAGAAGGTGTCACTTTCCTTTTTTCCTGTGAGATTCTGAAACGGTCATTTGCTCTTATGCGCACAGGTAATTATCTAGCCGCTGCCTTGGCCAGGGATGCCATCTCCTTTATGTACACACAGTATTTTAAGAAACCTGAGCTACAGGGAGACTGCGACCTCTTTGTTAGTATAGGATACATAAGCACGGCTTTCATCTATTTCTCTGGACCCGGTGCCATCTATTCAACTCCGAGTTTGCATACAATGCACAGTTCTATCGCCCCCAGCACCTGGCATTTCCTCAGATGTGACCCTCGTGCTCTGTGTATTTCTCCTGGAATGCTGCCTCCTGGGATTTCCCCACAAAGACCCCCAGGCTTCTGAGAAGTGAATGTCCTCTCTTCTGAAGACGGTGAGGTTGTGAGATCACACGCCAGGTAACTGGGACCTGAAACATCATCAAGGTGTTTTCAGAGCTCAGCCTCCTGAGAATGAGACGCGCAGGGAATTTCATGGCAGTGGCTCCGGAGCCTTGTCACAATAGATAAGGCCACCGCGAAGGCTGCCGCACGGCTTCTGGGGCTGCTGAGCACAGAGTAATCCTGGGTCCTAATTTCACTCCGGGACAAGGAGCGGCGGCATCCAGGCCTCCTTTGACCCCTTTATCCGTAACAGCAGAAGGAGAAGCACCTTTACATCAGGCCCAGTGATGACTGGATCTACATGTGCTCGCCTACAATTTGGCTTAAACACTGACTCAAAACCCCTTCCTCTGGGCGGCCTTCTCAAAAGACTCCCCATCTGATGACTTTAATGTTTCATTTCGGGGGCACATTGATTGCATTAACATCCCAATTCTTCACCCCCCACCGCTGCCACCCCATATCTGCAGCCTCTGCAACGTGACTTAGTGGTCCTCGATCCTTAGGTGGCCTCCTTCCTGTCCCTGGGTTCTGAGCTGGGCCAGGGGCTTTGATTTGTGAAGCAGGTAGAGGCTTGGAAAGTACGGGCCATTTTCATCTCCTCTTTGTCCCTCGGACTCAGCCGTGAGAACGTGTTTGGGCTGAGCTTGACAGAGAACAGGAGGCGTGAGGCCCAGCTGTCCTGGTTGCCCCAGCTGACAGCCAGCCCACCTCCGGCATCATGACTGGACAGTAACCCGCAGGGGACTACAGCTGATGGCCAAGTGTGCCACGCCCAGCCCGCATGGGCAGAACCCTGAGCTAATGCATGCTTATGGTCTGACGACACCAAAGTGGTGTTTGGTACTACGTCACTCTATTGTGACAATGTGTAACATAATAATCTATATCAAACCATATGGTGTATGTATGCTTTATCAATTACTTATAGAATAAAATATATTTATATTGTGCTTCTGTCACATGTACTAAGCCTATTCCATCATCCGCCCCTGTCCCAACAACTTTATTTTAAACATGTTCTCTTGAGTGTTCTAGAAAGAGCTATCACTCCCCTCTGCCAACATGACTCTTTGGATGAAGGCTGCTTCCCAGTTTCAAGGACAGATAAGCGATAGGCTGGCTGGCAGCCAACCACGTTCTGTAGCGAATCTGCAGAAAGGAGTGTGAGTGCAGGCCGTGGAGGCCCTCGCTCACTGAAGCTGATGTGGTGACTGAAAGGTCAGGGCTGGCACCCAGGGTGTACCATGTGCACAGTCAGTGTGTAGTTGGCGCATAATTAGTGCATAGTTGGTGCATAGTTAGTGCACAGTTAGTTCACAGTTAGTGAATAGTTGGTGCATAGTTAGTGCATAGTTGGTGCATAGTTAGCACACAGTACATAGTGCACAGTTAGTGCATAGATGGTGCATAGTTAGTGCATAGTTGGTGCATAGTTAGTGCATAGTTGGTGCATAGTTGGTGCATAGTGCATAATTAGTACATAGTTGGTGCACAGTTAGTGAATAGTTGGTGCATAGTTGGAGCATAGTTAGTGCATAATTAGTGCATAGTTGGTGCACAGTTAGTGAATAGTTGGGGCATAGTTGGTGCACAGTCAGATGAAGCAGGTTGCAGGAGAAGCCAGTATGCTGAAGGAAGCACAGATGAGAGCTTGTAGCTGCGGAAAGATGGAAAGGGGAAGGGTGCTGTGCCCCAAAGCAGAGCCCGCAGGCCCCTCTGCCTGTGGTGCATCAGGCTACTCCAGAAGTTCCCCATGTCTTAGGGCAGCTTAAGCTGGGAGAGAGAATTACTTCTTCTCTTTAATACGAAAGGAAGCATCCCATTCCCCCCTGAGCTGCCATTGAAACCATATTTGTCCAGAAGCTGAAATCTTCCAGAACCAAGTCCAGGGTTTAAGGCACAGTGTGCCAACAAGCGTTTGCTAGAAATGTAAGCAAGGCTGGTCAGGGGACAGGGTAGAAGCCCCGAGGGAGACAGTGCACCTTGGAATCCATAGGTCAATTCATGGGAAAAGAGCATGACCTATGGTCACATGATGGACACAAACCACGAGGTCCGATGCGCTGTGCCGGCCACACCGGCCTGCCTGTGAGGACTGCGCCTTGTTTCTGTTTTCACTCACATGTGTCCTCGGGGGAACACGCTTTCCATGTCAATTCCCACACGTGTGGGGACGTTAGCTCTCCTAGAGCAGCTCTCTATGACGGTCTCTACCACGAAATCGTCCTTTGGAGCCAGGTGGACAGTTCTCACTGAAGGAGTGGATCAGCTCAGCACACCCGCACTGGCTGCCAGATAAAGTGGGAGACAAGTGTGTGTTGCATTAAGAAGACGGAGGCTCTCATTGCTGATGTCCATGCAGATGCGCCTGAGGCTACAGATGCAAGTGGATGCCCAGGAGAAAGCAGCTGGTGAGTGTGAGGCATTGTTTAGAATCTGGCTCAGTGTGGTATCAAGACATCACTGGATAAAAACAATATTTGGATTTGTAGAGCTTTATAGCTTAACTAGTGGCCCGGTGCATGAAATTCGTGCGGGGGGGGGGTGTCCCTCAGCCCAGCCTGAACCCTCTCCAATCTGGTACCCCTTGGGGGATGTCTGAATCCCTCTTGTAGTCTGGGACCTCTGGCTCCTAGCCACTCACCTGCCTGCCTGCCTAATCCCCCCCAACTATCCCCCTTCTGGCCTGCTCACCCCCAACTGCCCCTTCCTGCCATCCTGCTCACCCCCAACTGCAACCCCCCCACCAGCCTGATCGCCCCTAACTGCCTCTGCCTCGGCCCCTCCACCATGTCCAGAAGGACATCCAGAAGGTCTCCCGGAAGGTCTCCCAGTCTAATTAGCATATTACCCTTTTGTTAGTATAGATAAGTATTTTCACACACATTTCCTTATTACAGCTTTCTGAGGGACTTGTTATCCCCACTTCATTGACGAAGATGCAAGTTCAGGTAGAATTAATGAGTTGCCACTAGTCCTAACTCTGCTACTAACCAGCTTAAGCAAGTATCCTAACCCGCCAGTGTCTTGGGCTCTTTAAAGGTAAAATGGGGATAGTAATAATAATAATTAGTTCATATCGATGCTGTGAGAAATAAAGGTAATGCATGCAAAGTGCTTAGAATAATGTGTGTAATTCAGAAAGCCTCAATAAATACCAGCTAACGATTGTGCCGATTGCAGGAGGAAGGGCCAGGATTGAAATGTGGGTCTTCTACTGTCAAGTCCAGTGAGAGTCCCACTGTGGCGCAGCTGGGTTTTGAGTAGGAGGGCCTGCAATCGAACCTGAGGACTTGGATTCTGGAAGTGTCTGTGTGTGTGTGTGTGCGTGTGTGTGTGTGCGTGTGTGTGTGTGCATGCAGGGGATGGAGGCAGGCAAGAGAATCTCAAGTTTAAGGTCTGAGCAATAAGGACAAGATTATTGCTATTGGACATGACTTAAAAGAGAGGATTTGGTATTAGGTCCATCTCTTCTCTAGTAGTTTGACCTTCTGCCTTTTAGAGATGGAACTATTTCCCAGGACCCAGGAGACTGATAGGCACAGATGTGGTAGCCACTGGGCTGTTCATGATGTCATGTCAAATAGTTCAGACGTCACATAAACGTAAAGAATGGAAAGCCCGCTGTTTTGTCCTGATTGTTGGTAACAGAGAGTGGTAAACACTGCTCTGAGACGGTGCCCTAGGAACTTCTGTGGAATGTAAGAGACAAAGGCTGAGAAGCATGAATCAAGTTCACAGTGTAATTAGAAAAAATTGAGAAAGAAATCCATAAAATCTCTACGTATTAATCCCATAAATCCTGGTATATTTAGACCTCATAGTTTATTGTCTCTAATATGGGGAATAGAGTTTAGACAAAAAGAGGAACTATTTTAAAATTACAAATTTCTACATTGTACCCTGCTGAAAGTTACTAACATTTAATAGTTCTGTGACTTTCAGCCAGAGAGTTAAAACTCTGAGTCTCATATTTGTCATTGAAAATGGATTCTGCTCGGCCAGTGTGGCTCAATGGTTGAGCATTGACCCATGAACCAGAAGGTCACCATTGATTCCTTGTCACATGCCAGGGTTGCAGGCTCGGTCCCCAGTCTAGGGCGTGCAGGAGGCAGCTAATCCATGATTCTCTCGCATCATTGATGTTTCTATCTCTTTCTCTCTCTCCCCCATCCTCTCTGAAATCAACAAAAATATTTAAAAAAAGAAAAGAAAGTGGATTCCTTTGCAGAATTGTTGTAAAATTCAGATGAGAAAATACTTTGAGAGCCTTGAAAGTGGATTCCTTTGCAGAGTTGTAAAATTCAGATGAGAAAATACTTTGAGAGCCTTATGATCCCAGATGATGAATCACCTACCGATCTAACATAAACTTCCCCTCCTGTGTATTCTTCAGTTGTCTCAGCCTAAATGTTCCACGTTCATTGGATGAAGGTGATGGTGAGCCACACAACGCAAAGTCCCGTTCCTTCTAATGACAGGACCAGAGCCGCTGCAGGTGCACTTTAGTTCAATGCCTGGACTATACCGACAGGTGAAGACGTGGGAAGAGTAAAGGCAGATGGCCAGGTAGGAGGCGGCTGTAAAAATCCAGTTTGGAGGAAATGCATTCCTTTGACTGAGATGATGGTGACATCAGGAGGAGCAGCTGCCCCTGGGCAGAGGTCTTGAGTGCAGCCTCGGTGTGCACCAAAGCTCGCGGCAGACTCTCAGTCATCGCTGATGTATGTGTCTCTGCTGCCACTTCAAGCCAGACGCCATGGACTGGATTGTCATCCTTTCTCAATTCTCAGTGAAAATCATCTCTCTCTCATTTTTGCTGTCAAGACACTCATAATTTCTATTCTGACAACGGCCACAGGCTCCTGACTGGTCTGCCTGCCGACACTCAGTTCTTTCAATTTCCTCGGCCGTACTATTGGCATATACGGTGCTCAGTATAAAGAAATATATTCTTCCTCATTCAACTCCCAGATCACAACCCTGTGCAGCCTATTGATCTCTGCCCTTTCCGCGCCAGCGAGCCAACGGTATCACTTTGGGAGGCGACTGCTGGATGGGGAGTTCGTCGCTCCCTCAGCTCAAATTTTACACAAAAACTCTAGGTCCTCTGTGACCGAGAAAATAAATGGTTATTCTGAACTTGTTGCAACGCCTTCAGGGAAGTGACGTTTGAATTCTGTGAAATGTTTAAATAGATTTACTGAGTGATCAGCTCTTGGTTTAAATGAAGTTGACCAGGCGATCATGGAAAGTTCCCATAAACTTTGTGTAACGGAGTTTATATTTGCTTGAAATAGCTTTAACAGTTCTACTTAGAGAAAAAAAAGGCACAGGGAACATTCTGGCAAACTCCAGAATGAGAAAAAAGCACTGCCTAATGCCCCCATGATAGCTAGACATGTAGTATAAATAGTAACAGAAAGAGCATAGCAATTACAGTTTGATTGTGAAATGAAAATGAAATCAGATGAAGGTTCCTGGAGGGACATATAACTGGCAATAAAGACAGAACTTAAATATTCTGTCAGTTGGCAATCTCATAGACTCCTAGAGTGCCTCATCTCCTTGACCTTCTTACTGTATGGGCCCTTTATGAAGCAAAGTGTCTTGATTTTTTCCCTATGATTAATGAAATCCAACAGTCTTTAATGATAAGATTATGGATTAATAAAATAGTGAGGGTCGTTTCAATCACTATCTTGCAAGATATACCTGTATGCGCTTGACCTCTGAGCTTTAAACCAATGTTTGAGCATCACATTTTTGAAGGCCATTAACTGTGGTGGGTCTAAGAAATGAAATACGATTGAGAAAAAGAAGGCTACAAACTGCTAGTAACTATAGGGTGCTCCATGTGTAAAGTTACTAGATCTTTAGAGAGTAACATCTCACATGAATATGTGTATATAATCTACATTATGTATAATGCATTTGTGTGTGTGTGTGTGTGTGTGTGTATAGGTATGTCAAGACAGAGAAAGAGAGAGAGAGGAGAAGAGGAATGAGAGATAAAATAAAATGTTGTTGCTATTACTGAAGAAGGGAAAAAGAACATTGATGAGCCACTTTTTGAGTGGAAACATGTGGTATGTTGATAGGAGAGCAGGAGTTAGGGCTGGATTAAGTCAGAGTCGGTCTAACGATCACTTTCTTGCCTCTGGGATTCTATAGTCTCTCTTCTAAGTTCCTGGGTACCGTCTGCTCTGTGTGGGAAGTTAGCACAACTCAGCCAACCAAGAACCCCTTGGTCTTAGATCCATTACTTTAATCCTGTGTAATTGCTTTCACCAATAGCTACATCACAGCAGCGGAGTTGCAAGTTGCTTCTTTCTCAAAGGTGTGAGGACTGATGGCTTCTTATCCGTGGAAAATGCATCATCCCCGTTGCACACCCAGAGCAATTAGCACGTGGCCTTTGGTTGGCTAGTCCTCATCTCCCCGGCTGCACTGTGAGCGCCATGAAGCAGGCGCCACCTCATTTATCTTTATAATTCAAACAGTGCGCCCACTGCCTAACCCAGAGAAGACGCTCAGTAAAAGCTGACTGAATTCAAGGAAGTTTAGATGTGCACCCAAAGAGCCCAAGTGTGTATTTTACCTGACAAGTTATGCAGTGAAGTAAGTCCAAAAGCAAATTTTCATGCAGAACTCTTAGCAAACTAATAACAATTATATTTTACAGCACAAGATTTCTTCTGTAAAGAATTCCATAACAACAAGACACAAAAGTAACTCAGAGATAGACCGCACTGTGCAAAAGGCTTGTGATAACTTTGTTTTGAAGTATGGTTGCTTACTAAAATAAAAAACTATTCTTTTCAAATGCAGACGTTCTACTGGTAGAAACTAATAAAATTTTCTAGTCATGACAATCAGGAAACTGTATGAGGTAACTCCATTTCTTTTGAAGAATTCATTCTAGGGACTTATCTTTTTTTTTTAATATATTTTATTGATTTTTTACAGAGAGGAAGGGAGAGAGATAGAGAGTTAGAAACATCGATGAGAGAGAAACATCGATCAGCCGCCTCCTGCACATCTCCTACTGGGGATGTGCCCGCAACCCAGGTACATGCCCTTGACCGGAATCGAACCTGGGACCCTTCAGTCCGCAGGCTGACGCTCCATCCACTGAGCCAAACCGGTTCCGGCAGGGACTTATCTTTATAGTCCTGTGAGTATAACAGGATGTGGACCAAAGGATAGCTTAAATTTCAGGGGAAACTTGGAGATGGAGAGAGCAGGGTGCCATGTGAATTTGTTGCTGGTGGAAGTAGGGTTCTTGGAGTGCCGCTGGAATGAGAACATCCAGAGGCCCCACGGGAGGACGCGGTATTGCAGAAAGCTTCATTTCCAAGGGCCCATTTCCCCTCGTCCCATCAGGGAAGGAGAACAGCTGTGGCGTCAATAGGGCTAGAGTCAGAGTCCGTGTCCAGGGTTTCTGTCCCACATTGAGACAGTCCGACACAGCATCAGGCCGCTTAGCTGGTGTTCCCTGGGGCAGCCCATAGCTCTATTGCAGGTGGGTCCACAGGGCCACTGGGCTATGCGGCTACGGAGGGAACATGAGTGAGTGCAAGAGGACCACAGAGCCAAGAACCAAGAGAGGGAATTCCTTTACGGGATTATGAGTTCCCACATTTTCATGGGCTGGCAGTGGCCACTCGCATTCTGGCCAACCATCTCTGTCCCCAGGTTTGCCTGCGAGCCAAGTACCTGTCACCCAGCTTCACTGGGCATGCATCTGTCTCCCTCTTGCTGGACCCCCGGGGAGTGTGAAACTGCAGCTCCCGGTGAAGCTGCCCAAATGACACGCCTATGATGTCTGACCTTCCTCTTGCTCCTTTCCTGTCATTAATAACTAGCTCATGGCAATGGGATCCAATCGGCAACAGTGTGCTTGGTCTCATCATCTAAACCACGAATTTACTTTTATCTCTCTCACTTTTTTCCTGCAAACTTCACTCCCTGGGGCACGGAAAAGGCCTGCAGAAAAGCTGAAGTGTTATACGCAGAAACTGAAGTATCTTTAAATACTGCTGTGGAGAGGCACAGCTTGCCTGCCTCATAAGCAGGCAGAAAGGCTGCGCTTTAAATCAAGTGCCCGGGGTGCCGCAGGGGCTGGCTGTGTGGGATGCCCAGGGGACGAAAGATCAATTCAGCTTTGCCGAGTCCTGTCCGCAGTGGCTGGCTGGGCGATGCTGGCAGGGCTCCAGTCTGAAGAAATTTAGCTGCTTTGATAAGGTTAAAGGGGGCAACCAACCACCAATTAGAAAGCAAAACACAAGGCTGACAACATTACCAACACCCATTACCTCCACTTCATTATAAAGAAAAAAGAAAAAAATGAAAGCAAAAAAAGGGGGGGGGGAAGTCTCTCATAAAAACTAACCCACTGATTTAAAACATTTACCAGTTACTATGGTTGATATTGAAAAAATATATATACTGGAGGCCTGTTGCAGGAAGATTCCTGCAAGAATAGGGCTTCCTGCGGCTGGAGTGAAGCAGAGAAGGGAGCGAAACCCACTGAGGCGGGCTTCGGTCCTGCTCCCAGCCACTGTGGCTGGGTTTCCCCTCCCGCCTCCGCCTCTGCAACCTTAGCTCCGTTCCTGTCTCCACCACCTCTACTTTGCTCCCTTCTGTGGCGCTTCGCTTCCACATTGTCTTCAGTCTTCGCTCCCAGCAGGTATATGCAAATTAGCTGCCATCTTGGTTGGGTTAATCTGCATATAGCCACTCTGATTGGCTGGTGGGCGTGGCTTAAGGTGTAGTGAAAGTACAGTCAATTTGCATGTTTGTCCTTTATTAGTGTAGATTGGCTTGTGCCAGTTCCAGGCACATCATGTCTATTGTTTCTAACCCCTTTGAGAAGTGTAATGATACCAATTAAAAATCTATGTGGGATTATGAAAAGAATGATGGCCTTTATGAATCTTCTGGGAAAAATAACAAAGTACAGGGGAAAAGACTAAAAATAAACAATTACTATTGATGTTCATATAATTAAAAAGTCCAGCCCTGGCTGGTGTGGTTCAGGTATTTGGGCGTGGTCCCATGCTTACAAATATACTTTAGATTGCTCTCCAATTTTATTCTTAAATTTTATTTAGTAAAATTGGTAGAACAGTGCCACCTTGACAAAGGTGGACTTAAACTCAAACAAATCCTATTAAAGAATTAAGTTTAATGAAATCTTGATTATTCCCCTATCTTCAAGATCATTTGGCAACTCATGATTTATAAGATGTATTTTAAAACATGTCACACCTGCCATTGAAAAAACATTATAGGCATTTGATTGGTGACATAGTATAGTTTTCTATTTCTGTATCTTTTCTCTGATAGAAATATTAAAATTAGTCTGTATTCCTTTCATGAATCCAAAAATATTTATTGATACTTAATTATGTGTCAGGGTTCTGTGCGAGGTATAAAGAAATCTTTTATTTTCCTGAATGGGCTTATAGTCTGGTGGTGAGATAAGTATTAAATGTTAAATAAATAATTTTTACAAATAATGAACTACAATTATAAAGAAGATGCCAAGTCCACTAGTTGAGTGCATAAATTGGCAATTTGATGGCACACAAATTTCTTATGAGAGACCAAACACTAGACTTACAAAATAAAATGGTAAAAGAGATTAAAAGTTTGCTACAAATACTCTATGCTACATGGAATTTGGAGACTGTTGTTAAATTACACAGACAGATATACTATAAAGCTGGCACAAGACAGGCACTTAGGATGGTGAGTTATACCAAAGTTGGCGATGCTCAATGAGTAAGCAAATGCCAATGTTAATGCAAGATTTAAAGCAAAAAAAAAAAAAAGATATATGAGTTACAAATTGTAGATTTTTGAGTTTGCTTTGTCACTAGGACTTTTAGTCAAATTATTCAATTGTTTACAGAATTAGGATTGACCCCAGACGAGCTGGGTTTGCAGAAATGTCTATTTCTAGGGGAGCTACTAACTTGGGAGACAAATGCCTCTCTGGGTATCAGTGTTCTCAGCTCTAAAGTGAGACCTTGAGCCGGATGGCCTGCGCTCCCTCCCAGCCATGCTTGCTTCACTCCAAATGACTGAAGTAGACAGAAAGGCCGTGTCTCTCATAACACATGTTCCTGTAAGGCTCTGTCCTTAGCGAACTAGGCACTCGTGTCCTTTAATGCTTTGTCCTTTGTCTGTAATGCAATGAATTATAATTTATCGGATATTATTAAAGCAATTAGGTACCTCTATAAAGAAAACCAGTAGCTGAATTATACTGATATTTAGATGTAATGTTTATTTTGAGAAAAAAACATACGCAGCTCAGCAGGAGTGGCTCAGTGGTTGAGCATTGACCTATGAACCATGAGGTCCCAGTTCGATTCCTGGTCAGGGCACATGCCTGGGTTTCGGGGCTTCATCCCCAATAAGGGGGGTGCAGGAGGCAGCCGATCCATGATTCTCTCTCATCATTGATGTTTCTATCTCCCTCCCTTCCTCTCTGAAATCAGTAAAAAAATCCAAATAATCAATATAACATGAGTTGATACCAGTTTGTAAAATTGCAAGGACATTACATAGGTGTATATATATTAAATAATCTATTGAAATATATATTCATTTTTCTACACACAAAGTGAGTGTTTCCCATGGCCCTACACTTTACTACCATAAGAGAGCTCTGAGAGTTCCAGTTGTGGGTAAAAATAAATGTTTGCTTTTTTGCTAAGAATGAAAGGCCACACTTCCCTCCGGAGGAGAACTGAGCACCATGTAATGTGTGCACGGCCACTTGCACACATCGCTGAGCCCCGGGGTGTTTACATCCATCTGTTGGAGGCTCGGACATGTCTATCAATCACACAGCAGATGCTGTCCAATCAGCGTCTTGGCTCCCTTCCCTGACTTTCTGGATCGAATGGCGGCAGCTAGGGGGTTGGGAGGCAGTGCTAGGGATCCACTAGTCCATGTGGGCAGCAACCTGACGCTCCCCTATCAGTCAGGCTTCCCACCTCCTGGGGGCCGGAAAGCTGCACTGAGCTGGGCCTCCAGAGACCACTCCCAGACCACACATGACCACTCCCCATGTTCTCAACGTGTGGTTGGTCCAGGAAGTGCCAGAACAGGTGTGTGACTTACAGCTAAAACTCTAGATTTGCCCCGAAACAATGAAGCCCACAGGTATGTCTAAGAGTTTATTATGTGCCATGCATTAAACAAAGTGCTTTATATGCTTCTCTTTTATTTAATGTTTAAAATAACCATGTGCCAATGAGAAGGTGAGGTTCAGAGAGGTTAAGTAGCTACCAGACCTGGACCCCCATGATTTCACACTGCATTGCTTTGCTGAAGTCATAATAGATTGGTGGAGCAGAAAAGAGAGAGTATAAAATAATTTAAGATAGAGTCCTCATCTGATTCCCTAGGGAAAAAAGAGTATAGTATTTATGGTACAAGGGTAATTGCTTTACTGTGTAGGAAGAAGCCACGTTAGCTCCTCAACTCATGGCATACAATAAGACTAATTCAATTTTATGAGATTAAAAACCCAAAACTAAAATACTTAAATAAAATATGTAAATACATTTGATTTATACTGACTAAGCAAGGGACTTCTGATTGCATGTGTGAGAAAATTAAATGCAAATTAAAAATTTGATTTGACTTTAAAAATCAGTGTTCAAAAAGTAAAAAAAAAAAGTAAAGATGAGCCAGCAAAGAAAATTGAGAGGAAACGGAATATTCAGAACAATTTTTGATTTGATATGTAAAAATTTCATTTAAATCTTAGCACACTAAATATTGGCGAAAATCATGAAAAATAAGCAGGAAATATAAACACAAATGTAATAAACATAGAAACACATTAAACATGATAACCTGTGCTGTTATTTTTAAACTTTCAAAAATTAACAAAATTATAAAGCTCTGTTGGCTAGGTTGAAATATTTCCAGGTATCAATAAAGCAACAGAACATTATGCCTCAAGCTTCCTTGAAGAAACCATAATTTTTACCTTAAACCTTTACCGTTTATTCCTTCTTTAAGGGCATAGTAAGAGATATGGTTAAATATTTATTCCCAGCTGTGTTTATCATTGCATTGTTTATAATCAGAGATACAATAAGAATAAGTATGTATTGTATATTGGCAATATAAATAGTATAATGTCAGCAAGACTATACAGTCTACAGAACCAAAACTGAGTCCCACTATGAGACTTTGAGTGTCTAACCTCTCTGTGTCTCTGTTTCCTTAGCTGTAAATAATTAATAATAATAATAACGATGATAATAATAGCATCATATACCTCATGCAATTCTTTTGAGAGTAAAATATTAACATATGTAATAATACAATAGTTAATAAAATATTAACATATGTAATAATACAATAGTACAAATGATTATTGTTACAAATATTGTCATTCTCATTATTATGTTGATTATGATTATAATTTTATGGTACATGAATAGGATGCACTTTTATTCAGCCAAAAATGTCGTGTTCTTAAATAGTTGAATGACATGAAATAGCTCTTAATAAATTGTTGATTAGGAACTATATAAATTATATAAATGCTATTTTTCTATTTTAGTAAACAAGTTATATTTATAGGTTAAAGACTGGAAGGAAACTTATGAAAAGGTCAACAGTGGTTATCTCTGGGATTGGTGGAACCCTGAGGGATACAATTCACTATTTAACAGAATAAAGAGGAAAAATCCCAGTCATCTCAGCTGATAAAGCACATGCATTCGGTAAAATCAGCATTCACACGTAATAACTCTTAGCAAACTGGTAGTAAGAGGGAAATTCTCTAACCTCATACATTGCATTTATTTAAAAACCTACAATTAGCATCATACTTTATGGGCAAAATACTGAGTTGTTAGTTGTTTTTCCCCTAATTGACAACCAGGCAAGAGTTTCTGCTCTCAACACTCCTATTAACATTATAACAAAAGTCCTATAAAATCAAAGAAAAATGTATAAAGACAGACAGATTAAAAATGAAGAAGAAATGAAACTATCTTGACTTGTAGACAATGTGATTGCCGATGCAGAAAATTTCAAATAAATTATATAAAAATTCATCTAAGTCTATTAGGTGAATCTATTCACCTAGATTTTATCAGCATTGCAGGATATAAAGACAACACATAAAAAATAGTCTATTGTATTTCCATATGCTGCCTATAAAATAATTGCACATTGTAATTGTTTAAGTTCCATTTAAATTAGCAATCCCCCAAAAGAACTATTTAAAGATAAATTTAATTGGGCATTCACATGCAAAAAAATATGAATCTTGATCCATATTTTACACCATTTATAAAAATTAATTAAATATGTACCATAGACCTCAGTGCCAATCCCCAAACTATAAAACTATCAGAAATCATAAAAGAAACTTCTTGATTGTAAGTTAGAAAAAAGTTTTTTGTTTTGTTTTGTTTTGTTTTTTAGATAGGACACAAAAATCATAAACCGTAAAAGAAAACATGGATAAATTGGACTTTGTTGAAATTAAAATTTTCTGCTCTTTGGCAGAAAAGATAAACAAAGAGACAAGTTGGATACTTGGAGAAAATTGTTGCAAAACACCAATCCCATAAAGGACTTATATTCTGAATTTATAAAGAACTTTCACAGTTCAGTAATAGAAATTGAAAGTGAGCAGATGGTTTGAGCAGGCATTTCATGACAAAGAGATATGGCCACGAAATAAGCATGAGTAAAGTTTTTCAATATCAGTAGACAGTCGAGGTCTCCAAGTTAAAACCAAAGATAACACCACGCACATATTAGAATGGCTGTATTTAAACCAAAATGATGACACACAATGTTGCTGCCATGATTGGTTTGTTGCTTTGGCCAACTTCTTTCTGCTATGGCATGTAGCCACCTAGGGAAAACACAAGAAAAAGGCATATGTATAGACCAGTGATTCCCAATGTGGGGCACACACCCCACAGGGGGGCAATTTGACTCTTAAGAGGGGCAAGTCAAGAGTGAGTTATTAACAGTGAACTTTTTGCATTTCTTATTTAAGGGGGGGGGCAAGTCAAGAATGAGTTATTAACAGTGAATGTTTTGCATTTTTTATGGGTCTAGGGGCCTCATTACATTGTATAGATATATATTGTGACATATTTATGCATTTCACTTCTCTATTATGTTTTGAAACTTTATTTGCTACTTTTTCATCTCACTTATATTATTGTGTGTTTTTTAAAACAATTTCTTAGTGATTTCTTCCTTAGTACTCCAACTGTCCTTT